>NC_133770.1:168814802-168935645 GCF_003597395.2 Chelonoidis abingdonii | reverse complement strand
TTTGTGGGGCATAATTAATTGTTTTAAAAGCATTTTGAGATGGTTGAGTGAACGTTACTATGAAACGTTTTTATGTCAAACATAGATATCAGGAGGGTCTGTTTCAGAAGAAGGTGAAGTTGCTGCTATGTCTTTTTTAAATATTAAAAAGAAAATTGAGTATGGAGTCTAAAACAGATGTTTTACCCCAAGAAGTTTCATGATCGTTTGGAATAGCTAAACAAATCTTAATTATAAAGACAAGGTGGAAATTTGTAGATTACTCTTAGATGCATTAAAAACATACTTTGTTGAAAATAGGAATTTCATATAAATAATTCTAGGAAGAAGATTATACATACACAGTATTGGATTTCCAACAAGATTTGGAGGGGCCAGAGCCCTTAACTAGTCATCCAAAATTACTGGATTTTAATTTGAGGCATAGGTTCAGGCAGATGCTTACAGAAAACTTCTTTATTAGAAAAAAATATTATATCGGAGAAAGACAGACGGCTATCATGAAGAACTTAATTATATCATGGACCTAGAATTCAACAGGCTGTTTAAAAAAACACTATGGAAAGGATTCCCTTTCTCTATTCAATTCTGTAGAACCCTATTGGCTTTAACCCTCTTAAATAATATAGGACTTTGTCCATAAGTAAGAGAGTGTTTTGTGTCTCAGACTTGCTTTCTGGGATTTGTGAAGTTATTGGTGGCAGGATTTTTATTCTGAATTATGCCAAACCCTCATTGTTTTTCTCCTCCTTGGTGGGTAAGAGCTGAGTTTAGTGTTATATCTGATGGGAAGAAATGGTTACTTGTTCAGGAAAGTGTGTATTTTTATGTTCTTCTGATATATCCAGGGTAACTCAGATTATAACACATAAATCTGATGTACTGAAACCTCATTTCATAAAGTTTAGAACTGCAATGATATTTTATTTCACTAAACTTTAAATAATTTTGGACAGCAAGAAATTCATTTCCAAAACTTTGGTGAAGCTAAAGAGTTGTCTCCTGGAGAAAGTTTTACCAGTTTAACTTAAAGCATCAATGTCAAACCCAGATAGTTAAATCAGAGTAAACCCTTGTGTGGATAGTCTGATTTTGATTTAAGGGTGGTTTATAGAGTTTAGTTTATATTGATTAGGACCAGATTCAACTAAACCAAAATAGGTCAATTTCAGTCAGAAATAAGCGTCCACTTAAAAACATATTTAAGTTAAACCTTTAGCCATCCCCCACTTATCAACCAGACTGAAGTAAGTGATGCTGTTATGGTTGCAGCACTAGTTATACCTCTGTCTTCTTTTTGGCCCCAAGTGTACCCCTCATGTGTTGGCCTCTTGCCTCATCTGTTTTAAGGTGGAATTGCTCAGTTCTCCTACTCTTAGCTTAGGATCCATGTCTACAACTGTGTGTCACCCTGCAGGTCCATCACAGTTTGAGCACCTGTATTCTTCCTTTTGCAAACAGTGACAGTGACCAATGTCTTTTTCACAGTAAGTATTTATTTAGCAGTTACAATAAAGCACTGGAAAAAGGGATTTAAAAACACCCCAAATCCTATGTATATAGGATAGGTGTTTCCGTTAAGTTACAGAAACAGTAGCACCCTAACACATTCTATGAGATAGCAAATAACCTCTTAAACGTCTGCCTGGTTCTCTGATCTACCCTGTTCAGACTGGTTTGGGTGCTCCTCAGGACAGTGGGCAATAGCCATTAAAGCTACTTGCTCTAGCATTGTCTCTTTACCAGCCTTTCCCTTGATTCTGCTACCCAGACAGAACCCTAGGAGGAAATACCCACCCCTAATATGGTACGGAAGCGCCATGCTAGTAAGAAATCCAAATATAGTGTTAATTATTAAAGAGCACCCCCACATTTGTCACAGACACAAGTAAAAGGTAGACAGGGTCTTAAGACCAGGGATTTGGGAAGGGATATACAAAGAAAGGCTAAATTAGTTGTAAATTACCTTTAAAATTCTTCCAGTAATAGCAGCAGGTAAAGAGAGAGGGAGAAGAATGATGGCTTGTGCAATTAAGGCACTACACAAATGTAGGATACCTAGGTTCCTAGTTCAGCCAGCCCTTCTGTGTGATTTTGGCAAATCTTTTAATCTTGATTTGCCTCAGTTCTCCTTGTGACAGTAATAATATTTATTTACTTCCATTCTTTCTTTGTCTAGTCTTAGACTCTTTGGGTATTTCTACATGGCAGTTAGACACTGATGGCTGGTCCATGCCAGTTGACTCAGGCTCACAGGGCTTGGACAATTAATGCTATTTAACTATGATGTAAGTGTTTGCAATTGGGCTGAGCCCTGGCTCCGGAACCCTGTGAGACTGAGGGTCCCAAAGCTTGGCTGAAGCTCGGGTCTGAACATCTGCACCACAATTAAACAGCCCAGTAGCCCAAGTCAGCTGGCTGCAGGTGTCTAACTGCAATGCAAACATACCCTTAGGGGCAGGGACTGTCTCTTACTATATGTTTGTACAGTTCTTAGTACTTCAGTACTCTGATCGTGGCTAAAGTCCCTAGGGACTGTAAAGCCAACAACCATGAGACAAATTGTGAAATGAAGAAGTAGGGAGAAAGGGAAGATTTTTGATTCATGAAACATAGATCTTCCTTTGGCATGCTGAGACACACAGTAATCTCCTTTTTCTTATACCTGTTTGTCACCCAAGTAACTCCATTGTCTTGAGTGGAATTATACCAGCATCAGTAAGAGTCAAATCCAACTGGGAGCATCCATTTCCAAATCCATCACAAGGGATGGTTTTGTAAAAAAAAAAAAAGCCTGTGAACCACTTATATGGCCTATAGCAATCTATCATGGTAAGCTGTAATGCTTTACTGAGCCTTTATGTGCTTTTCTGTCAACATAGTTTATGTGCAGTGAGGCCTGATGTTAAAAAGTCACTGAACACTTTTGATGAAAAATACTTTTACAAGTGCAACAGTCTCTTTTATAAATATAGGTCCACATTATAAATAAAGGTTCACATTATGCTCTGACATGTACCTCTGATACCTCACTGACTTCTGTAAATTGGCACAGAACATAATTCTGCCCTGACTTACACAGTCAGAAAAAATAATTTCTACTAGTAATAATTTCAGAACTGGAGCTCATTGATGATTATTTTCACAGGACTTTTGATGTATTTTGTACACATTTTGGTAATACCTTTTCATTAACATTTCACTTTTTTCTAACTAGCTCTATTAAAAAAAACGCATACATGTCCAGAGGATTTACTTTGCCAGTTACATAGCCCTGGTTCTTCAAATATACAGCTGCATTCTGGCTCCAGCAGCCATTTTCAGCATCTCAGCTAAAAATTACTTCGACCAGTTATTATTGATATGGTACTGAAAATGGCTACCAGACCTAGAGAACTACCTACACTAAATTTGTCATATCTAAATGTAGGCAGATATTAGAAAATTTCTAATTGTCACAAAAATGAGGTTCTAGAACAGGCTTCCAATAGGAACATGGAGTGGGTTACACAACTTAACTAGTCAATATATTTAATACATTTTAAAAAAATGATAAATGTATTAATGAGATTATGTGACAGGCTTGCCTGCACTGGCAATTGTGGGGACTTGATGAAGCAGAAGGTCGCTTCCATTGCTATCTTCCCATATAACTTTACCTAAATAAATAAACAAACATTCCCTGATGTAGACAAGGCTGAAGAGTCAAGGGCACAGCTAGAAGCTGAACTTAGTAACATTGATTCCATACTCTCTCTCAAATAGTTTTTGAAAATATATTTAAGTGTACTGATCATTCTACACACAACAAGGAAAAAATGTGCAGTTTCAATTAGAAGCCTTTGGGTGTTGATTAGTCCCATAAGATATATGTACTGTAATATCTGACACAGAAAACATCTCCAAAAAGGAAAGTGATAATTAATCAGTGTTTATTGCCAGAATATAATCTCATAATAAATCTACTAACATTTTCTGTTAAATTGACATATTGTGATACTTGAAATTGGATATGAATGTCATATTTTATAACTAATTTACTACATGAAAGTGATTAAACTGAAATCTTGATTATGCTATTAAATCACTACCAGTGAACATGATCAATTTTCACAATTTTTTACAGCAGTTATTTGTACAAGTTTCCATTCTGGAATGTCATGCTGCTCTACAGTGAGCAAACTCCATTTTTTTCAGTGACAAGAATAGTAAAACCAAAGGTCAACAGATGAATTATGGAGTTAATGAAGAGGTGGGAGCATAACTCTATTGGTGTCATACCCTACAGCAGGGGCTCTCAAACTTATATAGAGCAGCTGTCGTGGACCACATTCCCTCCCTGTAGCAGCCTCGTGAATCTCCATAGGATCTGGCAACATCCCTGCGGCAACCACAGCAATTGCTTCCATAGAAAAGTCATGTTAGCAGAATGTTTATTTATTAACCCTTCAGTATGTGTCACTGAGGGCACCATCTGTAACAGTTGCTCTCATGAAAAAGTGGCGACTAAGCAGAAGCATCTCAAATTGTTTCCAGCTGCTTTTAAAGGCCTCCACACTCTTTTTTGCAATAAAAAGGGTGGATATCTTTCAAAACTCATGGAAGTAATGAGGTTGAGCCAACACTATGTGACCTACCAGTTGTCCCTGGATCACAATTTCAGAATCACTGCCTTACACAACCTATATCTTGGAGTGATAAAAGGGTCAATTAGAGCTGGTGGGGTCTTCCTCAAGAAATTTTGCAGCAGAGCTCAAGAATCTTGCAAATTGATGGTAAATTCCCCTCTGACCAGGCATAGACTCAAAAAAATCCCTGATATTTTTGCCTGAGTTTCATCTAATGCTGCACATTCTTTCTCATGTGAAGAATTTTCCTTGCCTTCGTGAATTTTGCAGCAATCCAGTTTTAAGTTTTAGGAGATGCATGGACCTTGTCTGTGCACATATAAACTGCCTCTATGACATCCATACTGCAGCAGATTTGGGTCAACAAACATTTCATGAATGTGTGTCAAATTCCTCAAACTGATTGTGGGAAAAAAATCCCCCAAATCAAAACATTTTATTTTGACATTTTATAAAAGAAATTTTCATTTTTCAATTCAAAATGACTTTTCTTTTCAATATTTCCTTCAATTTTAAAAGAAATTTAAAAAGTAAAAAGCAAAGATCAAAATGAAACACTTCCTTTGAACTGAAACAAATATTTTTTGACTTTTTGGTTTACCAAGTATTTGTTGTTGTTCACAGCTGCCAGCAAACCCCACATTCAGTTATTTGTGCAGCCTCACACTGTACTTGTCACTGGGCTGGTCTTTGACTATTTTAATCACCACACTTTCTGAAGAGTAGAAAAGATGAAAACTGAGATGGGGCAAATGAAACAGAAACTTCTATGCTCTCCTTCATGACATTGCCTCTGCAGATCTCCCTACTATAGAAGCTGACTGCCCTGCGGTGGTAGCCATGAAACCATTCAAAGTAGTAAAACCTTTGGATTCAGCTCTCTGAAACAGGGAGCATAAATATCTCTAGCTATTTTTCTGGTCCCCATCCCCACAGCATCTGAGGACCTCACAAAGTTAATCCATTTTGTTAAGATCATTTTTGAGAGATGACCTGGGTCTGACTAAGTCTAAGTGACTTCACTGGAAGCTCAGCATCACTGAAAAATCAATCCATAAGGGGTTCACCCAACATCACAGTGACAGAGTTGGTAACTAAAGAGTTCCAGAGCCCCAGTCCTTCAATCTGCTCTCTAGGGAACATTATTAATATCCAGATGCCTAATTTATTCAGCCTGCAAAAAGGGAGAATAAGAGCTTTATTTTTTGGAGATTGCAATATGCATAAAAGTCAGATACTACAAGGACAGATTGAGTGGGTAACAAAACACATAGTGCCTGTTCACAGGTGCTGTCTAGTGCCTGGCTGGGGATCAGTTGCATGCTCTTGCTATTAGCAATGCTAGACACTGATGGGGTCAGGGTGGGCTCAGACCCTGTCCCGATTAATCACTGGCCATTAGAGCTAGCATGTTAACAGAGGGGAGCACATACTGCCTACTTTAAAGCATGATAGGGTAGAGCTGCTGCTGCCTCATGCAATCCTAATCTCTAGGAGGAATTCTACGTAACAACATATCTACAGTCTAGCAACATTAAAAAGCACATTCCACTCCTCTATATTTAATTAACAGATACTTTGTCATTCAGGTACAAAAGCCTGATACACATCAAAAGCACTGCAGAAACCCTGATGTGGTAATGATTAATAATATGGTAACTGGTTGTTAACACACACTTAAATGCTGACATTCATCTCTTCCTTACATCTTAAAAAACCACAAGAGAGAGAAAGGGACACTGAATACTCTCTAACTTATAAAGGTTGTTGAAAAGTCTTTGGGCTAAAATAATCTCTTAGTTATGATGACATAAATCTAGATTAACTCCATTGAAATAATTTGACTTACACTTGTGTAAAATCCATGTAAGATAGATCAGAATCAGGCCCTTTGAATCTAAAGAGGAAAACTGGAGCTACAGAAAAGGAAAATCTCCCTTGAGGATAAACAACTTTCTATCTATAATGAAAATCAGAAAGCTTTGCTCTTGGTTCTGGAGAGAAGGGTTCACTGTCTACAGAAATGCCATTCCTGTTCATTACATTTTGAACAATGTAATCACGTTTACAAAATTTTGCTTACATGTTCACTAGCGTAGTCCAACCCTCAGCAATTAATATACTCATTGTTTGATACAGATCGCTATAAAGTGCTCCAATTATGTAGCTTGTTTGATGAGAAAAGAAAATGATTTCATTCTGCGGTGAATGTGAAAAAATGTTTTAAAATGGTGGCTTTGTTCAACTGAGCACACAATAGTCAACAAACATTCATGTTTGAAAAGCAGAGGAAAATACAAAAGTAATAAATGCAGATGTTCACATAATTGTGCAAGGCTCATCTGTAAAGTTCAAATCGCAGTCCCGGCAGTGTGTGACCAGTGGTATCTATGCTGCAACCTTCCTCATGCCACCGGTTATAAATGATCATAACTAGAAGTGTTGCACAATTTTGTTAAGAAAACAAAAAATAGGCAAAAATCATTTGGTGTAGCTATAGATCAGCAGCTCAAGAAAAATATCCTTTAGCGAGCAAGCTTGTTGGAGGCAGGGAATGTATTCATGTCACATCTTCTATAGTACTAAGCATGTTGGCAATGCTTGACAAGTAATAAGTAATAACCATCTCCAAGATTTGATGTCAGGTTTGGAGGCATATCAAGAAAACATGAGCTGAGTTTTGAACAAATCTCTTCCATTCCCTTGGGATTTGTGCGTTTGGAATGAAACCAGGCAAAACTCAGTCATTTTGTTTTGAGATTTTTGGGTGCATTCCAGCCTGAATTTCAAAGCAAAACTCAAGATGGGCAAGCCTACATGAACTGAAAATCAAAACTACTTTGCTGAAAACCAGGCAAACTGAAACCACGGACAACAGTGGAAAGTAACAAAGAACCACACATGCCCTTCCAGTTAATAGGAAAAAGGAAAGAAACCCATGGTAGACAAACCCTGGAACAGGTGGAAGTTCACTGTATGTACCTCCTTGGTTTCCAGTCACATAGGAGACCATATTCTGGGGTTTTAGGCAGGACCGGCTCTACAGTTTTCGCCACCCCAAGCAGTGCACTGAATCGCTGCCGCAGATGGCGAGGGCAGTCCCTGTGCCCTTAGGGCGGCAGACGCATTTCCATGACGGCGGCAATTCGGTGGCAGCTTCTATGTTTAGCTGAAGCCACTGCAGACAGCTATATATAGAAGCTGCTGCCGAACTGCCGCTACCTTGGAAAGGCACGTGCTACCCTAAGGGCACACAAACTGCCCCCGTCGCTGGCAGCAGCAATTCGGCGTGCTGCTGGGGGCAAAACAATAGGGACTGCCACCCCTTGAAGATTGCCGCCCCAAGTACCAGCTTGGAATGCTGGTTCCTGGAGCCGGCCCTGGTTTTAGGGAGGAGAACATCAATCTGAGGGTAGAGCTAT
Organism: Chelonoidis abingdonii; assembly: GCF_003597395.2. Lineage (NCBI taxonomy): Eukaryota > Metazoa > Chordata > Testudines > Testudinidae > Chelonoidis > Chelonoidis abingdonii. The sequence continues at coordinate 168,927,595 of NC_133770.1, read as the reverse complement.
GAAGTTATGGAGTAGCAACCCTTCTTTATCATGTTTCCCTAATAACTGCATGGGTTACTCAAATGAGACCGAGTAGCTAACTCTTATATTATTATGTGCAAGTCCTACTGTATTTAAATAATGAAATCATTTCTACAGAAATTTTAAGTTGTCATATGGAAGTTAATAGAGAATTATAACCAGGCTATAGAATTCTGTAGGGTGGGTTAAAGATTAGATACAGAAAATGTACAGTTTTCTATAAATTCCTTACTTTTTATAGCAAGTTCTGTAGTTTTCAGATTTACTTTCTATATTATTTATAATTTGTATTACCATAGCAACTAAGAGCCTTTGTCATGGCCACCATTGTGGTAAGTGCTGTACAAACACAGAATCTTATTGACCACTTTCTGACTTAGGACAGGTTGCCTAAGGTCCAAGGACCATAAGCCAAGATTGCATATTTCATAAAGAGCCATTCTGCTTAAGAAAGAGAAGGCTCAACAGCTGGTGAAGGGGATGGCCCTTAGCAGGATCTGTGCAGATCTGTGCATGGAGTTCACAATAGATTCACAGGATTATTGCCCATGCAGCTCTTGCCTGGAATGGAACTTTTGATGGTAACTCAGTGCATGTGGTAACTTATTCAGTTTTGGGCAAATGCTTTACTTTCCAGATTATTTATATGTGAAGAGTTAGCATGTGCCCCAAGGTGAAATGCATACCTAGGACAAAAGTCAGAGAGACAAGTAGAATACAACACAATAAAATGGATGGAATTATTTTCATAACCCAAAAGTTCATATAGATAAGCCCCCCCCCACCCCACCCACACTTATGCATATTAATACTCCATATTCTGTTAATACTCCATATTCTTATCGTGCTCTTGTTACATTAGCTTTTTACTCCAGTACAATTCTGTCTTCAATAGAATTACTCCTGATTTACCACTGTGCAAAAGAGAGGAGAAAAAGGCTCCAGTCTTTTTTTTTTGCCTTTACTATTTTTAACTAAACATACACTACAAGATGCAATTATACACATTGTAACTCTTGAACCTGATTGAATTCAATATATTGCAAATAAAATAGATACAAAGATGAGCAAATGCAATACGTGTAGGCTTCATTGCCTTTGCTTACACAAGCCTAAATAATGATTTTTTTTTTGCTTTTTTTGACAGCCTTCTATTGTAAAAAGAAAATTTGTATTAAAACTCTGACTTAAGCATGATATTATGTACACCAAATTTACAATAGCTAATAAAAAAGTGAGTACTGACGTTTTAACTTAAATGACCTGATATAGTGCTAAGTGGGTCATAAAGCCAATGTTCACATAATAAAAGATATAATGTATTGCCAATTTTCTAACCAAGAATAGATCATGTTAAATACCTTTATCATTAAGAGTTAGGCTAATTAGCCTTATGCTTTATCTCATTTTTGTAATTATAAATTTGTCCTCTGAAAGAAGCAGTCTATAGCTTTGGAGGTAGAGTGTGATGGTGTCCAGCAGCAATATACCAAAAGTAGCTGTGAATCATAATGGAAAGGAACTCTTAAATCCTTTTACATTAATTTCTTTCTCCCTTTTTGCACCTTTTGCCTTTCTCATTCAGAAAGCAATATCAAGAGGAAAGTCAGATCCAGGGTATAAGAATTATATTGGATCAAAAAGTTGATGTTATTTCCTGCCTTTCACTTTGATCTAAAAATATTTATTTGTTTTCAATGAAGAAATGCCCCCTATTGTATTTCAATAACATTCCGAATAATGAAATAGTTTAAAAAGTTTCCACGTGGATCTAAAAGTAAAAACCTGACTATGTTACACCATCAACAGAAAATCTTGCCGCCATGCCAGCATACATGAAAATGAGACTTTCATACACAAAGCTGTAGCTCATTCACCACAAAATTAACAGAAGCCTCTGAAAAGTGCCATGCTGTAATAGAACATTGGGGGGTATAAGAAAAAAGTCATTCTAGTAAAAACAATAAATACTGTTGTATTAACTCGATTGAATCCTATGGGGCTCCACAGGTGAGAATGTTCAGGTGAGGAGCAAGAGCTTCCCTGTTATGTGATCCACCATAGTGGAATACGAACATCCGACGTAGGCTATGCCTACACTGGCAACTGGACACAGACCCATGCATGCGACTGTGCCAGAACCCCCCATACCACGCACAACACTCCCCCACCCCGAAGCATGGGTTTTGAGGTGTGCTGGGGGCAAGAATGCTAGCACACCTGACAGATATGGGTATGAACATGCCTCGGGCTGTCGCACAGCCCTGTGCTAGTTTGCAGTCTGGACAGTGGTAAGGGTCACGTACGAGTCCTGAGTTCAATAGTCCTCCAGCCCTGATCCCAAAATACACGGATCCTTTCCTGCCTTAACCAAATCTATAAAGGTCCCTTTGCCCCACTCTCATTCTCACTCATAGTAAGCTGTACTTTCCACTTCACAACAGTTAAAGTGTGAACTGCTTCACCACTGCAAAGTTTTGTAGTGAGTCAGCCACACTTTATGATCAGCCAGTGTCAAAGGTGGCTCCATCACTATTCCCACAGATTTATCACCTATGGCAATGAGATCATCCATCGATTCAGTCACCACTATAATCTGCTCTAAAGCCTGACTGCTAAGTGGCCTAAAATGTCTGAGAAAGCCAAATGCTGCTGCGCTGGCTTATTACTATCTTCTTGAAAGAGAAGGGATTTGAATGAGAAAATTATACCATTAGCACATACAATTGAAGGGTATACCTATCTTTTGTTTGTTTGCACATCAAGTTGTGCACACACACATAAATGACAGTCAGGTTGAGTAGGCCTGACCATTCAAAAATGTTCTGATATATTTTTCACATCAAGCTTTGCAAACGGAGCCAGAACCAGCAGTATTGAGATACCGCAAGAGACAGCTTTGTGACACACTCTTAGCTATGACAAGAAACAAAAGTGCAAGAAATCTCAACCGAATGCATATTCTCGAGATTTCTAATCACATTTTTCAAAGGTTTAGATAATGATAAAGTAAAATTTCCTCCCTCTCCCTTCATCCCCAACCAACCTTCTGAAAAGGCCAGCTCCAAAGGATTAACTCACTAACCTATTTATTTTTTCCCACTCATTTAGAAGGCTTCAGCATATTTAGCCTTTTTCCCTTTGGTTTTGAAATCACCTTTTATAAGCTAACATAACTGTAATGAATTTTGTTAGATCCATTTTCTCTCCTGCACTCAAAGTTAGGAAATGCCAGATTTAAGATTGCACCTACAGCTTTAATCAGACCATCTTGATGAATTCTTTAATTATATGTCCACATACTACCCCCCCACCCCCCCACACACAGGTCCCCTGCTTCATTCAATGCACAAGGTGGAAGGTGCTATGAGGATGAATCAGGGTTGTGTAGTGAAAGAGGCTGTTTATTGTGCCCCTGCTTCATTTGTTGTCAAAGTTGGAAGGTGCTGAGTGAATGAAGCAGGGGATTGGATGACAAGAAAGGGAAGTCTCAGAATTAAAGCAGTTGAATACTGCCCTGGAGAACTGAATTCTATCCCTGCCTCTGCCACAGAAATCCTGTGTGATGCTGGGCAAGTCTCGTAAACCAAACTTTTCTCAGATGTTCATTAGTAGTATGTGACTCAGTTTTGGGTGTCCAGCATCAGATCATTGGGTTCTGGTTTTTCTGAAGTACAAAGTGCTCACCACTGAAGTCAATGAGAGTAGCTTTTTTTAACATAGTACACTCCTGATTATCCAAATAGCATGGGGCGTGGGGAAGCAGGGACACAAATATTTTACATGGATAATCAGGATTTTGGATAATCAAGAAGATGAGGGCCATTTGGCATGGCTTGGGGCTCGTCTTCCTCTTTGCAGTTGTGGTTGAGGGTTTCTGCTCTGTCCCACCAGTTCTGGAGCCTCTGCCCTGCCAGGACCGCAGCCTCCCCTCTGGACCTTGCGCCTGCAAGGATCAGGTGTCACTGTCGCTTTGGCAGCACAGGAAGCCATCTACAGGTCCATTGTCATGGCCCTTGTCACTAAAGCCCATAACAGTGGGACTACAGAGGGCTCCCTGCACTGCCGCAGGATCCATTCAGCAGCAGGGTAGCCTCTTACATGGCCATGGTCTTGCCCTTCTCTGCCTCTTCCTTACAGTCCTGACTAGGGATATGTCTTTACTCTGTTATCCAAATCTCCACAGTATCCAAATCCCTTCCTTTCCCCCCAGCATGAGATACATGCCTTCTGCAGCATGTATCACATATGCAGAGGGAGGGAGGGAGAAGGGATTTGGATAATAGGGTTTTGGATAAATGGGAGTGTACTGTAAAGTACTTTCTTCAGAGTACTTAATCGGGCTCTAGATATCTCAAATTGGGCACCCAAAATTAATGAATACTTCTGACAATTTTTGCCTTAATGTCTGTGGGCCTCCATCCATAAAAAAGAAATAATATCATGACGATATTATGGTGACAATATTATGGTGACAGCACCATAAAAGCACCCAAGAGGAAAATAATGTATTTTGTGTGCATTAAATAAGGCCTGGGGTCATACACTGAATGAGGAAGATAAAAAGAAATATTGAAAAACGACCATACAGCAAATACAGGGCTTCTGTTGAAAGAATTGTATGTGAGCATGTAATTAAAGACTGTATCATGATGCCTACATACAAGAGGGCTGAATTGTTTGCACAGGCAACCTTAATTTTAGCATTTCCTAACTTCTGAATGCTTAACTTTTCAACTTTAATATTCTTGTAATGTAGTTTTGGATGTAATATCTTTCATGGTTTGATAAATAATTTATAGTGGAAACTGGAATTCCTTAGAGTCTTACATCTTAAGTAAAATGTAGAAAAAGAACGTGGTTCTATTTCCTGACAAATAAGCAATTATACTGCATAATCTTATCAGTCCTGTAAGCGAGGTATGGCCTTTGAATTATGACCTTTGTTAGTGAATAAACCAGTTCAGGAAATGTATACATCAGAGCAAATTTCACTGCTTTAGAAAGTTTTGCCTTTAGTTAATCTGGGTACTCAGAGTTAGGGTCCTAAATCCATATTTAGGTATTCAGGTGAGAAGTTCTGGTACTTCAGCAATATGAAAAGGAAAGCATCACAGCTATTAAGAGTACTTACTAGCTAGAAAAAGGGAAGATGCAACAAGCAGAAGACAGTTACAAACTGACAATTTTAGGGCAGCAACTATGAAAGGGCCAGCCCCACTGAGGGATGCTTTTTAAAAAAAACAACAAAAAAACAAAAACCTCTAAGAGAGCAAGCCTGAACTAGGAAGACTCAACAGGAAGCAAAAATTAACGAAGGGAGAAATGCTTGTGTCCTGTGTATAAAACAGATGTGTAATTAAAAACACTCTGATTTCAGTGGTGCTGTGAATCCATAGCTGCCACTGAATTATGTAGCACTGGATATATAGCATTTCTGACAATCATGTTGCTTTTATGCAGAAGCATAGCTTTATACATTTAGCTTTGAAAATTTTGGCCTAGACTCATAGACTCATAGACTCGTAGGTCAGAAGGGACCAATATGATCATCTAGTCTGACCTCCTGCACAAAGCAGGCCACAGAACCCTACCCATCCACTTTTATAACAAACGCCCTCCCTATGTCTGCATTATTGAGGTCTTCAAATTGTGGTTTGAAGACTCAAGATGCAGAGAATCCACCAGCAAGCGACCCATGCCCCACGCTGCAGAGGAAGGTGAAAAACCTCCAGGGCCTGCCTCACTGCCCTGGAGAAAATTCCTTCCGACCCCAAATATGACGATCAGCTAAACCCCGAGCATGTGGGCAAGACTCACCAGCCAGCACTCAGGAAAGAATTCTCTGCAGTAACTCAGATCCCATCCATCCAACATCCCATCACAGACCATTGAGCAGATTTATCTGCTGATAATCCAAGATCAATTGCCGAAATTAAACTATCCTATCATACCATCCCTTCCATAAACTTATCAAGCTTAGTCTTAGAGCCAGATATGTCTTGCCCCACTACTCCCTTGAAAGACTGTTCAGAACTTCACTCCCCTAATGTTTAGAAAACTTCGTCTAATTTCAAGTCTAAATCTAATGTACAGTTTGTACCCATTTGTTCTTGTGTCACTGGTACTAAGCTAAATAATTCCTCTCCCTCCCTAATGTTAATCCCCTGATATATTTATAAAGAGTAAGCATATCCCCCGCAGCCTTCTTTTGGCTAGGCTAAACAAGCCAAAGCTCTTTGAGTCTCTCTTCATAAGGCAGGTTTTCCATTCTTCGATCATCCTAGCAGCCCGTCTCTGAACCTGTTCCAGTTTGAATTCGTCCTTCTTAAACATGGAGAACAGAACTGCACACAGTATTCCAGTGGGGTCTCACCAGTGCCTTATATAACGGTACTAACACTCCTTATCCTTGCTGGAAATACCTCGCCTGATGCATCCTAAAACTGCCATTTGCTTTTTTAACGCCATATCACATTGGCGGCTCATAGTCATCCTGTGATAACCAATACTCCAAGGTCCTTCTTCTCCTCTGTTGCTTCCAACTGAGTGCCCCAATGTATATCTAAAATTCTTATTATAATCCTAAGTGCATGACCTTGCACTTTTCACTATTAAATTTCATTCTGTTACTATTATCCAGTTTACAAGGTCATCCAGATCTTCCTGTATGATATCCGATCCTTCTCTGTGTTAGCAATACGCCCCAGCTTTGCGTCATCTGCAAACTTATTAGTACATTCCTGCTCTTGTGCCAAGGTCAGTAATAAAAGGTTAAATAAGATTGGTCCCAAAACTGATCCTTGAGAACTCTACTAGTAACCTCCTTCCAACCTGACAGTTCACCCTCAGTACGACCCATTGTAGTCTCCCTTTAACCAGTCCTTATCCACCTTACACTTTTCATATTGATCCCCATCTTTTCCAATTTAACTAATAATTCCCATGTGGAACCGTGTAAATGCCTTACTGAAATCGAGGTAAATTAGATCTACTGCATTTCCTTTGTCTAATAATCTGTCACTCTCGAAGAAGGAGATCAGGTTGGTTTGGCACGATCTACCTTAGTAATACCATGTTGTAATGTCCAATTACATAGACCTCAATGTCCTTAACTACTTTCTCCTTCAAAATTTTTTCCAAGACCTTACATACTACAGATGTCAAACTAACAGGCCTATAGTTACTCGGATCACTTTTTTCCCTTTCTGAAGATAGGAACTATGTTAGCAATTATCCAGTCATACAGTACAACCCTGAGTTTACAGATTCATTAAAAATTCTTGCTAATGGGCTTGCAATTTCATGAGCCAGTTCCTTTAATATTCTTGGATGAAGATTGTCTGGGCCCTCTGATTTGTCCATTAAGCTGTTCAAGTTTGGCTTCTACCTCAGATGTGGTAATATCCACTTCCAATATCCTCATTCCCGTTTGTCATCCTTCTATCAATCTCTAAGCTCCTCATTAGCCTTATTAAAGACTTAGGCAAAGTACTTATTAGATATTGGGCCATGCCTAGGTTATCCTTAACCTCCATTCCATCCTCAGTGTTTAGCGCCCCACTTCTTCCTTTCTTTGTTTTCTTCTTATTTATATGGCTATAGAACCTTTTACTATTGGTTTTAATTCCCTTTGCAAGGTCCAACTCTACATGGCTTTTAGCCTTCCTCACTTTATCCCTACATGTTCTGACCTCACTAAGGTAGCTTTCCTTGCCTAGACCTTTAAGATACAAAAAATGTGGCAAATTAGCCTGATGCCACACGAACATAGCTGCACTTAAATAAAGTCTCTTACACATCTTTACTGGAATTAGTTCTGTCTTAGGCCGGGGCTATACTCAAAACTTCAAAGCGCTGCTATAGGAGCACTCCCGCAGCAGTGCTTTGAAGTGCTAGTGTGGTCGCAACGCCAGTGCTGGGAGAGAGGTCTCCCAGCACAGCAGGTACTCCACCTCCACGAGGGGACTAGTTTACAACGCTGGGAGTACGGAGCTCTGAGTGCTGGGGCACTGTTTACACTGGCACTTCACAGTGCTGTAACTTGCAGCTCAGGGGGGTGTTTTTTCACACCTCTGAGCGAAAAAGTTGCAGTGCTGTAAAGTGCCAGTGTAGCCATAGCCTTAGCTTATATCACAATACATTCACCATTAAATTCTTTACAGCACTGTCTAGTTAACATGACTGCTATATGTGGCGGTGATTTTTAAAAAAAAATGTGTTGTTTTCATACCTTAATATTTATAATATCTTTATTTTAAATGCTTGTGCCCCTCCCCAGCCCTTTTGATTCATCAAAACCTGACATTTGAGGTGGGTACAGTATTCTGGAAATTACAACCTTTAAAGATGCATTGGAGCAGGAGGTAAAACTAACTATGCTATTGAGATGTTCTTTTTATTCCCTGGATAAACTTTTTGTTGAGCTTTCTGAAAACCTGGAAAAATTATTACCCGTCGCCCCCATATACACTTATGGGTAAACATCAACTATTTCATTCAGTGCTTTATTTTAGATCAGTCTTTGAAATTAAATTGACAGACAATAACCATTCCCTTGGATTAACTATAAATTGATGTGCCTATGACAAGGAAATAACTATGAACAGGATCAAGAGGAGGAAGTACCAAAGTAAAAATAAGAATACAGTGCTTGTTAGAAAAGAACCATATATATGATCATATGTTTGACTATGCTTTGTAGACTCCAATCTATGAAAGTCTAGGATATGTTTTTGGGTTTTTTTCCTGTTTCATGCATCTGAAAGTTCTTCACCTATATAGCTGAGCTCAGAAAAGAAGGATTAAAGAAGTCATTCTTTGTAATGGAATGACGGAGTCAAGTTTCAGGCAGAAGACAAATACTTTCCAACAGTATCAGAAGACACCATAACTGACAAAGAGCACTATGTTCCCTCAGATTTTTGTTAAGATATTGATTGTCTTTTACCATACCATTCAGGGAAGCATGGCAGATACTTTCCCTGAAAGAAAACTGCAGAAAGAATGACATGTTAAAAGAAACATCACAGCTGAATTCACCTACAGAAGTCCAACCTATATGTTTCTCAAAGGGTAAACCAGACCCATGACAAAAACTCCTGGGAAGAAAACTTAAGGATTTACTTGTCTGTCTGTATTTTAAACGGTGCTGTTCTCTGCTATGCACCATTATTACAGTTTGGGATTTTTACCTCACTTTGTCAGTGAAACTGATGTGAAAAGTTCTCACTATCATGCTCTGATAAATATATACATTAACAGAATGATGAAGTTCTGTCCACAGCTTTTGAAATTTGCTGAGCTTCCACAGCAATGAAAAGTGAAAGATTCACACAACAGACCTAAAACTAATTGCCTTGCTGCAACAGATTATATGTGCAGAAGTCTATGGCGGCTTTTTACCATGTCTTAGTTTTGTCAATTAACTTATTGGCTATGAATGATGTAAATTATAAGTTGCATTCATACAAATAGGGAATGAGTGTGGTCAGAGATTAGATACTTCTGGTTATGGGTGCTTTGGAAAGACCTAATAGGATATCAGGGAACATTAATTAGATTTTCTGAGTTCCATGTTCTTCCTGATCAGTAGGTCAGCATATGATAAGTTACTTAAGCTGAAGTTCTCAGAAGGATCCACTGATGTTTGAGATACTTAAGGCCTGATTTTCAGAATTACTGAACAGCTGCTCCAGCTCTCAATGAAATCTACTAGAGCTGTAGGTGCTCAACACCCTTGAAGAAAGTCAGCATTATTTGTAGTTGGGAATGCAAAAATTGAGGCACATGAAATCAGTGCACACTTTTGAAATTTCAACCTTCCTGTGTCATAAATCACACAAGGTCTAATTCTCCGCTGAATCCAGCTCACATTGGACATTGGGGAGGGAGGGGAAGCTATTAGGGACCTAGTTACATCTCCCTGATTCTCTTTCTGCCCTGGTCCAGGTTAAAACAGCTTGGGAGCAGCTCTAAATTGTGTCAGCTGGTTACTGAATCATATGCCAGCTGATGATTGCTAGAGAGAATTGTGCTTCAGCCACTCTCACTACCACCAGTACCTCCTTCTTCACTCCCATTCCCTGCACTAGGGCTGAGTGAAAGGTGGTGCAGAAGTCGTCTTGGGCAACCCAGGCTTCTGAGGACTCACATATATTGTAATCCCTAGGAGGAGACTGGAGACAGATTTTCACTCCCTTTGGGTCACAGAGTGATGGAAAGGGAGTAGATCAGGGCAGAGAGTCTGGCCTCCACTCCATGAATTGAGTATATCAGTACTTACCTATCAAATAGAATGTACTGAGGCTTATCTAGTTAATGACTAACATGTTTTGAGATACATTGGCAAAGCATACTATATAAATGTTAAGTATTATGCTATGCTATGAGTGTAAATTTGAAGGATGAATGGACCCGGTATTACAATTAGACCAATTTATGGAGCAGGGAGCCAGGTGTGAAATCTAGAACTGGGTCTAGATTCAGATTCTTCACTTCTCTCACCACCCAAAAAGGGAGATAAAACAAATGGTGTTTGGAGCTCTAATTATAATCTGGAAATGCTGGGTCAATATAATTGTGCAAAAGAGACAGCCATCTGCATCCACCCTCCCCATATTAAAATCCTCCTTCGTTTGTCTCTGCCACCATCATCCTATCTTCCTTGATTTCTACTTCTTTTAAAGTTTGCATGCTCTCTCCCAACTGAATAATGCACAAACTCGTGTGTACACTGATGAATACTGATTGTGTAATTTAAATGAAAGACATGCTGCCTGATTTTTCTTTGAAAAATACATTTAAAAATCATGTAAATAACATTTGTTACTAAACAAAATAGAATAAATAGAATAAATCCTTGGGAGATATTTTATTGAATTTAAGCCTTGACATACATACATCTGTAGTGTTTGATGATGGTAACAGGAGCTGTCAAGGTCAGAACACTCACCAGAGTATAGAATTGTTCACAATATTATTATAGTGTACAGTTTTTGAAAAGATATTATAGTTTGCTACTTATAAATGTTGAGCTCCTACTAATAAAAAGCACTATTTGCTGGTATCCTGAAAAGACCCCTTTGCCTACTGGCTCACATGCCCTCCACTGTATGTCATGAAAATAATTCAGTGAAGTCAATAGTAGTTGAGGGTACTGAGTGTCTCAGAGGATCAGTTACGAGAAGTGCGAAAGTGATTCTATATTCAGATTTCATCTTTCCAAAGACAGAATTTTTGTTACAAACTCAATTCTCCACTGCTTCTGAGCTCGATTTAACCCTCAGCCTGTCTTCAGCCTGGGGCTGCTCTAATTTATGCCACGTAAGATCTAGTACAGTGGAGCTTTGATCTGATATGTATCCCAACTGCCTGGCCCACAGTTTTCTCTCTCACTATGTACCCTAGGTCAGAGTGGGTACAGCTGATACTGGAGCTGACGCCACTAGCGCCATAAGCTTTACACCAGTGGGAAGTTCCCTAGTGTGAGGGAAATTATCAGGTTGCCCTTTATGGACAGAATCATATAGCAGAATCTGTGCCAAGATATTTTGGCCCTGATCCTGGAGCATTTGCTCCTGTAAATAGTCCTGCTTGAGGCCAGGGGTCAACTTGTATAAGGATTTTTCAGGTAAGAGCTGAAGACAGGTGAACATCTCTAGCACAAAGTACATATGTTTGAAGACTGTGTGAAAATTAGCATGAAAATGACAAAAATCGCAATGATAACTATGCATTTACACTTCTGAGGGTCTCAAAATATAGTACAAACACTGATTAGGATGTAAACATTTCTGTGACACAGATAACTCTTTATCCCCTTTTACAGGTAGGCTAACTGAGAAACAGGGAAATTAAATGACTTGAAAGTGGCAGTTCTGGAAATACAGTACAAGAGTCTTCAGCAGAGAAGTAAGAGAGACTTGCTCCAAACCTCAAAATCACGTCGGGTTTCAGATTCATTGTGTTTTGTCAATGGGGAAGGAGGCTGCTTGTACTGTGTGAATCCAGAAACTGCTTGAGGACATGCTCACCTGAGTCAACTTGCCTCTCATCTTGTTCCCAAAAGCTTTCACACCCAAGAAACCCATTCCTGGGACAAAGGGGGAAGCTGGGGATGGAGAAAGTTTCTTCATTGTAGCCGGTGGTTCTCATGAGCCAGTGGAACAGAGCACTAGTATCCCGGTGTAACCATGCTAATGAAGGAAAGGAGCATAATCCCTTAATTAGCTTGTAAAAATCTACCTAGTATGTCTTTTTAATAGGTTTGAACAGAAAATACTATAGGGACCAAATTCAAAGTTGTCTGGTATCCCGATATTAAATTATCTCTAACTGGTCCATAATGGTCCATCTGAGATGAACTTCTACTGAGTTGCAGAATTTAAGATACATTTAAATAGGTAAGGAAGTATTTCCCATGATATTTCATTACTTGGTTAACATGCAAACTATATTATGCTGCTGTCCATAATCAAGTTAAGAATTTATTTTTAAATGTGGAAGTACTTTTGTTGCATGGTTAGACAGCTATTGCTTGTTACTAGTCAAAAAAGCCATCATTAATAAAATGATCCTGCAAGGCACTGAAGCCCAGATCCTCAAAAGTATATGGGCACCTAACTTCCATGAGAAGTGAGTAAAGACTTTGCCCATTTCTATCCCTTTCTGCCCAATCCCATGGGAGGATCCTATGAGGCTCTGGCCCTGAGTTACATCAATTCCTCTTGATTTCAGTGGGAACTGAGAGTTCCCAGTCTGTCACAAGATTAGGTCCTCAAGCAGCTAAGTTATACTACCTCAGGTATTCCGGTCATTACTTGGATCACTGTGGGTTAGAGAGGTTACACATTGTCAAAAATCCAGCTGGGTTTGTTTTGCCTTGGATCATATTAACCACTTTTACAGATCAAAGTTGATAGAATTGCAGTGAGTGTTACTGTATCTTTTTAGCCTTCTTAGTAAATCTCTGTCAGATAAATAACCATCATTTCCTCAGAACCTCATCTGGTCTTGTTTCTTCTGTGCAGTTTGTCGATTGCCCCCCTCTTTTTAACACACACGCCAGCAGATCATTTCCTTCTGAATTTTGAAGTTTCCTTAGTTGATGTCATTTGATTTCTAGCCTTGGCTATTTTTAAGATATCTGCATTTCAGTACATTTCTCTGAAATCCACAACATCTTATCTTGAAAGCAAGGGTTTACTCCTTAGCACAGAAGCTATTTTTTGCACAACATTACAGTCTGCCATACAGTCCCTGAGTAAGGGGCAGCACATAGCTGTGCTGCTCCAAGTGCAGGCCAGGAAGTGAAGTGTGTTCAACTGAGCCTCAGTTCACTCATTGTTTCTCTCCCATAGCTCTTGGGGGGAGGGGGGAAGTGATCTGCTTCCGCTCCTACCAATAATGGAGGGCTTCATCCTGGGACAGATCATATCGGCTCACCAAAACGTTGTGGGGATATAAATTGAGGTTCTGCCCTTTCCCATCCAAGCCTACTTTTGAAGGCTTCATGCTGCTTTTTAGCTTCCCTATGATTTCAAAAACAACCCAAGTAACGTACACCAGCAAATAAAGACATGAAATATGCCCCCTTATCCCTTTGCATGAGCATATTGGGAAAATAACAGCCTTGACCGCTATTACATTTTTGAGACTGTAGATTGCATTGCTGCTGAATTTATGAATGATACTTCTGTATTGGGATAATCATACTTGGGTTTTGGAAGTTCAGTAACAGCTGAGTCATGTAGGTTTGTGATCCTAATTAATTTCCATTGTCAATCAAGACAACAATACTGATTCCTTCTGTGATGCTAATGGGCATATGCCAGAGAATGTTACATTGGCAGCTTGTCAGTTGCAAAGAAATGCACATTCTAGAAGTTTTCCTGAAGGAAAAAAGAAGGCAGTAGAGCAGTCCAGAAAAAGACTTTCCTTTGAATGGGAGCAAAGCCCTATGTTTGTCCAGGGAGTGGCCTGAAGGGCTGAGATTTTCGAGTGAATTAGTTGTCCCTTCTAGGGAATGGCCAAACTACAAATTTGACTGTTGATGTGTCAGAGGGATAATTTCTCCAATTCTCAAGATAAATATTAGGAATAATAATTATTAGGAGTAAAATAAAAGACTTACAGCTGAATAGGAATGTAGTTTTGTATTCCTGTGATGATTCTTATAGTTTCTTATTGTTATACTTTTGAGCTTGGTTCAGTTTTACTCTTCTATTTTGTAAATAAATGTGTGTCTATAGCCCATTGCTAATTAGATTCTGTAACCATATTTTATCATTTTTATCCATCTTTTCCTGCCTAGTGAAGACTGACTTATTTAAAATTATATCAGTAATACACCAAAAGGGGGAAAGAATCTACTTTGAATATCTTCACAGGACATTGCTTAGTATTCAGAGTGGGATCCAAACAGATGACCCTTAGGTCTAGTTAACTGAAACACTTAAAAATAAAGAGTTAACTTGGAGGCAGTGATAACTGGGAGTTAAAGTAGATCCAAGTCAGAGGGGGGAAAATCTCATCAATTTTGCTGGCTGCACATCATCAAGTGTATGCAGGTCAACGGTGAACATTTCACACATTCCCAATAATCGGTCTCGCCAGAGCTATTTCACTTACACACCCACTATGAAGTTTCAAGCTGGGAGAAGGAACTGTCAAGGTCATTTTGCTTCTTCTGGTTTCTGGCTAAGTGAGAAGAAACCAGTGGCAAGGTCTTTCTTTCCAGAAGGGATGGAAAACAGGAGATGGAAGGTTTTCCTTTTGTTTTCTGCCCACTGGAAGGGATGCAGAGTAGCTAAGGACAGATCTTGTAGAAGAAATGAGGCAGATAGGAGACTCCCATCTTGAACAATTCTCTTTTTTTTTAAACTCTCCGTCAGATCATCAAGCTGCTCTTTCCACCAGTAAGAAAGCCTTGGAGTCTAATAAACTCCTCAGTCAGACACCAGTTCCTTCTGCTGTTCCCACTTCAAATTCTCTCATCTGATGATTCCTAAATTCTACTGTTCTTATTTCACCAACTTGTGAAGAGTGAAAAGGTAGGGAATCTGGACTCCCAAGGGAACAAGAGAAAGAGCAGAGGGGGAATTATCCCTCTGCTTTTAGCAAAGGTGGGTTAACTGGGCTTATGTGCCCTTCCTCTGACATTAGCCCTTTGTGAGACCTGTTTTATTTTCCCCAATAGTGAAACATGCACTGCCCCCCAAACTGTATTGTGCCACCAAGTGTCTGGATAGACATCAGAAGACTTCCCAGCATCTATAAAACGTACATAACATATTTCAGGCCTGATTTCAGTGCAAATGCTGCCTGAGAGGGCTGAAGTACCAAGTCCTTGATCTGAAATCCTTCATCCTCTCTTGAAAGATCACTTGCTTTTCTAGAGGAAAAGATGACATGCTGAGTTGTTTCTATTGGTGGACTGTCATCAAAACCTCTTTTCTAACTCTTTTTCTACTTCCAGCTCTAGCTGCCATTGTCTTTTACTGCACTCCTTGTCATTTTTTGTTCTCATTTCATGCTTATCATCTTTGAAATTGCTCCTTTTTCTCCCCAGTTACCAAGCACAGATTAGTTACTGATTGTGCTACCATTTAACACAAGCAATTTAGATTTTTTTTCTGCTCAATATTGGCTCGATTGAAACTGAGATCCTTCCTGTTGACATGAATACGTTTTATATCCCTGGAAAAGACTTGTGTTTCAAGTGTGGTTTTACTACACCTCAGAAATACCATTCTATGTGTGTGTGTGTGTGTGTGTGAGCTTTTTCTTCAGGCCCAGGGATAACACAAAACATTCTTCTGTCGAAAAGCTGCCAAGATTTTCTCTTTCCACTAATTTGTCTAAAAGGAACTGTACCACACCAATATGGGACATGCAATCCTGAAAGAAACCTCTATCTATTTTTTGCTGCTTGACAATCTGAAAGTTCCAATGGTCAGAAGTGCTTCTCACATGAATACTGCATGGAAAGCATTTGAAAAGAAAGCCTTCTGCTTTCTGATCAGTTATAGTTGTCATTTCTGAGATTCCTACAGATGCTGGTCATTGCTGAACACTTGACAGGGTGGAAGCCCAGTACAATATATTTTAAAACACTAAGGGGTAGACTCTGGCTGGTCCTGCTAGGGAAACAGGCTACAAAGAACCTTCCTCCTCTTGTTGCAATTCAGCTGGGGATAGATCTCTGCTCCATGCTATCTCTAACAGTATTAAGCCTCCCTAGGTGGCAGGAAGAGTACAGGCTTATGGTCCTTCAGTGATTTATGCATGAGCTTGGCTATGCAGTGTAATTGACATTGAAATTAATGGGACTACTCACAGTGTGTAAACTCACAACTGTGTGAGAGTCTTCCAAGATTGTAGCCTAAAGGTGAAATTCAGCCCTGAACAAAGCCTGTGTAACACTCAAGTCCTATTTTGATAGCTTATGTAGGACTTACCTGGTGCATAAGCCTTATGTGGGCTCTTGGCATAGATAAATTTCATCCCAAATGCTCAATTTCACTACTAGTCAACATGCAATATCAGAGTATGCAGCTTTATCCAAAGGGCAGACTTGTTGCCTCATCTGTGTTTCAAGGCTTTTCCTGTACACAGAGTGAAGTACAAGATCAGGAAAGTGAACTTAGGTCTCAGATGCACCACTGCAGAACACCACCAATAAACTAAAAGGCAGACTTAAAACTTTTTCAGGTCCTCCATGTTGTCCAGGGACTGTAGTGACAGATTATTATTGGAAATTTTTGATGACTAATGTGGTCCTTAACGTCTTCTGGGAAAAACTTTACCACGGTAATTCCTATTAGTGACACTTACTTTTGGATACTTGTTTCAAAAACTATCATCCCTATTTAAAGTACTGTTTGCTATTTACACCATTCACTAATCACAATTCAGCAACATCTGAGTGTGTCCCCTGTTGTCACATTCCAGTGAAGCTGCACCACTAATGCCACATGAATAACACCAGGGACCAAAAATTGCAACTTGTTTGGAATCTGAAACTATGAACACCAACACTCTCAGAAGAAGATGGGAACAGTCATTAAAGGTCATTACCAAACCCAGCTATCTATTTAGGGCAGGCTGTTGATGAAATTAGTGAAAGTTTTTATCACAGACTTCTATTTTAAGTGGGGGTGTAAATCTATACAGCAATTTTTTGAAAAGGGCCTTGATTCAGCTGCTGTAATTCAGTACTCAGAGGCTTTTTACCTATAAGTTTGAAGCATGTGTTTTTAGAACCACTTTTTGAATGTTTCTCCTAATTTTAGTGTTCAGATCCCATGAAGTTGTCCAGATGAATACAAGAGGCAGCATATTTCCCCCATTTGAAGTGTGGGGCTGGGGGACAGTACACGCAACAGGGAGGAAAGAAACAGAAAAGAAGGTCTTCATCTACCAATGAAGATGTTAAACAAGATATTCTGATAGGAAGATGAGAAGAACAGTAAAAGAATACCACATCTTGTGCCACTCTTCACTAATATTTGAATTAGGAAAACTATGCACCATTTTTAAATCCAGCTTTAAACTTCATATTTTTTTGATGGTGTCACAGGATATTTCTCAAGCTACCTGCTGTGCCTCACTGCCTATCCTGCTTCTATGGTGTCTCACTCACACAGGCTGTTTCCCTCTCACCATATGTACCTTTATTCCTCAGTTCACCAGCCAACAAAACATGATACAAGTATATAGCAGGAGAAGACTTCTACACAGCTTCTCTCCTCTGCATAGCTCACCTTCCAACCCCCCTCCCCATTTTCTGTTCCTCCCCATTACAGCCTCCCAATTACTGTAAATTGTATCATTATTATCCTAGCTAGTGCTACCCTGGTGTTTATAATCTCCCAGCAGAAAATGTTTAATTGCTCTCAGCTGAGGCAGCTGTCTCTTCTCTTCCACAGTAATGTCAGTGATCAGGGTACTATGACTAGCACTCTGTCACAGCTGGTAAAGATGATTTTTCAATGCTTCTTGGGATAAATTATGAATTTGTCCCAGTGACAATTTCTCTAGTTTTGCAGAGAAATGTCTTTTGACTTTGAAAAGACAGGTTTTTTTGTGCAATAACTGTCTTTCCATTTTGGGAGAAATTCAAAGCAAGAATTATTTCTATTTTGCTTGTTCACAAACTTATAACACCATGAGTTTTTATACCAGTCTTGATATTCCATGTGTCTTCTTTCCAGACAAGAAGATGTGTGCATATTTTCATAAATAAACAGACTGTATAGAGTATGAGAGAGGTAGCCATGTTAGTCTGTATCCACAAAAACAACAAGGCACCTTAAAAGCTAACAGATTTATTTGGGCATAAGCAGACTGTACAGAGGCAATGAAAATGTTAATGAACTTTTCGCATTAAACTGCAATGATAAGACATTCTGTATTCCATCCCAGTCATTTATATGCTATATCAATTTAAGAAGCGGAAAACTAAGGCCATTGATATCAGCATGTATTGTTTGCTTTTGTAAGCAGTTTCCTGAGTTAGTGGTTTTTTTTCTGTGTATCAGTGAAAAACAATTTTTAAAGTAGAAAAACACAATGGCAATATCATATTTATATAGCACCTTTTATCCAGAAAAATCACAAGGTGCTTTCTCAATCTGTTATACTGTACAAACTATAAATAGGTGTTATTTTATCGAACACTATTGAATGACACATGGCAACTCTATAACAATAGCATTTAAGGCAAAAATGTGAAGATATTTGTGTTTCTGCAACAGGATGTATGGCGGAATTTAAGTGGCCAGACAATAACTACCTGGGATGGAATTTGTCTAGAACACTTTATATAATGGCCCTAATATTATGAAAAAGCAAGTCTTCAAGTAGTTAATCCTCAGTTTTGCTTCTCACATGAACAAAAGCACTTCATGCAGCATAATAGCCCCGTATATTATGGTGGGGCATCAGTGCAACAACTGACTCAAACGAGAAGATGTCACTTACTGAATCACCAGCACCAATCTAAAATATTTCCATCACAGTGTTGGCACAGCCTAAGAATTTACATTCAATTATGAGATCTAATGAGATCACAGTCCACACAGGCATTGTTGCAGCCATTCTATTACCCATATCAACAATATCAACATTGCTGGAATCCACCAGTAAGGATTATCTGAGGACATGGAAGGAATTAGAAGAACATGCACATCCATATACATCTTGTTTACACTGGTATTAACAATGTTGAGACCCTTATCATAAATATGCTGCTGATATTTTTAACATCAACTCATATACCCCTGGTCAGCATGAGAACCTTAGCATAAATGGCTAGCAGTGGTGGTGTTAGTCATATGTTTTATAATACTCAGGGGGATTTAAAAGTTAAGTTGGGTTGTCCTCACCCCCTCCCCGATGCTTTCTTCACTTGTAACAAAGGTTCTATAGACCACATTATGCCCTCTGTGGAATTTGTGCAGGATTGTCTTCCATTTATTCCTTCAGTACATTAGTAAATTTTTTCCTCTTGGCCTTTCATGACTTTATACAGGGGTAACTGATTTGAGCTTAGTAAACAGTTCTGTTAATGAAGCACAGGAAAGACTAGAATACCTCTTGGTCATTGGGCTGGGTCCCAGTCTTGCAACTGACCTTCTGGGTGACCTGAGGCAAATCCAGTCACCTCCTTCCCAATCCACACACTTGTCTTGTCTATTTAGATGACATGTTCTTTGGGACAGGAACTAACTCTCACTGTGTGATTGCAAAGCACCTAAAGCATGGGCCTGAAATCTCAGTTGGAATCTCTAGGCACTACTGTAATATAAATACAAATATTTTATTACAGTTCTGTATGTGCTGGGCTAACAGAAGGAAAAAGTAGTAAAAATTGTCTTTAGATATTAAGAAACATGTGTGACAGCGCACACGCAGGGAGCAGACCTGTTGAGGTGAAGATGACATTATTATATACTGACTGTACATAGCAGAACATTTTAACATGTTATTAAATGACTTTTCCCACCTGTGAAAAGGCAGGGACAAACATCTGTTTACAGGGGGAGGGGGGGGCGAGGCTCAGTTCCTAGTTGCTAGTAACATGTTTTGAGATCCTTAAATGAAGTCTGCTAGAAAATTTTAGAGGTGCTTTATTATTGTCTCTAATTCCAGTATAGAGTAAATATTATACATTAGCAGTCCTCTTGAGTCTGTAATTACTGAGCTGTGATTTTGATGAGAGTGTTTCCAACAAGTCATTGCAACTTCACTTCATAACTTATGAAAGAATTTCCTTTGCAATTAAATATGCATGGCAGTCAGCAAGATAAAGAATTCAATTTGCATCCAGTTTATCTTTTTTGTTTTCTATTTTTGCATTTTCCATAAGCAGTAACATTTTATTGTATGGCATTTGTGTTTTGCTTTTCAGTATCACAGTTGTAACAACCAAATATAAAACTCCTTTTTTTCCAAAGAATAAAGGAAACATCAGGAAAGATCTATAGTTTCACGCTAATGAACCAATTCAATACATGTTTATTCATCACGTTAGCAGCTCTCGTGGGATTGCCAGAAGCTCCAGCAGTGAGAAGAAAATTGAGGATCTGATGTTTTATTTTGCTTTGTGCTGTAGCGGGATTCAAGTGTTAGCTTAATGGGTATATAAATCTGACGATTGCATACTGTATCGATAGCAACGAAACAGGTGGAGAACTGCAGCTACTAGATTAGTTGAGTTAGACTAATATAGTCTGAAAAAGAAATTCCTAAACATGAAACAGAGAAATACTGTACTGCAAATAAAAGGACAAATGAGAGCATTTGCTTTCATTTTGGTAGAAGAGGACACTTAGCCTGACCTGATGCTCATATTACTCTATTTCTGTGTAAGTGGCTTTAAACTACTTTAGCATGTTCTTTAGAGCCTGTGGAGTTGCCTGCCCAGTTCTTGGTGTAAATTATAACTTCCCAAGCCCTTCTCTGGGCCCTGGCAAACAGCATATAAAGACAGTGCAGTACATTTTGGCCATGCCCATGAGATCTTCTTATTTCCATGACATAGCCCCTACCTGTGCTGCTGGGACAACATGAATTTGCCCTTTGTGTTTTGCCACTCCCCTAGGCATCTGCCAATATCTCCTCATGCCGGACATCTTAAGCTGTAGATTCTTTCCTCTGACACTATGGAAACATCATCATAGCAATCATCTCAGCACCCTCAACTCAGCTCCAAAATATCAATTTCACACACACACACACCACTCTAAAGCTCTATTTCTCAGACAAGCCTCTCCTCTAGCTCCACTACAAGAACTCTGCAGGACAGTCTCTTTGTCTGGGTATGGGGCCATTGCACTGCAGATGCCCTACATTCCTACTCCATAATGCACAGCTGGCCACATACAATGAAGTCAATGGGAGGTGACGCTGTGTGTCTTACCTTTGAATTCACCAAGTCAGAATGTTGTCACACATGGGAGAGAAAATACTCACAGAGGTTAAAACATGACAAAAAAAATGGGTTTCAGTAGAATAAATATTTTAATTTTCAACTTTCTGTGCTGTTTTGCTCACATAAGATGCAGTTTGCATGCTACTAGTGCCAAGAAGCCTGTGTTCACTGGTACTAATGTCAGAACTTTACCCTCAATACAATTAATGATCACCTAAGAAAATTGGCCAAACTCTGTCCCTTAGGAGGCACACAAACTTCCCAGTGTTCAGAGGGAATGCACAGCCTGCTTTATCCTTTATGACAGTGCAGCTTTTTCTTCTTGCTGTACCCAGCTCTATGGATCCATAACCATAATAGTGATTTTCCTTCCCAGGATCATGGAACGTTTGACCCTGAGCACTGACTCAGGTATATGTGAAAGTTTCCTTTCAAACTGTTCTCCTTTGGTATCCATTGGAAGGCACTACAGATTCTGACCCTATCTAGTTTTCATTGGATGTACAGTGAAGAGTTTTTATATACATACTAAATACTCCTACAGTAGTCTACAGACTATGAATTCTCTGAACCACTGGCTGTTCCCTTTTGGATAATTTGAAACTGCAGTTCCCATGTGCCAAATAGGTAAAGGGGATGGAACCAAAGTTCTAAAATGAGAAAAAGTTGTTTTGAATGCTTTATTTCCCCTCATTTCTTTGAGTAAGGTCCGCCCTTAAATAGTCCCATGGGAGAAACATGTAGAGATCACAGAGTAATGTAAACTATGTAAACCTTGCAGCAAGGTGTGTGAAACGTGGGCTTCACTGTCAAACAAGATATCAGAAAGCTTTATCCTGTTCTGATGAAAGAACCATCTAAAGGGAAACACAATTCTAGAAATGAATCATAGCAGTCCATCACATCTTAAAGACACTTTGCTAGCTTTTGTCTCCTTTGAGAAAGATTGGCAGGCATATTTGAGACTAGGTATTTTGTTCTGAGTTTTGAAAGGTTATCTTTTAGGTTGATTTTAGGTTCTTTGAAACATTGATAACAGGGTGTCAGAGCTTATGTCTACATCGATTTTTCAGAGGTAGGAAACACATATCTTATGAACTGAGCTGGTCTGGAAATAAAAAATCTGGGTGAATTTCAATACAAATCATTTTATGATGAAAAAAACGGAGTCAAAAGTCACAGATTAGCAGCATTCTGAAAAGTATATCAGCTTTGAAAACCCCTGTGCTGCTGGTTTGATTATGAATTTTAATCAGTGGAATTAAACAAAAAGTTATTAGATCTCCTTCAGCTTCCTAGATTTTTGGCCTCCAGAATGGAGAAGAAGTCAATGCCCTGAGATAGCAGGGGAAAGAAGAAGTTGGCATGGTGTCACTTGTCCTGAAATACAAAACAGAAGATGGAATTTTGTCTGCATTATCAGTGTTACATTGGAATCCTGAAGCTGAACAGCTGTGACCCTTTATGAAGCAAGAGTTGATAGGAAAATGTGGTGTTACATTTGTTTTTTCACTATAAACTGAAAAGATTGGAGTAAAATAATTCTCTCTAATATAAAGTTATTTGCATGTTAAATACTAGAAGTGAGATTCTGTGCTGAGTTTCTAAGAGGAGTAGCAAAGAAATCAGAGTCAGGTTGGGGGGGTGTCTTTAAGCCACCTCCAGATCTTGGTCTGCTCTGTGACATCCAGCCAGTTCAGGGAGCTCATCTAAATTATCATTTAATGCACCACTTGCTGGGTAATAACTTGAGAGCCCTCCATATTTCTAAAATAAAGTTGGCTTTCTATTAAGAGAACTATTTACAAAGGTGCTGCAACTACAGCTACCATTGAAGCCATGTGCAAAGAGATGGCTTCCTAGTGCATCATCCAAACTCTTCTCTCCTGTGACCTGTGCTCTCCCTCCAAGTTCCAGGTGCCACAATTATTGTAGTTTGTCCCCAGCTGTCTGTAGATTGAAACACTGCCTGAAATCTCCACACCATTGTGTGCTGAGGTCTCACCCCCAGTAAAGTTCTCCCAGCTCTAGCCCCTCTCTCCCCCCCCCCGGAATATCCCCTACCCCAACGTCTTTAAGGGGGTCTTTCAAAGGTAGCAGTACTGCTAACTTCCTACCAGGGCTTTTAGAGTTTCTTTACATAACTCTAAAAGCCCTTTATGCTCAGTATAAGGAGGCCAGAATGGGGTGAGTATCAAGGGTTTCCAATATAGTTTAATATGTGTTTGACTCAGTGTTTTTCTTTAAAATAATGGTCAACATGGAAGTCCAGAGATTGCAATAAAAAAACAGTTTCTTTCACTTAGAAAGATGGTACCAATTTGAAAACTATTCCCTATATTTAAAATGTGGGATACTGTTAGAAATGGCAGTATATCTCTAAAAAGAATAAACCTTCTAAGTGTGACCACTGTGATTAATTAGTATATATTATATGTTTATTAAATATCCCAGAGCTGTCATGTTAAATAGCTTGTATATATTTCTAGCATTCATTTATAATTAATTACAAAGCAATTTTTTTTATATCACTTGAGGCCTGATCCAAAGCACATTGACAACAATGGGAGTCTTTCCATAGACTTCAGTATCCTTTGAATCTGGTCCTTGTATCTGGACTTTGTTGAGAATTAATATTTCTGTGAGAGGTACATAGTTATTATACATTTAATTGTTATTTGCAATGCTTTGGCAACCATATTTTCAATCAAATATGTTATGTTAACAAAAGATGTAATTGAATTAAGCATATATATAAGAAGGTTAAAGCATGGCTGAAGCTTGGTCACATTGTTTCCTCAGCCTGCATTCACTTCATAAAATAAAGTTCCTTTTATCTTGAATAAATAATTAAATATTGACTACTCTCTGCTCCAGGGAGGTGTTTGCTTTGACACTGACTGAAATGTACTTACTGATATACAGCAGAGAATTACCTATGGTCTCAATGTCTCTATCGTCCCCTACGGTAATTGAGCTTATGGACATATTATTGGGGAATATGGACATATGAAGGAAACCTTGGCTCTGCAAATCTGAAGCCAATGCTATGAGTGGTAAAAGCAAATCCCTATACCCCAGGCAGGGCCTGTAAAGGTAAGAGAGCAGGTAAAAATTGAGCCATTGCAATAGTGATTGCAATATCAGCCCTGTGATAGTCCTCCTTTAAGAGGTGGCAGAGCAGATAGTATCTTCATGTTACCTGACTGAGTGAGAGGAAAGGCCTCAATTCTTCATCCAGTCTCTCTTGCCACTTGATCACGTTTATTGGTCATCTCTGAATTCCCTCTACCTTGTCCATCTCTTTCTGATATTTTCATAATAAGCCACTTCTATTTTCCAATTGGCTCATGAAAAAAACATAGATTTTTCTTACAGAATACCTGTGCCTATGTCTTACCTTTGCAAGGCTTTAAATAATCTTTTCCCACAGAACCAAGAACCTTCTTAACGTTAACAAATTCTAGACTGTGTCTGGTAATATTCGTTTTTATTCTCAGTAGCTCATTTATTGAAGTGGGGTAGCTCACTCTGGGGTATCTTGGCCAAAAGCTCATCTGCTTTCTTAATTGTTCTAGTGATGCTATTGCTCAGTAACTTAGTGTTCGACAGGCAGAGGGGTTATAAGTTGAAGTTTGTAGCTAGTATATTACTTTTTTTGTGTGTAGATAGATAGTAATGGTTGCTTTGTATTACTTCATTTCTCTGAATTTTTCGTCTTTCTCAAACATTCTTTCAGCTATTTTGATGGTTATTCTTCCACTGGAATTTTGTCTCTTATAGCAAGTGTTTCCCAAACTTGGGATGCCACTTGTGTAGGGAAAGCCCCTGGCAGGCTGGGCCAGTTTGTTTATCTTTCGCGTCTGCAGGTCCGGCCGATCGTGGCTCCCACTGGCTGCGGTTCCCTGCTCCAGGCCAATGGGAGCTGCGGGAAGCAGCGCGGGCCGAGGGATATACTGGCCACCATTTCCAGCAGCTCCCATTGTCCTGGACCAGCGAACCACAGCCAGTGGGAGCCGTGATCCGTTGGACCTGCGGACGCAGCAGGTAGACAAACCAGTCTGGCCCACCAGGGGCTTTCCTTACACAAACAGCGTCCCAAGTTTGGGAAACACTGTCTTATAGTATAAATAGAACTACTGTCCTCCCCAAGCATTTCCCCCACCCCCCATGATCTTTGAGTGCATATTACACCTTTTCCTCAAGAGTGGGAAGAATATATTTTAGGGCTGTCAAGCAATTAAAAAAATTAATCACATTGTTAAAACAATAATAGAATACCATTGATTTAAATATTTTGGATGTTTTCTACGTTTCAAAGAGTATTGGATTTCAATTACAACACAGAATACAAAGTGTCAGTGCTCACTTTATATTATTTTTATTACCAAATATTGCACTGTAGAAAAAACAGAAATAGGTATTTTCAGTTCACATAATACAAGTACTTAGTGCAATCTATTATAATCATGAAAGTTGAACCTTACAAAGTAATTATGTACAAAACCTGCATTCTAGAATAAAAAACAATATAAAAATTTAGAAGCCTGTAAATCCCATTAGTCTTAATTCTTGTTCAGCCAGTCCTTTTCCCGCGGACAAACAATTTGTATACATCTGCAGGAGATACTACTGTCAATAATTGTTTATAATGGTCCATCTGTCCAGTGAAACAGCGCATTCTCATGGCCACTGTTTGTATGGAATTGCAAGATATTTATATGCCAGTGGCACTAAAGATTCAATCATATTCCTTTCATGCTTCAAGTCACCATTCAGGAGACATGCGTCCATGCTGATGAGAGGTTCGGCTCGATAAGATCCAAAGCAGTGCAAGATTGACACATGTTCATTTTCCATTATCTTGAGTCAGATGCCGCCAACACAAAGTTGATTTTCTTTTTTTTTGAGGTTCAGGCCCTCGTGTAGTTTCCGCATTGGAGTGTTGCTCTTTTAAGACTTCTGAAAGCATGGTCTAATCTGTCCCTCAATTTTGGAAAGCACTTCAGATGCTTAAAATCTTGGTTTTGAGCACAGTAGCTATCTTTCGAAATCTCACATTGGTACCTTCTTTGTGTTTTGTGAAATCTGCAGTGAAAATGTTCTTAAAATGAACAACATGTGCTGGTTCATCATCTGAGACTGCTTTAACATGAAATATATGGCAGAATATGGGTAAAACAAAGCAGGGGACATACAGTTCTCCTCCAAGGAATTCAGTTGCAAATTTAATTAATACATTATTTTTAACGAGCGCCATCAGCATGGAAGCATGTCCTCTGAAATCATGGCTGAAGCATGAAGGGGCATATGAATGTCTAGCATATCTGGCATATAAATACCTTGCAATGCTGGCTACAAAGGTGCCATGCGAATGCCTGTTCTCACTGTCTGGTGACATTGTGAATAAGAAGAGGGCAGCATTATCTCCTGTATATGTAAACAAACTTCTTTGTCTTAGCGATTGGCTAAAGAGAAGTAGGACTGAGTGGACTTACAGGCTCTGAAATTTTACATTGTTTTGTTTTTGAGTGCAGTTATATAACAAAACAAAAAAAATCTACATTTGTAAACTGCACTTTTATGACCAAGAGATTGCACTACAGTACCTGTATGAGGTAAATTGAAAAATACTATTTCTTTTATTTATCATTTTTACAGTGCAAATATTTGTAATAAAAAATAATATACACTTTGATTTCAATTACAACACAGAATACAATATATATGAAAAACATCCAAAATATTTAATACATTTCTATTGGTATTCTATTGTTTAACAGTGCAATTAAAACTGCGATTAAATGTAATTAAACGTTTGAGTTAATCGCATGAGTTAACTGTGATTAATCGACAGTCCTAACATTTTTTTTATTTCCTATTAATTCTCCATGTTGGATCTCTCTGTACCTAGGTCTGCAAAAGGATATGATAGTAAAATATCTGTGCTGTTCAAAAAGATGCTATTGGTGTTTGAATGAAATGGTTATTCTATCATTGTACATGAGATGACGTACTAATGTTAACTCCACTAGTTAAAAGTAGTTGTTCCCTATTTTCCTATCATTTCTGTTTATTTTGGGTGTACCTAAAGTACTATCCTCTTCTTCTCAGGTACTGTACAATTCTTTGTACTTAGCTATTTCCTGTTCTTCATCCTTCCCCCTCCCCCTTTGTTATCCTGATTTTAGGAAGTCTCTTATTCATCTCTCTAATCTTACCATTTTCTACTACTCCACTGAAAAGCACACCAAACCTCGAGAGTTTTCAGCCTGCTTCCCAGGCCAAGGAAGTTCTTACACATTTGGCAAAGATTTGTTTAAATATCCAAACTCAGCTGAACCTCCAAGACTTTTGAGATTCTCCCATTGTTTACCACAGCACAGCTCCATGCCGAATCAACATCTATGCATCTGCATTAGCAAGAGTGAGATTTTCAAACTATAAAACCTTAAGGCAGCTGGACAAGATGAAGGCAGATGTTTGGGCTTGCAAACTAACATGGAAGCCAACAAGAACTCTCACCCCAACCCAATATTTCTTCTCTAGTCTGGGATAAATGCTATGAGCTGGGGCCATGTGTCATCACAAAATGAGAGGGTGGTTATGAAGAGGAAGTAGGAAATCTGTCCTGTTTGCTTCCTATTTAAACCAACTCCCTTCTCATAAATATCACAAGAGACAAGCAGTGGGAGATATAACTTGCCTGCTCCATTACAGCCAGCCCAGCTAGACTCCTAGTAACAAAGTTTAATATTTTTTTTTCCAAGTAAACCTGACATTCTTGCCTCAATATAACAAAGGGCACTATAAATCTCTTGTCCAGTCAGTACAGTCAGAAGCAGGTTCCTTACTGTCTCTCCCCTTGCTGGATGTCTCCTCTTCTTCTGTCAATACAACAGTGAAGGAGGCACAGCTGAGAATGGCAGGAAAGCAGAGGCAGCTCTGAGATGAGATGTACACAAATCTGTACAATGTTGATTCAGGCTCCTTTTATATACTGTATGTTTGTCTATGAGTCTGAGAGGGAAATGTGAACCTGACTAGCTGCATGCTTATGGGTATTCTGAGAAAACTTAACTTGCCACAGATAAATTATCTTTATAAAGAATTCCAGATCAACACAGCTTCCTTTTTTTATTATTATCATCAGTATATTTTTATATTACCAGGAAACCAAGATTTCTCAGCCAGATCAGGGTCTCATGATGCTAGGCACTGTGCATAGGCTGAATTACATATATACACACAAACCTAAGTTAAAAATACATTATTAAGGTTGCAAAATCAACACTCAGAAATTAGGAAATGCCAGAAATACAATTGCCTGTGATACTTTAATTTGTCCCCCTTGTGCATAGGCATTATGATACAGTCTTTAATAACATGATCACATATTACTTTTTCCATAGGACCCTTGCCTCATCCAATGAACAGAATGGATGGTGCACAATTAATGAGCACCTATTCAATATTTTGTTTTCTACTCACTATTCAATGTATGATCCCAAGTCTTATTCACTGCACACTATTCAAACACTACTCTGAATACAACATTTTTAATTTTCTCATGGCTTTTCTATGGGACTCATCACAATAGTATCTGAATACTTCAGGAAACATTAATGTTCGTAACATGCCATTTCACAAGTGGGGAACACAGGCACAAACACAGTAAGGTCAAAAATTTCAACTAATGTTGAGTGCCCAATCTAGGACACTGAGGACCTGATTTTTCAGAGTACTTAGTTTTACATAGGACTTAACATGTTCAAAGCACAGCTCCCATTGACATCAGTTCCAGTTGTATCTGCTTCTGCCAAAAAGCTTCTGAAAATCAGACCGTAGTGGCTCAAGCCAGGCACCAAGGAAATGAGAAACACACAAGTAGTGACCACCTCTGAAAAGTTTAGCTCAAGGGACTTGCTGACTTAGGATCTCTGAAGCAGAGGGTAAGGTTAGAATCTAATTCTCTAGGGCAGCCTTTAAATGCCTTAACCATGAGACTGTTATGCTATTAATTTATTTGTCTATTATATTATAATTGTAAAATAATTATTACTCCAATTTTAAAGTGATATAAAATAACATTTAAAATAAAAATAAAATAAAATGAATACAATTAAGTCAAAACAAAATTATTTAGAAATTTTTTGTTTTCTGGAAAAATCTAAAATTTCAACTTTTTATTTCAATTAGGAACAATTTTTTTTAATGTCAGAATTTTCCATGGAATGGAAATTCCAAGTTTCAGCCAGCTCTTTTCCTGAATATGTGGCTGAATAAAGGTAATTGTCAGAGTACTGCCAGTTTGGAGAAAGTTTAAATGAGGCATTAAGGGACCACTTCATGTATGGTATACAAAATGAAACAACCCAAAACCAGTTGATGACTGAGGCTGTCCTAGAAATTGCTGTGTCAATGGAGACTGCTACTAAAGAGATACCAGAGACCTACAACAGCATTTTGTGGTCTGTGTACCTAATAAATAAACGTGGGTCAAGCAGAAAGCACAACATGGAAAGCAATTAAAGACTGTTTTTATCCTGGAAACAGTCTCACAATGAAAATGACTGTTGGTTTAAAGACAAACCTGGAAGAAACTGCAGGCATTAGAGCACACATGGAAAATATGCAGGTCAGTGCAAAAAGCAACAACCAGCACATCATAAAAGGACATCAGGTCACAACATGGAGTACACTGAGAATGCTATAGCATCTCTGCAGCTGTTTAATTTAGAATACAATTAATAGAGCTGGCTGGAGGATGACAGTTTCATTTCACAACCTCTTGAGTTTTCATAATTTGTTTGTGTTCCTCATTGGAACAAAAACCAAGCCCTTTGAATGTTTTTGCAAAAGAGAATTGTGCCAAAAAGTCCATTTCCAGATTAAAAACATCAGATTTTTCAATTTGGCTCTCCCTCTGTCTCTGATAAGAAGCGACCAGAGTCAACCATTGACCTCAGAAACCTTCCGGGCTAAAACCTCATCAACACTGATACATCTCCATGAAACATTCTGGCTTCAAGAAAACAGCATGTTTTATTGAAAATGTTCCAACCAGCCCTAAAGATAAATGAATTGTCATTTGGATTTCTGTATAAATGGAAGGAGTAAGACTTAAAATGGACCTTGATTAAGTGTCTTTTTCTGTAGTTTCATAGCAGAATATTTAGAAACTACTTAAAGGGGCAAGGTTTCAGAAAACCTCAGTGCTCCAAAAACATATACAGGGGGAGTTCTCAGTTCTCGTGGCATGAAGGTAACACAGCTGTAAACAGCATATGCTAAACTTCTATGATGTGGAGCAAGAGCATCATGTATTACTTTATTTGGTAAAGAATGGCTGAGAGAGATTCAGCCTGAGTGGTAAAGCATAACGTCTGCAGGCCTCAAAAAAGACAACTACTTGAGCCCAAAACAAGCATTAGTTAAACTCTTGGTCAAGGTAAATTAGGATGATACTGAAGCCTTAAATTATCTGAAAGCAAAAACTGTACTTGAAGAGAAAGCAATTTTGTGAATCTTGTCTAGTATCGTTTCCAATACAGTCAAAAATAGAGGCAGAACTTCAGCACTTACGGGACACTAGAATTATATTCAAGTTTAACTGGAGTACACCTATAGTCCCAGTAACAAAGAATGAAGCTGTCTGTATCTGTAGTGAGTTGTCTTTCCTTTTACCAAATATTGCATGCAGATCAGTATCCTTTTCCTAGAACAGAGAATTTATTTGTCTCATTAGTTGGTAGCAAACATTTCTCCAAGACTGACCTAGCCCAAGCCTACCCACAAATGCAGATTGTGAGAAATATCACCTCACATGTAATACACACAATAGCTTATTTCAGTATAACAGATAAATGTTTGGAACAGTGGCCACGCTGGCTATTTGGCAGAGAGCCATGGACAAGGTATTACAAGACATTTCTGGTACTCAGTGCCACTTGGACAATATGCTGGTCACAGTAGCCTGTGATGAGTAAAACCCTGCGAACTTCCAAAAGGACTTTTGAGTCTGTCCAAGTATGATCTTACAGCAAACAAGAAGAAATGTTTTTTTTTCCCCAAAAAAATTCATTTGCATATCATTCTATGGGGTAGGAGTCCTGGCAGGGGGGGGGCGTTAGGGGACAGGAAGGGTTGGATAGGAGGTGGGGGCCGGGCCACACCTGGCTGTTTGGAGAGACACAGCCTCCCCAACCGGCCCTCCATACAATTTTGGAAACTCGATGTAGCCTTCAGGCCAAAAAGTTTGCCCACCCATGGGATAGAGCAATCTAGGGCCTGTTCCAGCTCTGCAAGCTGGCTACAGTCCCTAAGGACCACAGCTGCAGAAATTAAGCTGTCGTGCTAATTTCCTAATCTTTTCTTTGTAAATCAATATACTGCACCTCTATAGAGGCAGCCTCACCAAAATATGTTTATATACCTCTCTCAAAGAACAGTAGCAACTAAACTATGACCACTAGTGTTATTTATACGCTAACTTGTTAAGCAACTGAGTTGTGACAACACTGCATTTTAAATGAGCTATTTTTAAATTAACCAATGCCATTAACACTTCTCAGAAATACTGTAATTCTCTACCCCTCTAAGAAATGCATCTTTGCAGTGTTTCAGTGAATCTGTCATCTGGGTTGTGGAGGTATGGTATGGGGGAAGTGGAATTTCTAGGAAGCAGAATGGATGAGAGAATAAAATTTAAGGGGAAGAAGCACCTACAGTGAAGACAGACACATAAAAAATGACAACCCTCTCTGGGTTGATTTTACAGATGTCTTTGCAGCAGGCCATGGTTGAAACACAAAAAGAGCTATGCAAACTGCATAAGAGATAGGCAGATCATCTCTGAACCCTGCTACTTCAGCCCTGCTTGATAGATCCAGGATTAGTTGCTAGTAGAAATGGAAGGTCCCTAAACTGATTAACAGAAATAATATTGATAGTAGAACAGTCATCTCTGGCTTCAGTATAGACTGACTCCTACCATATAGCAAGGATTATAAGCCATTTCTGAAGTACATCAAGTGATGAGGACCAATACAGATATTTTCTTTCTGCACAGTAATTAATGAAGATACACCAGCAGACAATTTGGCCAAAAATATTCAATTCTTTCTGGTACAAAGATCTGTTTTGGATGATCTGTCTAAGTCCTTTTGTTATAATCAAGGTATACCTTTTCTTGATTAACTGCCTTTCTTTATTAACATTTCCCTTTGGGATAGAAACTATCTCCATTTTATAAGAAAAGGTAAGATCCGACTCTCATTTAACTGAGTAGTAAACAAATATTTGACCTTATTTTGGTCACAGAATTGCAGTGGAATGAGAGCTGGCCCTTCTAAGAAATCAGTTTTCATTAACAGACACTGGTTATCACTTTGGCTATGTCTGCACTGCACACACCTCATGGTGGCAGTTAGAGTACACACACTGCACTTCCCCCCATGAGTATAAACAGCAGTGTAGGCAGTGGAACAGTGCTTTGGTGAGTAAAGACATGATTGAGTCCTATTAATATCTCTACATTATACACCCCTGGTAGAGATACGTAGATACATGCTTACACTGATAAGCAGACTGCATGTAGAGACCTGCACAGATGCAAAATTTATATCCACAGCTACAAAGTGGATATCTGCCAAGCTGCAGGGCTCTACCAGGAACGTTATATCTGCAGATATACATTTGTATCCATGCACGGCTCTAGGCTGCATCCACCACCACATATACCTACATGTGTCAGTGAAAGGCTCTGGAAGAGGTGAGGCAGCAAGGAAAGGCTTTAACAGCTCCCTGCTGCTGGAGCCTTTCCTCTCTGCATCTCTCCTTCCAGAGCTTTTCCCCACTGCTGGACCCTTTCACTGTGGCAGGGAAAAGCTCCAGCAGCGAGAAGGCCCCAGGACCCTATTCTGCTAAAAATAGCATTGTAACCAGAGGATGCATGGCTTGGACACACAGAATGCCATCTAGGGAATATACCCTAAGGTGTCTTTACCCACCTAAGATATATCTCATCATCTACGCTACTATTTATACCTCTGCTAGGGAGGTCTGAGTGTGTGTATTCTATATACCACCATAAAGAGTGTGCAGCATAGACACATTGATAGGACTCTGTGGGGAACCCAAATTTGTTATCAGTGGATTTTTTTCCCCATAATCTTACATTAGGATCAGATCCGGCCATGCTAAGAAATCCTGATTAATTTACCAAGTATTGGATCTGATCCTAAAGTGACTCTGTGGGAATACCCTATTCATTAAAATTCCTCCTGGAAGTAAAAGGAACTGAAAGTTCCCATGAGCAGCTTTGTAGTTACAGCTGTCTTAGAATTAATTAGGAAATGATCAGAAGCCAGTCAGGAATTGCATTAAATGCTAGTAAGGAGATAGAAAAAATCTCAAAGTAAAAATAAAAAAACCCAAATGTTTTTAAAGGATCATTCTTTTAAATTGGTTTTGAAACATTTAGCAAAATGTCAGAGGGAATGGACATAAAAGACAACATGATCTGAGATCCACTAGCGCCTGCAGAAACTGGTGTGGGGTACACCTGCCTTATCCTTATGGCTGATTCTTGCTCAGTGGGACTCTGAATTAACACAGGGGCCTGTATTAGCCAATTTTTATGCAGGAATGGAATTTATGTCATATTAGGAGGGAGGCGAATTAAGTCTCCAGACCAACCTTTGCCCTGCTTTACTTTTGCTTGACATTGGTATAATTTCACTGCTGGCAATGGAGTTACACAGATGTAAAGCAGGTATATATGAGATTAGATTCAGGCCCTCCATAACAAAATAAGGGCCCAATCCTGCATATTGTTATTTACCGAGGTTATCCCACTGACACCAAATTTGATGGGGTGTATTTATTCATCCATTAAATATGTTCTATATTTGCTTTTGGTAGATATCTATCAACTTTAAAATATTTTTTCTGTATTTTGCATATTGAGAGTAAGTTTTATATTACCACTGGGGTTGTGAATGGACCTACATATCACAAAATTAACATGTAGATGTATTTTTATATGGTTGTGGAACCAAAGACTACTGATGTTTTGGCACATAAATAGTTGGTTAAAAAAAGCTATGAAAAGCAGATTCACAAGACTTAATTTGTGAAAATGTTTCAGCTTCATTTTTTGTTAAGAAGCATAATTAAAAATATACCTTTTAACTAATATCGATCCATTTCCAGGATTGATTTAATCCATCCCTGCCTTGGAGAGCAAGTGGTAGATTCTTGGACTGGAACTAGATAGAACTCATCTGGGGAGAATAAACCCTTTAATGAGCATAGAGTAATAATATCTCACTCTTATTTAGTAGATCAGTCGATATCAAAGCAGTTTACAAAAGGAAGGTAAGTATAATTATCCCCATTTTACAAATGGAAACACTGAGGGAGAAAGTGGTGAAGTGACTGGCTCAAGGTCCCTTGCAGGGCAATGGCAGAGCTAGGAACACACCCCAAGTCTGAGGCCCAGGCCAGTGTTTTACTAGGCCATGCTACCTAAATGTATTTAAAGCACTTTACTTATTTTCTGCTTATTGGGCCCTAATTTAAATCAATGTAAATCAGGAAAAAAAGGTTGATGTCAGTGGAGTTACAAAGGTTTCATACCAGTGTAAATAAGGACAGAATTAAACTTACGAGTATGTTCTTTTTGCTTTAACGGTAGTAAATTATATGGGTGGGTCTAAAAGATAATTGATTGCAGAAAAGCAAATGGCTTGAATTAGAGTGCATTCATTGTCACAACACCATTTCCATCTGCTTACCTGCTCTGGAGGGCCAGTTCTGTTTGACAGAACATTATATTTTTAGCTATCATCCGTTATGAATAGCAAACAAATGTGTTGACAATGCAAAACATTTTCTTTCATGAGTGTTAAAAGACAGGCTAACATTATTTAGAACACAGCAAAAGTACATGACGAAGATCCGGTAATACAATCATAGTTGACTGATAATGTCATTCAGATGTTATTAGCAGCATTTTTCTGCCATTTCCTTCACATCTTTATTTCAGTAAGCCACATTCCCTTAAGGTCCAGTTCTGCAATCCTTTCTCAACTAAATTCCCATTTGAGTCCATGGGAGTTTTTCTTGAGTATGGATGACAGAATTTACCCCATGATGTGTATGTACTTGTACCCATAAAGTCAAAATGCATTTTGTTGTATCATGGCTTAGAGTTTCAAATAGGGGGCTGGGATAGAAGAGGCCTAGATTGCATTCTACTTTCCGGTTCTGGTTTCTGTATGATCTTGTGCACATCATGTAACCTCCCTTTGTTTAATGTTTCAATCTATAGAATGGGTATAATAATAAAGTACTTCCTACCTTTAATAACGTTTTCTGAGCTATTCTGATGAAGGGCTCTATACGTTGTGGGCAGGGCCAGCTCTAGCCATTTCGCTGCCCCAAGCACAGCGGCACGACACGGGGGGCGCTCTGCTGCTAGCCGGTCCCACAGCTCCGGTGGAACTCCGCCTGCGGATGCTCCACCAGAGCTGCGGGAGCAGCGGACCCTCTGCAGGGATGCCTGCGGGAGGTCCACCGGAGCTGCCTGCCGCCCTTCCAGCAACCGAAAGAACGCCCCCCGCGGCATGCCACCCCAAGCATGCGCTTGGCACGCTGGTGCCTGGAGCTGGCCCTGGTTGTGGCACAGATCATTCATTCATCATCATCATCATCACTCCCACAATGGCATTGGTCATTGGTGCACAGTTGTGGGGAGGCTGCCCCACTCCTGGAGAACAGGAATTAAAAGCAGCCAAGCTAGGCTGACTGGGGAAGCAGCCACAGCTGTGGCCAGTTCAATCAGGGCCCAGCCGGCCCTTTTAAGAGGACAAGGGGCCAGGAGCTGGGGGAGTCTCTCTCTCCAGCCCTGGAGGGAGAAGGGCTAGCTGCCTGAGAGGAAGGTACCTGAACTGGAGCAGGACTGGAGAATAGGGCAAGGGAGCTGGGGAGCTCCAGTCTGGTAAAACCCCAGACTGCAGGCCTTGTTGAAGGTCTACATAGTTACTGGGGGTGCAGAGATATAGCCCGGGGATAGGCAAAGGCAGCAGGTCCTAACCCCTTGCCAGTGATGAGTGGTTTACAGACTTCCGTCTGCCCCAGTGAGCCGGGATTAGATGATGACTGGCAGTAGCCACTGAGGCAAGGTGGGGACAGAGGTTTGGGGGTTCCCCTAGGAGGGGAAACCCAGAGAGTAGGGTACTGCTGGGGCAGAACCCCAGGAAAAGGGCATCAAGGTCTGGGAGGAGACGGGGGCCTAAGGCAGGTGAGCCACTGGCCAGCAGAGGGGGCTCCGTGCTGGAATCAAGCTAATTCCCAGGACAACCAGCAGGGGGTGCCATGCTGATGAGTCTCACTTTGCTACAGGCACCAACTCTGATGAGCAATCAACCAATTGTCCTCACCTCTGACGATTGTGTGTCAGTGCTTAAGTCTCCATGAAGACCATTCCTGTTCACTCTTTTATGTTATCAATCCATCTCTTCTTCTGTCTACCTCTTCTTCTCTTCCCCTGTACTGTCTCTGGGAGGATGATCTTGGATAGGCCAGATGATCTTGTTACATGGATGTAACACTTCAACTTGCACTACTTCATGGTCGTTAGGAGGTCTTCATATGACCCAGCGCATTTGGTGAGGATGTTGCGGACCTCTTAATTAGTGAGGTGGTCAAAGTAGGAGATGCTCAGTATTTTATGGAAGTATCTCATCTCTACTATCTCTGTTTTCCGTTCAAGTTCTGCTGTAAGGGTCCATGTCTCGCATGCACACAGAAAAATGGAGATGACCAATGGATGCAACCGTTTCAGTTTGGATTTCAGGGAGATGTTCCTATTCCTCCAAATTGGCTTTAGCTTTGCTGCTGTTATCTGTGCAGTTCTTGTCCAAATTTTTGCCTCGGATCCTTCATCAGTGATGACTGTCCCCAAATACTTGAAGTACTGAACTGTCTCCAACTCTTGTCCACTAACAGTGATATGTGAGTTGATCCCATCATGTTTGTTTGTCATCAGTTTAGTTTTCTTTTAACTAATTTTATGCCATATTTTGTGGTGGTTTCATCCACTTGTTTCACATGGCAAGTTTACCTTCACTGCCTGCCAGGCCATAAATGTCATCAGCAAACTGAAGATTTGAGGCTGTTGGCCCCCACAATGCTGACTGTGAATATGTGATCTTTAACCCAGGGTAAATCCCCTTTGTGGTGTTCCTGACATAGTGGAAGCCCCTAATGGTATGAAGCAGCACAGCCCACTTCACAACACCCACTCTCCCATCTAGTGTGTATGTGGGGGGGGGGAGATGAGGAACCAGCAATTGTAGACTGGCAGAAAAGCACAAAGACCATTTCAGCCAGTGTGTGCTCCAACTTATACTCAGGGTGTGATCAGTCCCAAACTTGATCCTCAACTGTGGGAGATGGAAAAGTGGATTTCAAATAGCTTTGCTTTCTGTTCCTCATCTGCAAAATGCACAGGCTCTGTGCATCTGAAGATTGAACACTGTATGTGCGAAGGACTATAATTATTTTATTATTGCCAGGTCTTGCAGGCATCTTGTACAAACTTTGTGTAGATTCATCAATTTCTACCTTTAATATCAGGAAAGCATCATTTCTTAATTCCTCAAAGCCAAATCAGCATACAACACAGCTCAAATTGTTTGATTCTGGGCCAAATTCACACACAATCATCCTGTTTCAAGTGGCATTGTTCCACTTACTGCCAGCGTGGGTTTTGCCTCTCAATCCGTCTGACTCTTCAGTCTTTCCTTTCCTGAATCTTGTTGCTCCCTTCAGCCCCCTTCCTCCCCCGCACTATTCTGGATTATTATATGCTTAATATGAAAATAAAAGGATACTCTGCTGGTGATTTTGAGTAGTTTCTGAATAGTCATCTTTCAAGTTCATTTATTACTTCTACTCTCACAGTTCACAGAAAATGTTCTCTAGTTCACTTGCCTTCTGGCAATACAAACTTTTAAACAGTGATATAAACAACTAAACCCAAACTAATTTCACTTAACACAACCATATAAAACTCTTGTATGACAAGTATAATAGTTTTAGACACTTACAAAAAAGTTACATTTTGACTAACCTGCAGCAAAACTATTCTGTAGTTCCATGTAGAGACTTGAGATGCACACATTAGAAGCAGACATCCAGATCTTTTACAATAACCGGTGCAAGATGTTGAAGACTACAACATTGTCATTTTACCTACTGGGAAAAGAAAGAAAAAAAAAACGTGTTAAGGTAGTTAAGCTGTTGTTTACTCTTATACCAACTAATTCCCTCTTTTCCCATCACCAAGATCCATTGATTATAAAATTCCTGTTTTTGTAGTGAGCCTTCTATACAGTAAATTCCTTTTTTGCCTCTCTTTAACCTTACTAAACCCTCCCTTTCCTACACACTTAGTTTTTTACTTCCACACTTTGCCAATATCCAAAATATTTCTGGTTCTTCTCCCTAAATATTTCTGCTTTATAATCCTGCTTGGTCCCTGTGATGGGGGACTATTAGAAGCACCCTGGTCACTGAGGTTGCTGCAGCACTGGGAAGAGTGCAGGCTTAACAGAAGCCAATTTCTGTTGGAGATTATTGATATTGCGGTGGCAATTGCTAAGTCAATGGAGTAATTGGTTCAGTAACTGGGAGGGACAGAAAGCAGGGCAAAACTCAGAGGGTGAGTTGGGGCTGACAAGAGAAGGTTGTGTGGAAGTCTTCTCTTGCTTTAAGCCTGCCATATGCTCTGTTACACACGTAAGTGAAGAATAAATATATATGTGATGAAAGATAACAACCTCGTATTTGTATGTGGTTAAGAAACCGAGAAATTGACCAGGCAGCACAGCACACTGGGTAGCAACAAAGGAAGTCTGTGACAGTCCCATTTCTTTTTTTCATACTTAAATTCCTGTATTTCTGTGCAGAAAATATTGTGTAGCTTTTATCCATTAACTGTTAAAAATAAAGTTATTTCATCATTCAGAATAATCATTGTTTTAATGTTTTTTTCAGTTATTAAAACATATATATTGTGTGTGAACACATACATAAATCGAAAAAAAAAACAGGCTGTTAGCAGATGAACCAGACTCCCATGATCCTTTGTAAATGATCAACATCCCAGTATGCTTTGTATTTATAATTTTTTGCAGTCAGGTTAAATCTTAGTGTGCTGTTGAATGATGGGCTGTGTGTGATCACTTGCTCTGATCCACTGGCTCTTAGAAAATGTCCAGATGTCCATGAAACCAAGCCACAGAATGCTTCTTGTTACAGGTGTTTTGTGACTGACAAGATAATCATTTGTGACAGATGTTTTTAGCTTATCAGTTATGTAAATGGAGATGCCATGAAAAGAACTCCACAGGTCACAAGAATGGAATTTTCTTTGCTTGTGTTTTTTTTGTTTGTTTGTTTTTAAACAACTGTGATGTATAAATTGGTGAGGTTCTGAAAGATAGTTAAAATGGAGCAGACGGTGGAACTGCTTCCCCTGATCAGTAAGGTATTTGCCTTCCTATATTGTGCTGATTAATCTTTGACTAATAATCTTTGGTAATAAATTGATTGAGTCTGATTATCTGACCACTTAATAACAGAATCAAATCTTGAAATAAGAAAACTGTATTATAAAGAATGTGGGGCCAAATTTTTCTAAGGTATTTCAGATACCTAATGGGATTTTCAAAATTAGATGAACTTCTACTGAAAAACACTTTTGTAAGTCCCACTGAATAGCTATCTGAATCTTTAGGCCCCTAAATATTTTTAAATCTGGCCCCTGTGACCTGAATCAGACCCCAAAGAAGTAAATAGAAAGGCTAG
The DNA here is from genome assembly GCF_003597395.2 of Chelonoidis abingdonii. Classification (NCBI taxonomy): domain Eukaryota; kingdom Metazoa; phylum Chordata; order Testudines; family Testudinidae; genus Chelonoidis; species Chelonoidis abingdonii. The sequence goes on along the minus strand of NC_133770.1, from coordinate 168,887,259 downwards.
AATCAGTCCTTTAATGCATGATTGGATGTGTTCCCCTGAGAGCTAGTATCAAAGAGAGTGTGAGAGACTTTGTGTGGTATGTTTCTCCAACATTATTGGAAAGAGATGAGTGCCTCTTTCTTTAATGTAGCCAATTCTTCTGACCATGTAAGAGCCTTTCGTAGGTATCTGTGCTTGCAGGTTGAAGGGGCCTATTATAGATTTTATGTTTTTGAAATGTCTTTTTTGCCCCAGTCCTAACACAAATAATGTGTATATATATAATATATACATATTATGTGCGACAAAGTTCCTCTGTACCTTGGTGGTCTGCGCTTATTGGCAGATTCCTCACCTCAGTGATCTTCTCCATAGTCTGGATAACTCCTCTTGTGTTTGATCAGGAGTTGGAGTTGGGGGGAACCCAGCCCGCCTTCTACTCCGGTTCCAGCCCAGCCCGTGGTGGATTGCAGCTGTTATATGACTTGTAACAGCTGCTGACAGTTACAACTCCCTGGGCTATTTCCAAGGCCTCCTCCAAACCCCTTCTTTATCTTCACACAGGACTTCCTCCTGGTGTCTGATAACACTTGTACTCGTAGTCCTCCAGCAGCACAGCTCTCACTCTCAGCTCCTTGTTCTCTTGCTCCAGCTCCTCACACACACTTCCTCTGCTCTAGCTCTCCCTCCTGACTGGAGTGAGCTCCTTTTAAACCCAGGTGCCCTGATTAGCCTGTCTTGATTGGCTGCAAGTGTTCTAATCAGCCTGTCTGCTTTAATTGTTAGCAGGTTCGTGATTACTCCAGTGCAGCCCCTGCTCTAGTCACTCAGAGAACAGAAAACCACTCAGCCAGTGACTAGTATATTTGCCCTCTACCAGACTCCTGTACCACACTGGGCTGGGTCTGTCACAATATATATATATTAAAGTTTATTTATTCAAGAAAAAAAATCCAAACTGACTTGAGTACTTTTTAAAAATATCAAATTGTACAAAATATATCTTTCCTTGATCAAGGGTTGGTATTCTGTTTCAGCCCACAGGAATATCTTTAATGCGTTAAACACTCTTGAAAATGGCAATTAAATGAAAGTGCTTAACACTGCTTGCACTATAATAGTCATATTACAAACATGACAATTGTGATTAAATCATCAGAGATGAACATGGACATCTCGTTGTTTTTTCTTATTGTAAGACAATTCAAAAATTAATATTTTAAAAAACTGAGTTGGATTATTAGCCATGTCTTAATATGATGCATTGCACCAACTAAAGAGACTGTTTCATTATTAAAAACCTTGCACTGGAACATTAGGGGGATCTAATTAAGATAAAGCAACCCATCTAATTTTCTAATGGATGCATTTTTCTAAGCTCAGCTCTCTTTATGTAGCTTTAATAATGATTTATTTTTTGGGATCCCAAGGATGACATCATTCTCCACACTGGAGTCTTGATAAAGCCATTTGGAGATCATAAGAAAACCACATGAACTCCTACTTCCAGCACAATTTTTGTAGTCTCCATCCTACGTAAAAGCTAATTATAATGCAATGTGATTAGCTAGATTTAATATAAATAATATCGATGGCTTATGTTCTCTCAACATGATTCAGTTTAAACATTTAAATTATGAATAACCAAAGCAGTTTTTATACATATTGCTCCTGGGAAAGGTAGAATAGTTTATAGAATGACTGCTTGGAGCTATTAAAAAAAATTACATCTGGAATATGTTACTCTTTTAAAGTCATATGTATTACCTCTTTCATGAAAAAAAAATAAAGTTCTCTGTCCACCTGGTGGCAAAATATAGGAATTTATGAGGACTATATTCTTATGTTATTCTCCTCGGAAGCTGAAGTTACACATATTTAAGAGAAATGTATTCATAATAAGTTATTTGAATTGACCACAAACATTATTTCATTGTTTACATCAGTAAAATGCAGTTCTGTTTAAAAATAGTCTCTTTCTACATATATCTTACATTTATCTAGGGCCCTTCATCCCATCACCCACTGTGGGAGACTTTAAAAAACAATGCCCTATTTGCATTAGTATATTGCCATTAAATGTTGCATACAATTTTTGAAAAATGGGGATTTGACTAGGTTTTCTTAGCCAAAAAATGTTCTCCACCTGCACCCATTTACACATGCTGTTATGGAGAATGCACTGCATCACTTAACTATCACCCTTCACCCAAAAGATGGCTGTATTTCAGTGGTGATGGATTTTACAGTTTCATCCCAAATATCATGCATACACTAAGCTGTACAACACTCAGTATAACCACTGCTGAAGGACTGGATTAACTTCAGCTGCATTTGGAGCAGTGGTTGAGGGAGTTTAGGCGTTTCAAACATGATGCTTAGACATCTAAGCCAACACAAAGACATGCTCTCAAAATGCAGCTCTCCCAGGGATATCTATATTTCATGAAGTAAAGGCTGAGTCAAAAGCATTGAATTCAGTCCTATCCTTAGTGACCACTCCATGAACCTACCTACCAAATCTGCACAAATCCTACATAAAAAAGAGGTAGCTGCTTCAAGCAAAGCAACAAAGACTCAAATGCCACTGCTGGCCCTGATCTGCAGCCATGGTCAAGAGGTGCACAGAAGCTAGTGATGGGGAAAGGGCACACTAAGGTGACTTTAAGCCGCTTTTGTTCTCCTCCTCTAATCCTGTGCTAGCTGTTCATTGTGAGCCAACGCTGCTAAAATTAAGGGTTGCTCTAATTTACACTGGGTACTAATGACGCTGAATGGCCAGTTCAGATACTAGTGCTGAGAAGTCTCAACTCACCTCATTTATTCCAGACGTACCTCCTCCATATGTGCGGACGGAGGGGTTGACGTAAAAGCTGGCATGCCATTCATAAGCCACCAGAGGGTCTTCCTAGAGTGGGATGAACCTCACAGTGGATATTGGGGTACAGCACACAGGGTTTGCACTGTAGCTCAAGGTCGGGGTAACTGACTGTGTCATGAATGCTTATCCTACTCAAGAACTTGGGGTTCCAGATTTGTAGACACACCTTTGTTTCTTTCCTATTTTTTGTCTGGTCCTCAAGTTTGAAACTTGTGTACAGATCCCTATACCATGCATTTCTTCTGCATATAAAGGAGTAGATCTAAAACGTAATGAAAAAAAAAAACTTTAAGAAATCTTCTCCTACAGCAGATTGTTTAATCTGCCACACACATTTTACACATGAGAGCTGTCACATTTTTTTTTAATTAAAAAGTAACCTGAGGTGGCTTCACCAACACCAGTCTAATGAGAACTAATCCTTGTTTCTAGGAAAATAAATTTTCAGGTCTTAATTTGCCCAGATCCATTTCCTTAGGTTACTGTCTTTTCCAATTAAAAATGCTTTTTTAAAAATATTTCCGGCTATGATTTTTTCTTCCAAATCCTCTCAGCTTCTCTGAAGTGGAAAAAAATACTCTTTGTGCACTTTTGATTTACAGCTCTCATATCAAGTTCTGAGAAGTGTTTCACAGAGGTGAAGATAATATCATCCAAAACATTTCACATATAATAAGAGGCATTATGAAAAGAACAGTTCACCTACAGTAAGATGTAATATCTCTTTAAAGAGTGCCATTATAAATGGAGTAGTGATTTAGAGTCATCTCTAAATTAGGATTAACGTGAACCCTGACACATACTCCATCGCATACCCTACAAGGGAACCCGGAAAAACTGGTGAGGGGAATCAAGTGAAACCTAACTTTGGCCTCATTTTTAGGGCTGGTCATGTGACATAGAAAGTGATTGGCAAATAGTATGGTGAGTTCAGTTCACGATTACTCAAGGAATCACATTGTTAATTGTTTGAAAGAACTCACATGACATCTGGTTTAATTGTAAAAATGTTCGTGCACCCTAAAACTGCTATAAATTTTAGAACAGATGATTATTTGGACAAATGTGCTTTATTCTTTATTCAGCATTATTTGTTTTGCTGTTTAAGGATTTTCAGGTCACAGAATGGAAATATTATCATGTAACTAAGACTACCAATCACACTCTACAAACAGCAAATAATCGAAGCAAATAGCAATTTTAAAATAACGCCTCACATGATATTTGTTTGTGTAAACTATTGGTTGAACACTGGGAGAAACTGGGATCACTTTGTCTAGAGAACTTATGGGTCTGATCCTCAGCTGAGGTAAACTGATGTAGCTCCACTGACTTCAGTGGAGATGTGACAACTTACACTTGCTACGTATCTGGCCCATAGTTTGTAAATAATTGAGACAAGAAGGAGTGGGTATATAAGAGACAGAAAGAATCCAATGTCAAAAACTGACAGTTGCTTCCTGACACCATGGTCAACAGCTAAATCACATACGTACCTTTGACTATTGACTTTATAGTTGTAAGTATCCTTAGGACCTTCATGCAACAATAAAAGAAAGAAAGAAAAAAAGAAAGCTATAATACCCCTTCCTGGAGAGCTGAAAGGGAGGAATTATAATTATTGATCCACTATAAAAATATCAAAACATTAGTACATATACACACATAGGCATTTAAAGTCATGTTTATAAAGAACAAATATTTGATACATTTATTGCATGTACGATTGTTAATTTAACAATAATTAAATAAAGTTCTCTTGAGAGAGGTAAACCTCTATTCTTTGACCTCAGTGTATATACATATAAGAGTTTTTATCATTTTTAGAAGCCACCCAAAGAGGACAACACAGTCACATATACAAGGACTAATTCTGACTTTCCATAGAGCAGAAATTAATAGCGCATCAAAAAATATAATATTATGATTGCATGATCAGTCACTCAAAAGCCAGGAAATGCCAAGGTGGCAATAGGTAACCTTGACTTTGTCTCTGTGAGCAAGCAATACAAGTAAGCTCTGATCACCACATATCACATTATGTATCAAACAAAAAATGTTACTATCAAACCATGTAGTACAATGCTCTTATTCAAGATCAATACAAGTTTTGAAACACACATTTATATTGTGTAGGAAAAAATTACATTAAAAGTGTTATGGAAGCAAAGTCAAGCATTCAGAAGTTGGACATTTCCAGAATTAAGGTGGCCTGCGCCCCCTTAATTTGCCCCTCTTCTGCATGTGTATGCATTTTGATAAATTCTTTAATTATATGGTCTCATACTGTCCCTGCCACATTCAACAAGATCCCTGCCTCATTCAGTGCACAGGATAGATGGGTAGTACACTGGTAAGGACCTTTATTACATTCTGGGGTGCAAACCATACCAGTAGGGGTTTTGCTACAGCCTCTCCTGCAACTTTGGGTCCTTCATAATGCTGTGCTGTTACAGCTCCCAACCAGGGCTGCTCACAAACAGCCTTCCAGTACTCAGGTCACACCCTGAGTGTCTAGGTATAGCTGCAGCCTAGGTCCCGTAGCTCTGATCCCAGAAGCCCATCAGCAACACACCAGTCACACATTGGCTTCCACCAGACTCGGCTATTACTTGCAGGGTGACCCCAATGCACTCCCATTCCCAAAATGTTTATTCTGTACTGTCCAGCCCTCTTCTGAACAATTCAGATACGAAAGCCTTGTTGCTCTTATAAAGAGTCAATATTCAACAGGTTGCTACTGTAACTGGTGTTACCAAACAGTTCAGTTTAAACATAGTATTGGATGGAATTAGATTTAAAAAATAACACAGGTTTATTAATAAAAAAAAGAATTTTAATTAATGTATAGGTGATAAAGTTAGAAATGGTTACAAAGCAAATTAAAGTGAAAACATGCATCTAAATGTTTAAACCTTAATATACCATATTTTGGTACAAGCCTTTGTTTAATATGGCCTTTCTCACCAAAAGCCTTCCTTTCTTTTGTCAGGATCTCTCCCACAGGCCCAAAGGTTCTAGTGTCTTTGTCTTCTTAGGTGAAAGACAGGCAGACAGAGAGAGATAACTTGGAATTATTTAGCCCTTTCTTTTATAGTGAATCATAGAATCATAGAATATCAGGGTTGCAAGGGATCTCAGGGGGTCATCTAGTCCAACCACCTGCTCAGAGCAGGACCAATCCCCAACTAAATCATCCCCAGCCAGGGCTTTGTCAAGCCTGACCTTAAAAATGTCTAAGGAAGGAAATTCCACTCAGGGCCAGCTCCAGGCACCAGCATGCCAAGCTGGTGCTTGGGGCGGCAATCTTCAAGGGGCGGCAGTCCCTATTGTTTTGCCCCCAGCAGCGCGCCGAATTGCGCCTGTGATGGGGGGGGCAGTCCGTGTGCCCTTAGGGCGTCACGTGCGTTTCCGCCGTGGCGGCAATTCGGCAGCAGCTTCTATATTTAACTCTCTGCAGCGGCTTCAGCTAAACATAGAAGCTGCCGCCGAATTGCCGCCGCTGTGGAAATATGCCTTCTGCCCTAAGGGCACAGGGACTGCCCCTGCCGTCTGCGGCGGCAATTCGGTGCACTGCTTGGGGCGGCGAAAACTGTAGACCCGGTCCTGATTCCACCACCTCCCTAGGTAACCCATTCCAATGCTTCATCACCCTCCTAGTGAAAAAGATGTTCCTAATATCCAACCTAAATCTACCCCACTGCAACTTGAGACTATTGTTCCTTGTTCTATCATCTGCTACCTCTGAGAACAGTCAAGATCCATGCTCTTTGGAACCTCCTTTCAGGCAGTTGAAAGCAGCTATCAAATCCCCCATCACTTTTCTCTTCTGCAGACTAAATAATTCCAGTTCCCTCAGCCTTTCCTCATAAGTCATGTGCTCCAGCCCCCTAATCATTTTTGTTGCCCTCCACTGGACTTTTTCTAATTTTTCCTTCTTGTAGTGTGGGGCCCAAAACTGGATGCAGTATTCCAAATGAGGCCTCACCAATGCCGAATAGAGCTGTATACAGGGGGTATATTCATTTTTAATGCTTTTCTCCCTATAGCCTCACTGCCTTTCATTTTTCTACATTCACTTGCATAATAGACATGACCCATGAGCTAACACTCTGAGAGTGACTCTGAAGTTGATAGACTTTCTTTTTGTTAACAGTCCTCTTTTGCAGATTTCATCTTATTTCCTGTTCATTCCTTCACATCATTTTATATATAATTCAGATGTGTTTATATAGAATCCAGTCACTTCCCAGACTTTTATTATGCAGATATTCATCTGACTGTTTAAGGTCCTGATCTTCCAAAGACTCAAGTTATGTCTTCACTGCAGAGTTAGCTCAATTTAAATCCTCTCCAGTTAGCCTAGCTTGAGTGAGAGCAGCTACAGTGCAAAATAATATCTGAGCTTCACAAAGTGTTTGGGTCACCATACAGAGTAATTCTGGCAGCAGCTGACAAGCTGTAGTAACTTGAAGGGTAACCTATCCCCTCGCAGGTCAGCCCACTGGATTTAACTCAAATGTGGTGGTGATTTTAATGTTGTTTATAAATAGATGGGATGTTAGGGGCAACACTTGTGTAACAAATGAAGTTAACACTGCAGTGAAGACAAGCCCTTAGGAATTTGCTTAATTTTACACCCATGAACAATTCCACTGACTATCATACGGACTCTTCTGCATTCTCTTTGGACCGAATCTTGGCAATCAGGCAAAATTCTCTCACTGATTTCAATAGGACTATGTATTATTGGCATCAGAACAATTCCAGGAGCTTAATTCTCTGTTACCCTGCACACATTTATACATTTACCCTGCCATAAAGTATTGGGCTCCAAGACTTTGTGAAAAAAATAATAATGTAAAGCAGCGCAAAGAAAAAGACAGTCATGGAACCATATGCCTGTTTATATGTTTGTAAGCACAGTGGGGCCCTGATCCTGAGGCCTTATGGTTACTTCTGGAGTAGAAATAATAACTAAAAGTAATAATCACATATAGTTTTGGCTGATTGCTTTTTACAGTTCCTTTGAACCTACAAACAAGCTTTATATAAGACATTTCAAAGAAATTACTTTTAATGTTCTACATATAGTTAGTATTTTATAGCACGTCATTAAAATAAATGTTAAAGCTAAAATATTCAACAAGGTTAACAATGGCATGGACTGTGGATAATACAAGTGAAAAAAAGTATTCATATTTTCATTCAGTGCGGAGATTTATTTTAATCCCCAGACATTAACTTTTATGGTTCCCAAGAGAATTATTTTTGCAGTCCCTTTAGGCCACATGCCATGCTTTTAGAAGAGGTCAACCACCCCACTGTCTCTTTACCCATTTCTTTAAGGAACTCGGTGCCAGTGCATAATTATTGAAACTTCAATGAGCCAGCTTCTCTTAACCCCTACTGTTTGTACCATTTAAAGGTACTATTACATCTTAATGACCTGTAAAATCACAGAAAGAAAAAAACATACAAAGGCCTGGCTGATTTCTTTCTCCATTTCTCTTTAGTGAGAAGGGAAACAGGAACCCCTTCCTGTGATATTGCCTTGTGTCAACTCTCTCTCTACTGCTGCCCACCGCAGTTCTCTTTTTTAGGACATAGATTCTTTTCTATTAGCCTTTAGTTTCATATTTCAGGTAAAGTGCACATAACCCTTGAGTTATACACAGATATTTTCAGTTTCTCACTTACCTAAAAAGTACTGAAGACATGATCCAAGTCCCACTGAAGACCTTCCATTAACTTCAGTGGGATCTGGATCCAAATCCTGAATGAAAACTGAGGAAAGACCTCAGGATTTGGCTTTCTATGATTAGTTCTTCTAGTATGTGCCTATACTGAAGTCAGATGATGTTTTGAGCACTCTGAAGCTACTCTTCCTGGTGTGGATTTTTTTTACAAGAAACAACTTTAGAAAAATAAATCTTTGTAACAGAAACTTGCAGTTGAAATTGTACCTTAAAGGTATGTGAAGGACAAAGAAGCGCAGCGTTTTGTAAAGTAGTCTGGGAACTGCTGAAATGCCATAGGATAGTTTGAATGTTCTCCTTGGAAGAAGTGAGTCCCAGTGATCATCTTACCATGAATTAATAACGGTAATTAATAGAAGCTGGACAAATAAGGACGAGTCAGGTTTTCAATGGTGCCTAAGTGAGTTAGGCACCCAACTCTCATTGAAAGTCAATAGGAATGACTTTTCGTACCAGTCACAAACAACTATTCATAAAGTCAAAAAATTTCAAACCTGATGTCTAAGGTTAGGCTCCTACATCTAGGCACCTCAGTAAAAACGACTTTATTCTTAGAGGCAGTAGGACTCTGCAGCTTCCACTGAGGTTAAAGGGAACTAGCTTTTCATCACTGAATCCAGCCAACCAGAATTTAGTTGCCTAAATATGGATTTCAGAGTTTAACTTTAGTCATCTAGATGAAAGTCTGGCCTCACTGAAGCCAATGACAAATCTTCCATTGACTTCACTGGGCCAGGATTTCACCCCCAGGTTTGAAAATGTTACCCATTTATTTTATTTAAAAACAAATATTTTATCATTTATCATTTCTACTGCAGTAGTGTCCAGAAGTCCCAGTTCATAAGCCAAGACCACATTATGCCAGGCCCGTTATAAACACAGAGCTAAAAGACGGCCCCTGCCTCAAGGAGGTAACAGCTTCTATGTTCACTATAGAGCTGCACTGAAAATGACAACATTTATTTTCAGTATTTTCTAACGGCAGAATTTCCCATTTTGCCTCAAAAAAAAATTTACAGAAAAATTCTGACTACATCTGCCTCATAAATATTGAAATTAAAAGAAACAAGTCAAGCATGATTTAACAAGCATCATGTGACCATCTACAGTAAATATTAAAATAATAAAATCTTAAATAAAAAAAATCACATGACTGCTGTCTGTTCAGAACTCAGATTTGCCAATGAACCTTTTCAAGCTCTACAAACCTCTGGACATTAGCTCATTCTGGGAAGCTAATCTACAATGGAAGCCTCAAATGTTGTAGGTTCCCTAGGAGCAATGTGTTCACTAGCAGTTCCAAGATATGGGAATTTCAATGACTAAAGAAAGAAATAATGGCTTTTGGCCTGATTTTCAGAGGTGCCACATGACAACCCATGCCTGACAATAATGTGTGTGGGGAGGGGTTTGAGGGAAGCCAGCTTCAGCAGTGTTACTGAGCATGCTCAGTTAGTGTGCGCACATTCAGTAAAAGCCAAGCAGCAAATGGGAGTGGGGAGGGGAAACATGATTCCACATCCCCCACCACCACATCCCACATTGCCTCAGCTGAGTGCTCACCATGCTCATTCATTTCACTGAGATCTGCAGGTGCTCAGCACTTCTGAAAATCAGGCCATCTGTTCCATTATGCAATTTAAAACAACAAACCACATCCCTTTGCTCCATATCAATTCAGGCCCTGATTCTGCTGTCCCTTCTGCACAAGTCATTTTACTCATAGTCCATTGGGACTACAAACATTCATAATTATGTTCACTTGCAAGCATTTTTAGTTTTGGTGCCTATGTTTTCACAACTTTAGATCAAAGGCAGGAATATATATTAACTTTAATCAATTACTCTAGCTTTCCCTGTCATGCTCTTTAAGATGGCATTTAGGCTCAGGAAATCCAAAAAAAAAAAAAGCCTCTCTCAATCATTGGCCAGCATAATGGTTGGTGGTTAATGTTTGTAGCTTTTAAGCAGATAAATGGAGAAATAAGCATGAAGTATGATTACTGTAAGGGTTCCCCCTTTTAACCTGAGTGGTTGGCCCAAACTGAGCATCCTGTGGGTTGTTTCAGATACGAAGAGAAACTAATGATGAATCAAGGATCTTTGATACAGTTGTATTCCTGTAAAAAGGATATACAAAGTCCTGTTTCCTGAACACAGAAGGAATCAAACATGAGACCATTGCTTTGCTCACAGCTCCAAGCTTATTTCTAGCCAGCTGTCACCACAAAAGCTTTCTTCTAGTTCTTTCTCAGGGAAATGCTACAAGTACTTCTTTGTCTGTGTCTGGTGCTTCCTTGCAATATTCTTCTCTCTGCCTTTTTCACAGACACACAAACCTTCACTAAACTGTACCCAGCCAAACCCCTCTGTTTTGGGCAGTGACATACGCCTGTGTTTTGGATGGAGGCTGCTACTGTTTCAGATAAGGGCAGCTATTACCTCCATCAGTTTAACCCAACTCTGATATTAATTATTATTGTGTTATTTTCTTCCTCATCTCATCTTCTCCATATGGATTATTCTCTCAATAATACCCTTCTGTGATGGGACTTCCCTTCACCCAGGTGAAAGTTATCTCACAGTCCGAAGTCAAGCATTAAATCTGAATTGCAACTGGCCAGTTTTGTGTGTGCATATTTTAAAATTGTTGCCACTGCAGTTCAGCAATTCCATTCATGAGAAATAGAACTTACTTAACAGAATGCAGAAATTGTGTGGCAAACCCTTTAGTGGCTTGAACACACTTGTTTATGAAAGCAGTCTTAGGATGCCCAATCAGATTCCTTAGCAGATGGCTTTCATATCATTCCATTACAAGGAAGACTGAAATGCCTTCAAGTCTAATGTCCAGGGGGGAAGCTGTTCCCGAGGGAGACATAATAGCCTTTGGCACAAAAGGTGTGTCTGTCTACCACATAAACCCTTGACAACTTGAACTACCACTTCCTGGGTCAGAAACGTAGGCTTATCCTACAAAGAGCTCGGGTACATCCCATATATCATAGTCTTCTGTTTGGAGTTATGCACATGCTTAAGAGCTTTGGATTGGTCAGGGAAACAGGTAGGAACCAGGTCACCATGCCCTCCAATAGCACTGAGCAATGCACCCACTATGAGTACTTGCCTCTGTAGCCTTAGAACTTCACTATTGCTCCCTGGTGAAGGTAGCAGAATTCTAACATATAGAATATCTATTTTTTAATTTTATTTTTCAGAAGTTTTAACCTATCCATACAGACATATTCAAATACAAAGACAAAGAAAACACAGCCAGAGTACAGGTTAACAATATGAAATATCTGTAGATAAATGCTCCTGAATGTTATAAGATAAATAATTCTCTAACCATGCCTCCTCCTTCCCGCATTCCCCAGCCCCCTCAAAAAAGGAGATGCATCAGAAACCCACTCTATCAGGAATGCTTTAAAGAAAGACCAAGTGTTTTCATAGGTGGATCCTGTGTCTTTATAGATCATCAGTTTTTTTTCCATGGGGGCAGTGTTAGTTAGCTTAGTTAGTCAGTCAAAGAATGCAGGGGGAATAGCAGATTTTCTTTTTTGTAAGATGACTCTTTTGGCAAAAATAAATGCTTCAGCAATCCATTTCCTGGCATTACTTGAACAGAGTAGATCTAGAAAGTCCAAACACAGAGAGTTGATGTTGCTTGGACGCCTTAGAAGGAGCACCTCATTCCTCATTCCAAAATTTGGATATAGTTTTTGATAAGATGGGACAGTTCCAATGCAAACCTGTCTCATATAGTTTTTGATAATCAAAAAGTATATGAGACAGATTTGCACTGGAGCTGCCCCATCTTCAACATTTACTATGTGGGGCAACTCCAGCTTTATGCAACTGCTCAGGAGTCAAATAATAACTATTTGGAATTTTGTCCTGAAAGAAACGCAAAAACAGAAAACTATTACACAAGGTATTTTCCCAACTGTCAGAGAAAATGGAAATGTTAGCTCCTTCTCCTATTTTTCTTTTATGGTATTGTCAGCAGGATAAATCAAGGAGTTCAGCCATTTGAATATGTTTCCAACAAGGTGTTTTTGGCTAACATACTTTTTAAGGTGCACTTTGAGTGAGGTGTTACTTGTCGCCTGCCAACAATTTCCCAGCTCCTTTGTAATTTTGAGTCAAAGCATATTGTAGAAAGTATCTTGCTCTGTTGTAGCTGGTATTTATATTTATCATGAAGTTATGTGACAGAAGTTAAAATTATCGGTTCACTGATATCTTATATGGTTCTTATGCCCTTGGTTAGCTGGGTGGATTTGTGTTAACCAATTTAAATCAGGCATTATTCCAGATTGGTGTGGAAAGAGAGTTGGTGAGATCAGAAGTGGTAATGGACTTGATTTTCCAAAGAACAGTTTAAGAGCAGGTAAATATTGTGTTTTCCCTTAAAGGCGCAGGCAACTATTCTAAAAATATAAGTGCAGAAAGAGAGAGTCAAAAGTGTGAATCATTTTTTTTCAATCTCAAGCCACACTGGAGCTTGGTAAGAGTTGGAGGGACATAACCGTCTTATGAAAACAATTAAATTGAAAAACCAGGTGATATAAATATAATTCAGGTAATCCCACTCCCCCAGCTTTCCATTTGCCCATTTTTTATTAAGTATCTTGTGGCATATCCACTGTGACTATGTATTATCTAAGAATTGTTGAACTGTATTTATTCTTGTGAAAGTTGAAACGAGAAATTTCTGTGGAATTAAGCTAAATGTGTACACTGATCTTGGTCCTACATTCATTTTAATAGCTTCCACCCTTCCCAATAAAGATATTGGTAGTGAATGCCATTTCTTCATGTTTTTTGTTACTTGTCTCATTATGACATCCATGTCTGCAGTGACTATCTTTGATAAATCAGAGCAAATCCTGATGTCTATGTACGTTATTTCTTTGTATGAACAAAAGGAGAATGATTGTGTTTGAGATGGATTTAGTCTATGAGAACTATCCATCACTTGATACTTGTTTTAGTTTATCTGAAATCCTGATAGCTCACCAAAATAATTTATTGCTGATAGTAGCAGTGGAATCCAAAGGAGGATTTTTTGAGAGTGAATAGAATATCATCCGCATATGGACTATTCTTGTACTCTTTGTCCCAAATGATAATTACTTCAATGGATGGTGTCTGCCTGATATACTCTGCTAGAGAATCTATGGCTATATCAAATAGTAAAGGGAATAGAGGGCATCCCTGAAGTGCTCCTTAAAACGTGGAGGAGAACAGACATTTGTCAGAACAGAGGCAAAGGATCCTTGTAAATAATATCAAACCAGGTAAGAAATTTAGGTCCAAATCCCAATTTTCTCAGGATTGTTTGTAGATATGATCATTCCACTTAAAATTAAGGACGTTTCAGCATCTCATGATAGTATAGCAGCTAGAGCATCAGTTGTTTATTCCTGGTAGTTAAGTGGATAATTTTCTGAGTATTGTCCACTGCTAATCTGCTGCATATAAAACCCATCTGGTCTATTTGCATGATTGATAGAGAAATGTTGTTTAAACTTGAAGCCAGAATTTTTGTCAGAATTGTATAATCTGTGTTCAACAGAGAGATGGGGTCTTAATTGTCACATTGAAGACCATCTTGTCTTTTTTTTTAGAATTAGGGTAATTTATTGTATTCCTCATGTCCTATATTTCTTTATAGACTTCTGACAATTTTAGTACTAATTGATTGATAAATGTCTTAAAAATTATTCTGGAAAGCCACTGCATCCAGATGCCTTGCCAACGTTGAGTGAGACAAGAGAGATACCTTTCTCCATATAACCAGTCTGAAGTAGTGACAATGTATTTAGGTGTAATCCTTCCATGAATTGGTCAAATAGATTGGAATTCAACTCACTATAAGATGTGTAAAGGGATTCATAAAAGTCTGTAAATTGTTATTTTTTATCAAGTTCTAGTACTGAAAGACCATTGTTCTATACAAAAGAAGGTAAAGTGTTATTGGATTAAGTCATTTTAACTTTTCTCACCAGGAGTTTTCGCACTTTATCCTCCCATTCATAATGCCTCTTTTTCACTCTATTAAGCATGAATTCAATATGAGTGGACATGCATTCATTGTATTTGTATTTAGAAGTAATGACAGAGTGTAGCAGCTCATTATTCTGAGGGTTCTTATGCTTCCCCCAGAGGTTATGCATCATGAGAGGTCACCGCGGTCAGATGCCCCTGAGATTTTTGCGAGAGTCAAGTTGCCGTTGCAGGACTTGCTCTGCTCAGCCTACCAGTGTGGTGGGGAGGAAAGCTCTTTACTTCTCCTGCTGCACCTCCCACCCCCAGTACGTTTCCAGCTCCTTTGGCCACTCTCCCTGGCAGCCAGGCCCGGGCAGGGAGTGGAAGGAGTAGGATGGAGCTGCTTCTCATACCAGGGTCACCATTCCAGATTGTTATCTCTGTGCATCATGATGGCTGCCCACAAAAGGCAGTCTGAGGAGGCAGCAGCAATCCAGCCTCTCCGCTCCCAATGTGATTGCAGGAAGTGGGGCTGACTGAGCTGGAAATGTGCTGAGGAATCAGAAATTGTGCTTGTTTTTGGCTTAATTGGCTTGTGAGTTGCTTGTTGGCTAGTTTTTGGCTTGTAGCTTCTTCTTTATTTTTTTATCAGCTCCTGGCAAGCAGGAGCAATGGGGATGGGGGAGGGAAGCAGGGGCAAAGAAAGGGAAGCAGGGGCAAGCAGAGGCATGGGGGACAGAGAGTCAGAGGTGCGCAGTAGGCCCACCTCAGTCCCAGAGTGCACGCTGGTGTGGATCTAGTCACATAGAGTGTGTAGTTCTTAGGGATTAGCTTTGATTTGAAAAGGAATTAGCTTGATTTTTGGCTTATTGTGGAAGTCGGGTGCTTATTTACAGAATGAAAGTTGGCAACCTCACTTGGTGCCTGTCCCTTGCAGCCGGGCCTGGACAGGGAGAAGAAAGGGTGGGACTCTGCCACCTCCCCAGCTGGACTTTCTCTCATGCAACCACCGCACTGCACAGAGGCAGCATCCATGAAATGGTTACCCTCAGCCGGCGTGAGAAGCATCTCTGTGTCCCGCCCTCTCCACTCCCTTCCTGAGCCCATCTGCCAGGGAGAGGGGCCAAGTAAGCTGGAAACAGTCAGGAGGGGGAGAGGGAAAGCTCAGTGGGAGAAGGATAAAGATACCCCCGCACACACAGGTAAATATAGCAAACAGAGTGAAGCAGCACTGGGCCGGGCACAGGATGTGGGATCACTGGGAAAGGCACCAGAGGCAGGTTCCCTTTGCTTACCCCAAGTTAGATGCATGGTTTGTGCCCCTCCCCCTGCCAAGGTGTTTCTGAGCATGCGGGAGCTCTGGGGAGATATTGTGGTGCTGTGAGTCTCCCGGCCCTGGTCCAGAGGCACATGGTCCCCTTTCTTGTGGACCCAGCCCCCTAGGAGCCAGCAGGATTGGGTGGTGGATCTGGAAGGTTCCTCCCAGAGGTGACACATGGGGCGGTCACTCACACACTTCTACAGCTTTACATTGTGTGTTGCCAGTATGAGCTGCTATGAGTCATCTCTTCTTCCCCCACTCCAAACTTATCAACCACCTCCGTTAAAGAATTAAGTAATTCATTCTTTTCTTTCTTCTTTTCTTCTTCATTCTTTTCTTTTATGCATTCTCCCCTTAAAGTAGCGTTCAATGCTTCCCATAAAGTTGTAATAGAGGAGACACTATTTGTATTTCATTCTAGAAGTTGGCAACTAAAGACATGTAGGGTCTCTAAGTAGATTTGTGTTCAACTTCCACCTTGATAATCATGTAGTACTATGACCAGTATCTATATGAAGAGAAATTGGAGCATGATCAGAGATAATAATATTACCAACTTCTATCTCCAGACATACAAGAGCTAACATTTTAGATAACATAAAATGCAATTAATCTGGACTAGGAGGCATGAACCAATATGTGTAGTCATACTTCACAGGATGCTTTAGTCTCCAAAGTCCATTCATCCAAACTCCTTCAGTAGGGATAACAGATAGTTTGCCTAGAACACTGAGATTTGTCTATGATCTTATCCATGATAACTTTCCATCTCCTCCTAGTACCACAAGAATATCAGCTTTGTTGAAAATAACATCCATTATTTCTGCAATAAAAGGTGTTCCCACCACTATGATTATATATACTCACCCGATTTAATCTCTTAATATTGAAAATGCCTTCAATTATGTTGTATATTCTCTCTGGATCTGACGACAGAATAAACTGAAAAGTTAGGCTTTTGTGGATTACTGTTGCTACTCCCCTGCTTCTGGAGTTGAAAGAGAAGTGACATTTACATCTGTGGTAATCTAGCCGTCCAGTCCCAGACCTGGACTTTAGTGTCCACCAGTCTGGTCCTGTCCCAAATCTGGACTTTTGCGTCCAAAGTTTGGGGGCTTACCTGAAACTCCCCCAAGCTCACTACCAGCTTGGATATTCTCGCTGCCACCAGATCAGGAATTAATCTATGGGGCCTGATCCCCCCTTTCCTCCCTCTGGTGTCCCCAACCCTCCCTTGGTGGGACACCCAGATTCCCAATCCCTTGGATGCTAAAAGCAGGGAAAATAACCCCTTCCCCCTCCTTATCAGGCTTGCCTCGCGGCTAACCTGTGTGACCCAAGAAACCAGCTTTTCTGCTTCCCTCAGGACAATGGAGATGCAAAATACCCACAGCTGGGCTCTGCCACCCCCCTTGCTCCAGGAATGAGGGAAAAACTGTAACCACCAGAGAACAGAGAGAATTCTTCGTCTCTTTCCCTGTAGTCTGCTCTTTCCCTGGACCCAAATAGGAAAATAGCCCACAGCCTGGCTTTTCCCTTTGCCTCCCTAGGAAAAGAACTTTCACAAGGTTTAAAAAGAAAACTTTATAGAAAAAAAGAAAGAAAATATAAAACAATCATCTTGCATTAAGAAACTCAATACAGGCTCTTGCTTATAAGAAAATATAAAGAAACAGTCTGATTTAAAAGATAGCCCAATTAAACCAGCACAACAAATTAACATACAGGTAAATACACCCCAAAGACCATCATAGCTGAATTACTTTGCGGTTCCTGGGTACTTACAGATGTTTAGAAGAAGTATTAGGAGAGAATTAGAAGAAGACTTGTTTCCTCATAGCTAAGAAAACAACAAAGACCCCGAGTATACAAATTCCCGCCCCTGACTTTAAACAATCCAGTTCTCTGATTGGTCCTCTGGTCAGGTGTTCGGTTACCCTTTTCAGGTAAAAGAAACTTAACCCTTACCTACCTATCCATTTATGACAACATCCCATCCATAGTTTTGTCTGAATCTTCATTCTTTAAATGGGTCTTCCGGATGAACGCTATATGGCATTTATTTGATTTTAAGTGCCTCAAAGTTATGATTCTTTTAAAGGGATCCATTAAGAAATATATTCCAGGAACAAACTTAATAGAGTTCATGAAAAATCAGTGGTTGTTTAGCTTTTAATTGGCACCCAATAGTTTGACAGTCTTCAAGAACCTCTACAGACAAACAAATCCCAAACCAAATGAAATCATACCAAAACATACATCATCTTATCTTTAATATCCCAGACTTCCACGACAGGAATGTTCATATTCAAAATGGTATATGTTTGAACCCACCCCCCCCACACAATATGAATTAATTAGGAGTCTATCAGAAATATACATATATTTATCAAAATACACAAATATGCCAAGGTATATCAATGAATGAAAGCTATTGCTTCATAGATATTAATGGATAAGTGATAGTATAAAAACGCAAATATGCATATGATATATAAATATTTATACCAGTAGACTAATGAAATGGTAAACATAAACTGACATAAATGATAATACGTGCAAAAAATAAATATGATTATATTATCATACATATGTTATAAATATATAAATTTTAAGTATAGATAGAAACGTAAAAAAAATATGCAAATAGCCATTATATGATGCATGTAGTCACAAATACCACACAAGTAAATAGTTATGAATACATTAACCTTGTGTAAATATTATAAACATAAACAGATGTATATCACTATAAATATAAGTAGAAATAAGGAGGTAATATAGATATGAATATATGGATATACTTATATATTGGTTAATCAATACATTGAAAGTACTGATTATCAAGCTACACTAAATATCTTGTTTAATAGTACTAATTGTACCCTAAAACACTATAAATATGACAAATAGATTTGTGGATGAGTTGCCTAGTTTTCCTAATCCTTTTCTTCAGGGCTTATACTCTCTATTTTCTTTTCCTTTATGAGAGGATCATGCTTTTACCCTTAGTTAGTTCTGAGCTCAATTCCTGTAGTGCTTGCCAAACATTCCATGGGGTATTGAAATATTTCACAGAGACTGTCAGCTTCATTATGAAGATTGCAGGATATTTAAGGCTGTATTTAATATCTGATCCCCTGAGGGCTAGTTTGATGTCATTTAATGCTGCTCTTGTCTTGCTTAAATTTACAGAGAACTCTGGATACAAAGAAAATTTAAAAGCCTTATATTGAAGAGTTCAATTTGCCAGGCAGCTGACATGAGTTTAACTTTGTTATTAAATTTCAGCAAGATGATGGGCCTGGGGTTATCATTGTTCTCACTCCTTCTGGCCCCAGCCACCTGACGAACCCTTTCCATTTCCAGGGTAGGCAAAGTGGAATCCAATCCCAGTACTGCAGAGAGTGTGTTTTGGGGAAAGCTGATCTTGGTGGTTGTTTCCCCCACCCCCTTCCAGCCCTTCAGGAACCCCCAGGAACCATAAATTGTATGATCTGCATTTTAACCTCCTTCAGGTCTATGGCAGTTTTTCTTGGTTTGTTATCTAGGTAGGTCAAACAAGCTTTGACATCTCCCATATCTTCAGAGAGCTCATGTATATCTTGAAATTAAAGATCAAATTTGGTAGTTAGAAAGTCCTTCACAATGCAAAGTTATGTGTGAGAAACTTCTAGGTTTACTGTGCCTAGCCTTTCTTTGGAGACTCAGGCTTGGGTTGTTTGACATTTCTATTTTTCCTAGAAGTATCCACAATAACACAACAAAAAGGGTACCCCTCATCAAGTTAGTATATTTCTGACAGAATGTTATGGTTCAAATGCTGGGAGGCTTTCACTGATAACAATTAGTGCATGGGGGTTGAGAGGTCAAGGACTCATTTTCACTACATGCCAAGTGACACACACACACACACATACACACACTCTGCAACAGATATATTTGAAATCTGGTTGGAAGCTGGAGAGCTACCGATGGACGTAGCTCATCCCTTCTTCACAGCATCGGGGAAGAGGTGCACAATGCCCATCAGTAACTCCTCAGTCTGCAGGAGATTTAAAATATGCCTTTTGCCATACTGAAGACATTCTGAATTTTGTCAAAAGAAATAACACTCCACATTGTCAGATACACTGCATTTCAACAACCATGCTTTGTGACAGAAAATACAAGTAAAATAACCTCCAGTCTCTCACTACTTAATTTGTTTCTGTTATCTCAAATCAGACTATTACTGAGCTTATAAATCAAAGAATAGTGCTTCTCAACTCCATAACAATCTTAAGTGGGCTGAACAATTTGGGGGATCTACAAACTAGAGACACATCTGTTGGTGACCCTTTCTGTAGTGAGGCCCAAAACAGGACACATTACTCCATACGTGGCCTCACCAGTGCCAAATAGAGGGGAATAATCACTTCCCTCGATCTGCTGGCATTGCTCCTACTAATGCAATCCAATATGCCATTAGCCTTCTTGGCAACAAGGGCACACTGATGACTTATATTGAGCTTCTTGTCCACTATAATCCCTAGGTCCTTTTCTGCAGAACTGCTGCCTAGCCACTCGGTCCCTAGTCTGTAGCACTGTATGGGATTCTTCCGTCCTAAGTGCAGGACTCTGCACTTGTTCTTTTTAAACCTCATCAGATTTCTTTTTGCCGAATCCTCTAATTTGTCTTGGTCCCTCTGTATCCTATCCCTACCCTCCTGCATATCTACCACTCCTCCCAGTTTAGTGTCATCTGAAAACGTGCTGAAGGTGCAATCCACGCCATCCTCCAGATCATTAATGAAGATATTGAACAAACCCGGCCCCAGGACTGACTGTTGGGGCACTCTGCTTGATACCATCTGCCAACTAGACATTGAGCCATTGATCACTACTCGCTGAGCCCAATGATCTGGCCAGCTTTCTACCCATCTTATATTCCGTTCATCCAATCCATACTTTTTTAACTTGCTGGCAAGAATACTGTGGGAGCCCTTATCAAAAGCTTTGCTAAATTCAAGATATATCACATCCACTACTTTCCGCATATCTACAGAGCCAGTTATCTCATGATAGAAGACAATCAGTCTTGCAAGTCATGCCCCTTACAAACTTGGGAACGATCACTAGCACCCTACCTCTCTTTCTAGGGTTATATACCACGTCCATCCCTGTGATACAGTAATTGAGTGCCTGGTATGAGATATTAGGCACAACCCTGAGCAAAGACTGGTGCATAAGCGACAAGGAGCCCCTGGAGGCATTTTAATACAGGGGCACCACCATTCCTCCCCTGCTTCCTTCTTACCACTGCTGGTCAACAATATAGCATGTTCCCTCCATCCATACCATGAATGTCATCTTAGCTACACTTAACAACAAGTCAGGAGTGGAGCCAATACTCTGCTCATTCTACATCCCTCCCTACTCACCTGCAGTGGTGGGGGAGTAAGCAGGTATGCAGCACTTCCTTCCTCCTACCCATGCAAATCCAAAATCTGAGTAGCCCATCCAAGCGCTCCCTATACTCAATTGCATATGTGCATTTTCCAAGTTTCAGCCGAACCCTCAGAGATTTGAATGTTAATGTTTTTTATGACATGACTGTATATTTTAAGGTTATCAGACTGATAGCAACTGTTTATAGAAGTAATAAGATCTTTGGATGTTGACAGAGCCTGTTGTTGATATGAAGAAGAGAGTTTATGGGTGTACTGGTTTGATGCCAGTCTTTAGGGAAGAATTGTTTACAATGTTCATTCCAGGTCTTCCAAATGGTAGGTTTAGAAAAACAGAGACTTTGGATACAGAGAGCAAAAATTATTCCAAGGACTTTCCCAGTCAAGTGAAGAATGAAACTGCTTGACTAAAAGTGGAAAGTGGAATATATTGTCCTGCAGTATTCCAGCACAGATTGAAAACAGTTGTTTGAAACATCTTTTTCTCTTCAAGTGGGAAGACATTTTCTTTGCAAGTCATTTACGCAGAAATGCTACCTTTTTTTTTTTTTTGCCAAACATGATAAATTGAACGTTAAGATGATGAATTCTATCTGGCATTGAGCAACAGAAGAGTACATTCTAATTAAAATTGTCCGGAAAGACAACTACATTATCTTTCTTTCAAAGATTAATGTCCTTGATGATCCTGGTAGTTTAGTATTCCACAATAAATTATAAAGATACTTGGGGGAAGAAAAGGAATTAAGTTCATTAACTTAAAACAAAATAATTTCAACAAAGCAATAGCAAAACAGTGTTTACTCATTTGAATACACTGATTGTATTTTATAAACTAAGGAAAGTACAAATATTAGTTTCTATAATGGTAGACATTGAAATTTAGTTATGTACGGTTAGATGGCCTTCCTTGATTCTTAATTTTTCATATCCAAATCAATACTTAGTAGATTAAAGATATAGGGCTTTACTGATGAAAAACATTTGAACTCAATGGAATTTATGGACATATTTATAGTTAAGTCCATACTTAAGTGGGCTTAACTATAAACCATACTTCAGGTTCCTGAATCAGGACCTTCATGAATACATAATGGGCAAAAGTTTGTTACCCACAATCCCCCAACCATTCTAAGTGGAAAATCTATGACACACCTTGTCATGTCATGCCTTCCCCCAAAAAACATCATTTACTAGCCCCGGGCCCCATATTATTAATAATAATTTCTGTTGTTTTATTAATTTATTTATATTTTAATAGCACCCTAAAGCTTCAGTCAGGATCAATGCCCCATTATCCTAGAGGCTATACAGATACATAGGAAGACCAGATCTCTGTTTTGAAGAGTTCATTATATTTCTGTCTTTCTCTTTTATGTGCTCCTTATTCCCTGCTGGGTGTGAAAGGATAATTTGAAGCTGGTGGCCTGCTTAGGAAAGAGCTGGAGTGAAATATTAATTCATGTTGTATTCTGCTAAATTTCTGTACCAGTATATAGACATTTTGAGATGAGCAGTAACATCCCATAAAAATAGGTTAAAACTAGAGCTAGACAAATTATTCATCACAAATAATTTATTCAGCTTTTTTCCCATTTATTTTGACATCTAAGCCTTAATTTGAACTCAGATTCCCAGAAGTGAAAGGTTAGTGTATTAACCCAAAGTATCACTTAATCACATATAGAATTTATCACTACCACTATTGACAGCTACATCTTCCACATCACAATTTATTGTAAATTAAATTTTAGTCTGGTTTATTCAGGATGTTAGCTATTTCTGCAAGGTATATCTGACAGCATTTTACCTCTCTAGCCTCTGACATTCCCTGTTTGCCAAAAATTTCACATTTTTTACAAAAGAAGTGGGGAAAACAATCCAGCTTTGATAACTGTCTGTACCGTTTCATAGATTCATAGACTTAAGGTCAGAAGGAACCATTATGGTCATCTAGTCTAACCTCCTGCACAATGCAGGCCACAGAATCTCACCCACCCACTCCTGTAACAAACCCCTAACCTATGTCTGCGTTATTGAAGTCCTCAAATCATAGTTTAAAGATCTCAAGGTGCAGAGAATCTTCCAGCAAATGACCACGCTGCAGAGAAAGGCGAAAAACCTTCAGGGCCTCTGCCAATTTTCCCTGGAGGAAAATTCCTTCCCTACCCTAAATATGGTGATCAGTTAAACCCTGAGCATGTGGGTAAGACTCACCAGCCAGCACCTCAGAAAGAATTCTCTGTAATAACTCAGATCCCATCCCATCTAACATCCCATCACAGACCATTGGGCATATTTACCTGCTAATAATCAAAGGTGAATTAATTGCCAAAATTAGGCTATCCCATCATATCATCCCCCCCATAAATTTATCAAGCTTAATCTTGAAGCCAGATATGTCTTTTGCTCCCGCTACTCCCCTTGGACGTATTTTCCAGAACTTCACTCCTCTAATGGTTAGAAACTTTCGTCTAATTTCACGTCTAAACTTCCTAGTGTCCACTTTATATCATGGCTTCTGCAAGGTAATTTTGTTTCCATGTTTCAAGAGTCAGAACTCTGAACTGGAGTCAAACCACACTCTATACTCCACTCAGTATAGTGGGGATCCAACAGGTATGCTCAAAGATTTCCAAATAGGGTAAGGTTTTTGTGTGCTTTGTTGGTTTTAGAGACTGATCTCATGAACAAAGGGAAATCCTGGATGATCTTTTCAGTCACCCAAAGGATTTTAACACCCAGTTCCCATTAAAATTGATGAGAATTGAGCATTCAGATCTCCATAGTGGTGTTTAAAATCTCAGCTGTTATAGAAAAAAATTGAACATGAGGAAAACGACATTGAAAATAAAGTCCCTTTCCCCTTACAATTTATATAACCCCTTTTACAGAAACACCACTAATGCATTTTCATTGCAATTTTGAAACTCCAGATATAGTCCCTCTTTTACATGGATTATTTACCTGATAGTCATTTTAAGTGCCTTTGATTTTCTGAAACTGACCTCTACTTTAATCTATTTTCAGAAAACACCAACATAAAAATATCCAATAACAATGTAAGATGTATATTTAAAATCTTAACTATTGCCTTTTTCTCTCTCATACATGGTGTTAATAATTCTAGGAAACTCTCAGATGGTCTGGCTACACGGCAATGTAAGCCCTGGCTCAGATTCAGGCTTGTGCCCAAAATCCCTCATCGGTCTATACACGGTCTATTCTTGGGCTCGGACCTAAGACTGTGCGGGGATGGAAAGTCAGAGCTGAGCCAAGCCAGGACATAGAGTTTAAGCACTATTGCTTTGCAGTGTAGATGCAGCCCTGATTGACTTAGGGCATGGGATCAACCATAAGTATCCTACAATGCCATGGTCAACTTTCTTTATCTCCAATCAACTCAGCTGAAAATAAACACAGCTGCCCTTGATGTACAGCTGCAACTCAGTGAGTCAGCATTAACCCTTCCATTGTCTTCTGCCCACCAAACTGCAAACACACCATCAGAAGGCCTGCTGTGTTTGAAATGGAGAATGACCAGAATGATTCCTTTTTCAAAGTGCACTGCTTCTTGGTCACAGGACAGCCAAATTTCGTGAATCTCTGGTTCAAGGTAAACAAAACTGTTTACTTTAATAAAAGTACAAGGAATGATCATGCATATCAGCAGATGGTGAAGAAGCTCATACTAGTGTCCAGTGCAGGGAGTGTATTAAGTAGCTCAGGAGTGAGTACCAAAAAATCAAGTCCCAGAACTATACCATGGGAAACTTGCTGACATTTTGTCTGTTTTATGAGGAGTTTGACTAGGTGCCGGGAACTGCAACCAGCATAGAGCTAACTGTGCAGCAGCAAATTCTGGGTCCATACTCAGAGGAGGTGCTTGATATAACTCCCAAGCAACAGCCCACTGCCGGGACTACAGCAGTTGTGGAAGGTATCAAAGCTACTCCTGATTTCTGCTCTACAAACCAATGCAAAAGTTATGAGAAGCCCCAGCTAGCAGCATTTATCCATTAATGGCAGATTGTATCCCAGCCCTTGGCAACGCTCCTCCTCTACCCCACCATCACATGGAGTTTAAAATGGCAACCAAGAAATGCAAACAGTAAAGAACATCTTTAAAGAATATTTTTATTGGCAAGACGCTGTTTTTTTGATTGGAACATTCCAGCTTCTTAAAAATAATGATCTTAGATTGCCATGTCTTTAAATTTGCCACCCTGTAACCACTCAACAATCCGTGGAGCCAGCATTGTGCGTGTATGTTTGGGAAAATATATTCCATTTCCAAATCTAGTCCATTTCAGTTAGAGGTAGTCCATGAAGTCCACAAGTGACAAAATCATGTGTCCCAAGTACAACTGGGGTTTGGATTTTTGTCCAGAAACATGCCGGGGGCAGGGAGGAGGAAGGCTATGGGGTACTCCTTGTTTGCATGCAGCCATAACAGGGTAAGCCATGTGGAGGCTAACATAGAATCCTATTGATTCCCTCATGGATTGTGACTCAATCCTGCGTGCTGATAGCTGCAACTTTTCCTGAAGCAGGAACTCCAGATCGGTAGTCACATTGCAGGGAAGAACACATTTTCCACCATTATCTCAGTAGCTGATCAGCCCACTCCACTCACAGATGCACTGTTCAGTCACAATTCATTTGAATGCTTCAGTTGCAAACACTGTTGGTTTTCCACTACCAGCCTGTATCATGTCCCTTTGCCAATAAGGCACCACTACAACAGTTATGTCCTCCAAAATGTTGAAAGTCCTGAAAAATCTTTGTGTAGTAAGGCCATTTACTGACACACACACACACACACCCATCCAAGTAGTAGTTCAATTTTTGTAAAACAAAAATAGCTTAGATTTTTTAACTTCCATTGTCTCTGTAGTTCAACTATTTAACTGAGATTAACCAGGCTGTGTTCAGGAAGATTATATGGACTGAAGCATTAGTTCTGTGCTCCTCTACTGAGCTATTTGAGAAAATAACCCTCTCTGTCTTTTCCTGTGGCAGGCCCCTCAAGCTCTACTGGATGCTGTACCTCCACAACTCACCCATAGTGGAGAACAAACCTGGTCAAACATACTTTCATGGACCATTCCAAGAGGAAAGGTTTCTGTGATGGACTTATGGTTGAAGTTCTGGAGTGAACCAACAAGCAAGACCAGTATGAGAAAAAGAGGAACTGAAGACTGGAGAAAAGGCATGCTGGGATGGAGGAGGAAAGGTTGAGGCTCATTTCACAGTTTAAGGAGAGGATTTCAGCACAGGAGCAGGCACTTGCTACATACTTCCTGAAATAGGAATGGCAGCTAAGGGAGGAGGATAAAGATCAGCAGAGAGAACTGTTTGAATGGCTCATCTCAGTCTTGGCCTCAAGAGTACTGGCTCCTGCTGCCTCTCCCACATCATTGCCTGATTCCCCTGTGACACACCCTGAGTCCAGAAACAACTCAAAAAATTCTATGATTGGATGGCTCATGCAGTCAGGTCCCATGAGCAGCTGGGCATGTCAATTTAGCCCCATACAGTGCTCCAT
This sequence comes from Chelonoidis abingdonii, assembly GCF_003597395.2. Lineage (NCBI taxonomy): Eukaryota > Metazoa > Chordata > Testudines > Testudinidae > Chelonoidis > Chelonoidis abingdonii. Next base: position 168,860,327 of record NC_133770.1, on the reverse strand, counting down.
ATTGACCCCGTCTCCTGTGGATCCTTCTAGTGCCAAGTGTGTGCAGAACAGGGAAAGAAGAGAAAGGAGAATGACATCCAGGAACCATGAAGCCATAGGGGGTTTTCATGGGTTTTCACTTGTTCATGCACTTTGTGTGTGTGTTTTGGAAAGGTTGCATTGTAATTGGTCTTTTGGTGTTGTATTGACAGTTTTTTATATAGTCAAGAAGGTTTATTGCTATCACTGCATCTCATCATACAATCAATATTTAAAATAATAATGCTAAACACATGATCAGGAACAATTAGGAATTAGTAAGCAAACACTATTCCTCTATGCAGTTGGGTACAGAACTCACATTTCAATCACTTCCTTGTATGAATCCATACGTTGAATTATCCCTCACCCCCATTTCATAAATCATGTCATACATAAGTACATTTCATGGCAATCAATCCCCCATTCCTCCCCAAACACTGTACCACCCCCCATCAGTTAGCCTCATCTGCCCCAAAAGCACCTTGATAAATGTACTATTCCCCCTCTTCCACTGAGCCATCCAAGTCCACAGTGTGGAAGCACACAGCATCCCTAGTTTCTGTTGCCCAGTTCCGCTGTGGCAGGTGAACTTTCTGGCTGAGTATGCCTATTCAGCAACACCTCACTGTCATAGGTCCATGTAGGTGAAAATTCTCACCTCTGGTTTCACAAAGCTTTTGAAGACTGCAGCAAGCCACAGTAATGTGAAAAGCATTGATGACACTGGCATCCAACACCAATGAACCTGTAGTAGTCTGTGCTAGGCAGCTTCCAGATGGTGAGAACAACCTGCTTCTGAACTGGGAAGGATGGCATCAGGCATGTCTCTTTAAGATAGAGGCTCTGAGCAAGCTGTTTATAAAGCTCCAGAAATATAACTGTGTTTGTGCAAAAGTTCTGAACCTACTGCTGGTTATCCCAGATCTGCATGATGATTTGATCCCACAGTCTGTGCTTGTGGCCCTGACCCAGAAGCAGCAGTCTATGTAGGGGGCATCAGCAACTGCACTGAGTGTCCTGAGCAGCATTGGCCAGTGCAAATCTGCCATGCATGGCTACTCCTCCTCCTCTGCTTCCTCCTCCTGCTCCATTATAAGCTGTGCCAGATGCCTTTGGTGCATCAGAAAATACGACTAAAATGTCCATCAGCACCTCAAGGAAGCTCTGCTTGTTTCTTGACAAGAGTGAGAGTGAAAACAAGAGAAAACTATTTGAAAAGTGTTTTCTCCATGTTGCTCAGCAGGCTGTGTTGGGTGGTGAGGGGGGGGGGGGGCTGTTCAAACTTCCAGTAATGCGCAGGATGGGCAATAAACCTTTCCCATCATGCACCTTTGTCAAAGGGCTAGAACAGTCACATTACAGGAGGACAGTAGGGAGTCTGTGATATAGTTGGTTTAACTTGGATGTGTGTGAACTGCAGTGTGGATTCCAGAGCCCCAGATTCAAGCCCTGGTTAGAAAATCCCTAATGGAGAGTTAACAATCAGTGTAGATGCTCAAGCCCTGGGGATTTCTAACATGGGTCAGCTAACTCAAGTCTCACTAACCCTGGACTCAAACTGCTGTCTAGACATACCCTCAGGCTATATATACCTATAAACTACGGTGTGATACTCATGCTGTGTTTCAGGTATTTTTGTACTCGGCATGGCTGCTACCCATGCCACTGCAGCTACACTGTTATTTATACTAACACCAGCTCAATGAGAGAGCACAAGTATGTGTGCATGACCAGGAGAAACAATGTTTTAATCGGACCATATTTTAAAAAATCAGATCTTTAATTTCATGTACCAAGAATGGCCCTAATCATGCAATGGGATCAGGTAGTGGTGTTTCCTTAATGCTAGAATGAGTTCTGTTGAGTGCAATGGGACTCCTGGCAGTTGTAAGGAATAATGCTAGAGCAGTGGTTCCCAAACTTGTTCCACTGCTTGTGCAGGGAAAGCCCCTGGAGGGCTGGGCCGATTTGTTTACCTACTGCTTCTACCCCTTCAGCCGATCATGGCTCCCAGTGGCCACAGTTCACTGCTCCAGGCCAATGGGAGCAGCTGGAAGCGGTGGCCAGTACGTCCCTGTGCCGCTTCCAACAACTCACGCTGGCTGTGGTTCACTGGCCAGACCTGTGGACACGGCAGGTAAACAAAACGGCCCAGCCCACCAAGGGCTTTCCCTGCACAAGCGGAGGAACAAGTTTGGGAACCACTGTGCTAGAGGAATATTCTGCAGGTTAGGATACTATGTGGACAAAAGGATAAATGTATGTACAAATTAGGTACATGGGCACATAAACAAGTACCCAATTTATTGTGCAATTAACCATGTTTGCATGTAAAGGCTATCCATTATCATGTTCATTCACACATTTTCTGGATATAATATTAGTACATACTTCTGGAAATATGCCCCTTTAAAGTGAGCTTAGAGATACCCATATCTAGCCATTGCTGCTGCTTTAAAATCTTAACCATATATCCTCACAGTATAGACTAGGATGAAGAAACATGGCTAGTTTTATAACTTGGTAATGGCAAATATTGTAGTTGTCACAACTTCACAGAAAAGTATAAGTTAAATTCACCTCATGGGTCCAAACAAATGGGGCCATACATCACCAATGCCCTGTTCCAAGGATTTAAGAAGTGTTGGTCCTCTGCACAGGAATTAATTTCACTCTAAGTGAAATTTAAGTACAGCAATAAATGTCCTTTAAAACAATTGTTTTGATGTATGTTTTGTAGTGAAAACTATGGACAAAGTAATTAATATAAAGCGCCTGATAGAAACTCTCTGCCTCTTTTTGCTGCTGATATCAAAACGCCATGAATTAAACAGATATCAAGTATTTACATTTTAAATATATAAACTTAAAGGCTTTTGAACATTGTCATGATTATTTATACTTGACTTAGTTAGAAGGTTAACTTGATATGTGAATATAATACTTTCACTTTCAACTCCATTAAAAGAACTTCATAGGCCCAGTGTTTTGAAAAGTGTCATATCACTTAGAATGCTTTTGTAACAGACAATATATTGAAGGTGTTCACTTTTTGAAAATGCCTCAGCTATGAAAAGAGCACAACTGTAAACAGTGCTTGTAAAAGACATAAGAAAGAAAAAAAAGTGGAACACATACATAGCTTTGGAATTGACCATTTCAGCGCAGTGAAATGGCTTGAATTTAATCCAAATTGGTAAATATCATCCATGTTGATTATGTGCAAAATCAATCCACACTTTACATTATTTTGTTTGTAGTGATCTTCCAATATTGTGTCCACATTTGCTTTAACATCAGAAATAAATACCACATGTAAGCCTTTTTTGTTTGGTTTTGCTCTTTATTCAGGATTTCGTTCGTACATTTTCTGAAGCTCAGTCTTAGGTGTAAGTTTGACAAAAGCCATCAGGTATTTAAAAAAAAGACTAGTTTTATACATTTGACATTAAATAAAATATATTCAAGTTATTGCTTTAAACCTCTTGTGATCAGGTCAAAAATCTGTACAATATTTACAACTGTTGTTTTGGAGAATTTTGCATGAAAAGGTTGTCTCTTTGTAAGTCGGTCGTACTGGGGTACGTCCCCCTCAGGTGCAGCAGGGAGCCAGGGTGCCTCCTTAGGCACAGCAGTCAGTGACATTGGGCTGCCTCGTCAGGGTCTAGGGGCTTGAGAAATCAGTAATAGGGGTGAGCCCCAGGCACAGCGCCTAAGCCCGGCCTTGGGCGGGGCCAGCAGCAAACCGTTCAGGCTCAGCTCAGGGCTGAGCAAATACAGTCTATAGCCCAAGCCCTTGGTCAGGGCGGGGGGGCAAACAGTTCAGGCTCAGCCTCTTGCGGTCAGGGACTGAGCAGACACAGTCTATGAGCCCTGGCCCTTGGGCAGGGCAGGGCAACAAACAGTTCAGGCTCAGCTCCTAGTGTCAGGGACTGAGCAAACACAGTCTATGAGCCCTGGCCCTTGGGCAGGGCGGGGAAACAAACAGTTCAGGCTCAGCCTCTTGCTGTCAGGGGCTGAGCAAACACAGTCTATGAGAAGGCCTCCTCAGGCCAGAGAGAGCGGGAAATCTGCCACCCTTGGACGGGTGGCAGGGGGTACACAGGCCCTCCCACTCCACTGTGTCCCAGCCCGGGGCCTTAGCAGCGGCAAGGGTTCGCTGCAGTCAGTGGGGAATCCAGGCCGCAACACACTGACATGAGTTCACAGTCCCTTGAAGCCAGACTGCGGTCAGCTACCCCCGGGCTATTTCCAGTTTCCCCCTCTCCCGGTACCTGTTCTCCGGTGGCGGAGTTTGGCGTGTCCCAGACCATGGGTTCTTCTGGATCCTGGGAGGCAGGATACTCCCGCAGCTCCTCGGGATAGTGAGCGTAGGGCAGGTCAGGCTGGGGTTCCTCCGGATAGTAGGCCCACGGCAGGTTCGGCTCGGGGTCCTCCGGATACCAGGCCCGAGGCAGGGCCGGGCAGCGCTCCTCAGGATACCGGGCCTGAGGCAAGTCCGGCCAGCGCTCCTCTGGGTAGTGCGCACGGGGCAGGCTGGGACCAGCGGGAGCTCGGGCCTCAGCGTCTGTCCTCTTTGGCAGCCGGCCTCCAACTGAGCTCTGGGGCCAGGCTTTTATACTTCCTGTCCTGCCCCTTGACTTCTGGGGGGCGGGGACAGGCCTCAGTGGCTCCACCCACTGAGGCACTGGCTCTGGCTCCTCCCCCTCAGGTGCGGCTGGGAGCCAGGGCGCCTTCTTATACTCTTCTACAGCATTTACTCTTGTCATGTAATACACGTCATACACATCAGTAGGACTGCTCATGTGAGTAAGGACTTTTCAGGATTGGAACTCCATTTTGTAGAATGGCTGCCAATGTAAAGTGAGGATCCCAGCCATAGAGATCCTAAAGTTAAAGCAGATTTTGAGGGAAGAAAGGATGCTCAAAATTCTAAGATATAAAATTACCATGGTGACTAATTTCCATAGAGACCATAGCAGGAAAGTCCTAGAATTACATCTGCTTTACTTGCAGATGAAATTCAAGGTTCATTCAAATTCATAGATATTAAGGGCAAATCATCTAGTCTGATGTTATCTATAACACTGGCAACAGGATTTCACAGAATCACCCCTGCACTGAGTCCAATCATTTGTGTTTGACTGAAGATACCACCTAAAGATACTTTTCCATCTTCTCATTATGATTTTAAACAATACAGCTATATACAACTGAGGTTAAGTGATGATCCAGAAATTAGGAGGTCTACGGCTCTTAGAGCTTTATAATTCTATGAAATAGTCAGCATGGTCTAACTTCAAGCAAAGTTTCAATAGGCAATCAAAAATTAGGATGCATAGTTGAAACTTATCTGAATTAAATGGAACATTTAGTTATCAATAATGGGAGAAGAAATCTCTTGAGAACAATCTTTCTTATGAGCTTTCCAATATTTTTGTGACCGTGGTGGCTGGAGGGGCTATACTGAGAATGCTCAGATCGGGCAAACTGCAAAAAACAGGGCAGATGATTCCCCAAACTGTTGTTTTTCTTCTAATAATTAGATTCATGAACCCAGCAACAAAACAGTTTCTGTAACAGTTTACCAGTTACCCAGAAGCTAAAATACAGTTCCCTTTAAACAATCCAGCCTTGGGCTCCCACACAGACAGCTGAGTCTAATATATTGAGGATTACTTAAAATCTTATTCACCATATATAAAGTTATACCAATCCCAAGAGATCAGACATATTACTCACCAATGAATATTCAGATCTGACCCAAACTGATGCTTACAGCTAATTCCTATTAACTGATCTACAATTTATTTTAGAAAGGAAAGAAAGGATGACTGTGGTTAAAAGATCATCATACATTCAGATATGAATAAAGTTCTTGGGGCAGTTTCATAGCAGAGATTTTGAGCTGCTGATTAAAAAAAAAATAAAATTCCTTCCAGAATCAGTTTAATAGGTTATAGAAGGGATAGTCAATAGGTGGACCATTGGCCAAATACAGACCACCAGATATGTTTGAACAGACCCCAAAATCTTTTTATTTACTTATTATCATTACTTTTAACTGTATTTAAATACATATCCTCTGGAGTCTGGACCTTGACTATACTTTGACCAAGAAATCTGTATCTTGACAAAAAATAGTTGATTACCCTTTGGTTATAGTATAGGCAGTCCATGTGCAGAGTTTGTTCAAAGTCTTCCATGAGAAATATCACAGATAATGCAGGACATATCTGGAGACCTAAGTCTTGCAGCTTGAACTTCCCCTGATAAAGTTTAAGCAGATCTGAAATAAAAGGGATCAGGTCAGGGAACTTTTTTTTTTTTCCTAAGGAGGCTGAGAAGTCTCTTGTCACAGCAGGACCTCCTACCAAGGAAGAATAGGTAATATATATTGTTGCTTTGAAGCAAATTTCTTTCCTAGTCATACATTGATAGCTAGTTGCATTGATAATGTAAGACAATTAGCCATTCAAATGGTTCATAGGTAGTTCACTACATACTTCAAAGAGAAATAAAGAGAATGATATTATTACACCACAAGTTTCATCTAAATGTTAATATCCCCTTTTGATCTCTGAATCAATAGACTATAGTAATAAAATACCATAGACAAGAACAGAAGTTTAGCATCCACAAGCTAATTAGATCATCTTGTTAAACTTCTAACAGATATAGGTAAACGCAGACAAATGCAATTAGTGTCTCCCTCTAATTCTCTAACCGTACAGAAGTCTCATCTATTTAACAATGCTTTGATAACTATCTACAAAGAATGGCTCTCGTTACCATTTCAATACTTTTCTAATATACCCATAAAGGTTGATTTTGGGTCACTTAGCCTGCTGATTGTTTAATCCTTGCTGACTCAGTGTCACAACTTCCTATCACTGATTGGGCTGGAAGTATAACATTTTCTCATAGAGTTTTCAATGTCTTGTTTCTGGAACACATTAATGAAAATAAAAATATGTTATTTTGTTGAATGTCAAAACAGCAGTTTGGGCTCAGTTTGAAAGCTAGGTATTGTCATGAATTGGGAATATGTCTATACAAATTATGTATGCATGAATTATGTGTGATATTATGAACTCTATGTTTATGTTTCAGGCTGCAAACTCCATTTTGAATGTGCAGACTTTTGCCTTTTCTGTGGTCTGTTTGCCTCTATGTTGAGTTGAGAATTCCAAAGGTTGGTGGCAAAAGAATAACAATTTTTGGCCTCTCAACATACCCAATGCTTGGGAATCTATACACTCTAGACAAAAGACAGTCCCTGTACAGGCAAACTGGTTAGCAGTGGAAAGTCACTTGGCAATAAAGTCACCTGACTGGGGAAGCTGGCAAGGGTGTCACCTGACACAGGGAGCTGAAGGTGTTAAAAGGGTTAATGCTGATCTCCTCAGGGGAGAAGCATTTTCTGAGTCCGTGAGAGACCACACACCTTGTAACAACCTGTATAAGGCAGGAGATACCCCTCCTGCCTTCATGAACCCAGATGGTTCTCCCAGGACTCACAATGGAAGAGAGAGTTAGGAAGCGAGGGACACTGCAATGTCAAATGTTAATTGATTTGTATGATCTGCCTTTTACATAAAGGTGTTAGACTGTGCAAAGTGTGTGTGTTGACTGCTTCACAACTATCATTTGCGCCTAGAAGAGTTAGACTGTAACCAGAAGCTTCACACCTTTAAGATGGAGATCTGGGCCAAAGATGTGTTTTAGTACTTGGGGTATTTCAGGGGGTGCTGCTAGTTCTGGGGTCCAGGGCAGGTAGGCTGAGACAAAGTCAGTGCTCAGGAAATGTGCCAGAGAGGTCAAAGAATAAACAAATCTTGCAGCCTGCTGAGGTTCCAGAAATTTAACACACCCCAGGAGATCCAGAGCACAGAGGTTTTGGATTTCCCTCACAGCAATCCTAGTGGAAAGCTGGTAGGGAGCACTTGCTAGGAAATGTGATATGTAATACATTAAGGATATATTAAGGTAAGTTTTTCTTATCTCAAGCAATTAATCTATCTTCAATATAAATTTGCTGGGTTTAATTCTTCTCCAAGGTGCTAAATGGTACAATCACCAGATTCATGTGGACAGTGCCATGATAATTTCTTGGGATTTGTTCCTTAGTACAGTGGTTCTCAATCAGAGTCCCTGAGAGTACTTAAAGGTCTTCCAGGGGTTACATCAACTCATCTAGATGAGTGTTTGATGGGATGGGTTTAGAGAGGTGGCAAGTGCAGGGCCAGCAATAGGGCATTACAAGCAGTTGCCTGTGGCCACACACTACAGGAGGCCCCGTGAAGCTAAGTTACGTGCTTCAGCCCCGGGCTGCAGGGCTTTGGCTTCAGAGAAGGCTCAAAAATGAAAAACAGGCTTAGGTTTCACACTGAAATGTTAAGTGTGGAATTTATATTCCAATCGATTTATTTTATAATGGTATGGTAAAAATAAAAAAGTGAGCGATTTTTCAGTAAGTGTGCTGTGATGCTTGTATTTTTATATGTGGTTTTGTCAGCAAGTAGTGTTTAAGTAAGGTGAAACTTGGGGTACACAAGATAAATCATACTCTTGAAATGGGTACAATAGTCTAGAAAGTTGAGAACTACTCTTCTAGTAAGTGTACATTCTAATATACCATTTGCTTTGCTTATAATTGCAGACTGTGAAATTGAAAAGTTTAAATGCCAGGACCATCTTTTCTCCCACACCTGTATGGAACTGAATAGGATAGGGTAGAGGTGGTATGTAACCCTGATAGGGATTAGCTGAGAAGGTTAATTCATTCCTGTCTAAGGCTTGGTCTACATGGGGGAGAGGATCAATCTAAGATACGCAACTTCAGCTAAGAGAATAGCATAGCTGAAGTCAACATATCTTAGATCTAATTAAAATTACTTACTTTGCATCCTCGCAGCATGGGATCGACGGCCACAGCTCCCCCGTTGACTTTGCTTCTGCCTCTCGCACTGCTGGAGTTCAGCAGTCAACGAGAGAGCAATCAGGGATCACTTTATCGCATCTACACAACATGCAATAAATCCATCCCTGATAGATTGATCGCTACCTGCTGATTCGGTGGGTAGTGTAGATGTACCCTCCTTTATGCTGCCACTGGATTATTTGATTTTATCTTGGTCTGTTTATTATTGTATTATTAAAAGATTGTCAACTATACCCAGAATGTTAGATTATTTTTTTGTTTGGTTGTTTGTTTGTTTTGCAGACTACTGAAAATCTAAATCAATATATAATTTAATCTAGCCTGAGATGTTTGCCATCAGTAGTGTATTTAGTAATAATATTTTAGGTACACAATATTATATCGCTTGTCTCTCTGCTGTCACCTGCCACTATTATTTTCTCTGACGGATTTCTCTTGCCCTTCTCTTTAAACATCCCTGAAGACTTGAAGAATATTGTTCTGTATGATACCTTTGGCACCAAAGACTTTTCCTATCCTCAAATCCTGTAGAGGGTGATAAATTCCTTCCTTGATCCCTTTCTTAATTATGAAAGTCATGATGGCTTCTGTTAAGTTTCAAGGAATCTTTCACAATATCACGGAGGAATTAAATATCTCTGAATTTTGCACTCTCACAAATTGCTATTGAAAAAGCAGCTTAGAGAAAAGTACTGCATTAAACAAAGTGAAGTTACTTTCCAGATCTTGGCTTAGCATTCAATTGACACAAAGAGCTCAAAGAGTCAAAGATAAAAAGAGGTGTTAAAAAAAACAAACATTTGTGATTTTATGTTTAATGTTTCTTGAATTTTCTTAAAAAATTGAACATTTTTGTAATACTTATATTACCTTTTGTAAATGAAGTTAATCATGAGCAGAATTTGAAGAGCTAAAAAAGAAAAATATCGTGCTCTGAATTTCTTTCAGCTTCATGAAGCAATAGTTGACTCACTTCCTTGGTAATAAACAACAGTAAATCTTGAAATTAGCATATTGTTATTAATTACACTACATTAGTGCCTAGAAGACCCCATTTGTTAAGCAGTATACGTATGTAGTAAGAGACAGTCCCTGTCCCAAAGAGCTTACAGTCTAAATATACGAGACAGACAAAGGAAGTGTCACTATCTTTTAGATGGGGAACTAAGGCAAAAGACTTGCCCAAGATCACAGAGGAATTTGTGACAGAACCAGGAATTTAATCCATGTCACTTGTGTCCCAGTCTAGTGTCTTTATCACAAGACCAATCTCCAGAAGATGATGGCATTTAATTAATGTTTTGCAGGGCAGTGTCATGAGGTAAGGACATGAAGTCATTTATAAAATGAAGGCTCCCCTTAACAAAACCTTGCAGTGTGTAGTTTGGGGAACCATCTCTCTGTGCCACCCTCTGTCTACACCTTGTAGTGACTTAATTCAAATAATCATAAATAAGCACAGGCCACTCAGTGCTAATGTATTTGAATTATTTGTCTTTTGGTGAAAAAGTTTGCTTGTTTCTCTATCATAGTACCTCTCCATATTCATTCCAGGAACAAAGCTTGCATTAGATAAAAGAAATGGGGGGAAAAAAGAGAGAGAGAAACTAATTATTTATTGTATGGAAATTCTTGACAAACAAACCAAAAAGCCATCATCCTCTGGTGGACAGTGTCACATCCTTCCACAGCCTAGTTTATATTTTGAGAACTCTCCCAGCCTTTTGTAAGAAATTGACACTATGACGACTGCTTGCATCTAGTATCATTTATCTTAAGGGAAAGCTTCCCAAACTCTTCCTTTTAATATCCCATTTGTTTGCTTTTTGTAATGTGTTCAAACCTTTCAGTCAGGTATTTGTAGCAGGGTGACAGAATGCCACTTACGTTTAAAGGAAAACAGAGCTGTTTGGAAACAAATTGAGGCCCATTATCTCTCATTAATTGCATGGTTGAGCAATTTGTGCAACATTTAAATGATCTTTATCCAAATGTGTGGCTAAAATCTGTTTCCTGCAAAGTTCTCATTTGGGATTGCAGGTAATTGTCACATGTGAAAAAATGTTAGCTAATGTTTGCCCCCACGCACTCCGCAAGGAAGAAGAAAGAGTCCTCAAATCCTAATGATCTTGGGTACCCTGCAAAGCACAAGGACTTCTGTGCAGAGGAGGTTTGCCTCTGTACTAGCTCTAGTGCCCCAGAAAACCTCTTCTGCTGAACTCCAGCAGACTCAAGGAGGGAAGGAGGCAGTCTAGGGAGCAGTCCACAATGCTGACCCTCTGTGGTTTGAAGGATGGCAGGATGGAGAGGTGAAAGATTAGGCAATACCCTTACTCCACAAACAAGTCTACTATATACAGCATTCTGAGGTTCAGAACTGAAGACTATTATAATAATAAAATAGTAATAAGCTCAGCCAGGATGCTATTCAGAACTTCAGTAATGTACTCAAGGATGGTCAGAAGTCTGTGATTCAGAGAAGCTATGTCTTAACTGTTCCCATGTAGGTCACCATGGACCTGCAAATCCTGGCAACTGTCTCTTACTTCTAGGAGGGTGGTGTTGTTATTTGTTACTTGTTATTTCTTTGCTTAAAAGGTGTCAGTCATTCAATCCTCAAATCAAGGGTCATCCAAACAAAGATATGTATCTTGCATGACCAGCTGCACACCACAAATTATAAATAGGAAATAATCAGAGAGCAGTTCACAAATACCCACAGGCTGAATAATTGCTGATCCAGGCTATTCAGCAAATCATAGAATCATAGAATCAAAAGGTTGGAAGGGACCTCATGAGGTCATCTAGCCCAACCCCCTGCTAAAGGCAGGACCATTTTCCCTAAATAATCCCAGCCAGGGTGCGGTCTAGCCAGACTTTAAATAGCTCTAAAGATGGAGATTCTACCACCATAAATAGTTATGAATAGCAAATGCATTTGTAGAAATGAAGATCATTTGATAAATATATATATATTTGCAATTCAGCCAATTCTAACACTTGAAGCAGACAGGCAAAAATATTTAGGATAAGGGCTGGACAAAGGTAACTGAATAAAAATATGTGGATAAGGCAGGGAAATGAACCGAGAGAGGAATAAACCTCAATTTAAGTTCACCCCCATGAAATACTTATGAAACCACTTCTCTGCAGAGAAGACTATTTTATCAACTTCCAAGAGCTTAACAGTAAACTACCTTCATTTACAGTAATTTTAAACTTGGATATCCTACCTACCAGTGCAGTCACAGCTGATAAAAAATATAGTTTAAAATCTTCAGCAGCAGCCAAAATGATTGGCTTCTTGTCTACTATGTACTCAGATAATAGACTTATTTTTTCTTGATTTTGTTTGAGAAAACAAAATCTGTTAACAACCACCAAAAGCAATTAGGGAAAATGTTCCTGAACTACTGCTACTGTGTCAACTGTATGTAACATTTATGAATAGGTTTGTCAGGGGCCATTACACTCTTAAATCAGCAATATGCTTCCCCAGAGCAAACTCAGTACTTTTGTCTCCATAAGAGCATTTGCTGTGACAACATGTTCAAAAATCTCTGTATTTTTACAGTACGGTCCAGTGCTCAAGTAATTCATCCGATGTAACCATATGTCCAAGTGTTCCAGCCATGTTTCTGTTTCCACACAGTCACTTTAACAGTTGGACAATTTGTAGAATAATCATTAGAAAAGAAATCTGAAAAATATAACTATTTGACAGCACAAACAACCCAGTGAATTTTGAATGACTCGTATAATCAACTGTTTATTCATACAGAAAAAAACAAAATTGTGAGGCTCTTAGGTGCATGCACAGGCTTACAGAATGGCAGGTCAACATAATTCTGAACCTACTGGCCTGCCCAATCATGTTCAGCAGAAGGTCAATGAACACTTTAGAATAATATGTCTCAAATAACTATTTTTATTGCAATGAAAAAACATTTATTTACTTCCTTGATTTCTTACACAGTCCCTATATTTACTCTGGGTGCTTATAAAAATGTTGAAACAATTGCTACTGAACTTACCAAAGCAAATGCCCATTGGTACCCAGGCCATCATTAACCTGCATACTGTTATGAGCTGTGTGAAATCATGTTATAGGTTGAGTTAAAACCTCTCTAAACCAATGTTTGAATGAATCCCCCATTTAAGTTATTTGTAAGAATCAGTTGAGAAGCCACACCTAAAATAAAGCCTAAATTATAGCTGCCCAGAAACTAGCACCAGGGTTCTAGGAACTCTCTGAGTAGAGGGTTCTACTGTATAATGTGACCAGGTTGAGTGACTGCCAGAGGTCTCTGGACCCCCAGAACTAACTATAGATTCACCCCTGATGCTTAACAGTGTGTTAACTATAACACTATAGCTGACTGAAGTGGCAAGATTTCAGGTATTTAAAAACAAACAGCTTTCTTTTGCAATTGTGATGCTGGTAGGCCAGATGCCAGCTCTTGCCCAGGCTGCAGGCACGGCTGAGAACTGACAAACTTATAGCTGGAGATCAGACCAGTTAATTGTATGTTAGTTTTGCTCAAAATAGGTATTAGTCTTATAAGAATGTATTTAGTGTTTAGACTCAGTGAAATGCTCGTAAATTGCTGCATGCATCAATCTCAGTTGTAACGTCGGTATTCCATGCTATAAGAAAATGTGTAATGTTTGCTTTATAACTTTGAAAATGTTTGCTCTGAACTTGTGAACTCGGACATGGGACTGTACCCCAAGCCCATGCAGAATTACTATCTAAATCAGATGGATCACCTAGGAATATTGCAATGCAAAGGACTTGTTAATGGCCCTATTGCAGCTGGAAAATTCTACTTCCAAGGAAGTTCATCCTGTGGACCAGAAGGTGAGTGAACAAAATAAAACAAAGTCACAAGAAATTTTTCAAACTTTTTAGCTGTTTGAACTCTGACAGGGCCTGAGACTCTAAAGGCAGAAATCCTGTGGCCTCCGGGGTCCACTCTGAAAAACATTTTGAATTGACAGATCGCTACAATTTGTCACTGTTAGGATTTACATGATAATTCATTTATGTTATATGTTTGCTTGCTTTTACCTGAAAATAACTCTCTTATTCTTTTTGCTAGTTAATAAACCTTTAGATAGTTTATTACAGGATTGGCTAGAGGTATTATCTTTGGTGTAAGATCTAGGGTATCAATTGATCTGGTGTAAGTGACTAGTCTTTTGGGCCTGGAAGCAGTCTAAATATGGTGTGAATTTTGGTGTAAGTGACCATTTATCACTAAATCCAGTTTGTATTGGTGGCAAGATAAGAGTGAAGAGTCTAAGGGGACTGTCTGTGACTTCATGGTAAGACTGTTACAGTGATCCAGGAGTTCACATTTGTCACTGGCTTGGTGAAATCTAATTATAGAACCACCGGTTGAGGTGTCTGCCCTGTTTTTGACAGTGTGCCTTGAGGTGAGCACTCACAGTAGCGAGCCACTCTAGACAGTGTGACAGGAGTAAGAAAAGAAATAAGTTCATTAGAATGTTTCTCTCTCATGCAGTGCCAAGCACAATATAGACTAGGACCAGATACTCCCTTTATCTGGCCATGGGAAAAAAAATTAGTTAATGAAATTAAACTAGCTAAGACTTGGATTAGCAAAATAATTCATAAAGGAAAAAGAAATAGGGGAGGTAACAAGGTTTATGCACTGGCTTAGAGAGTGAGTAGTGGTGAATCTTTACTGAATCTAAATATCTTTTATTCAAGTAGTCTTCCTTAGCTCAGAGATTATAACAACGGTAACAATCTCACATTTAATACAGAATCTTTCATCCCAACAAATTATTTTGTACTTTATAAGCTTAACTTCAATACCACTTTCTACAGCATTTAAGCGTTCATTTTAACTCTCCCTTCCCAGCAGTGGCCAGGCCCCACACTGCTTAAAACGGAGGTCTGATGGCGGTCAAAGCACAAGGTGGTAGAAGTTATCATTTTAATTGTCTGCTAACAAGTCATTATCCAGACATGTCCTTTCAATTTGTAATTAAAGAACCGGAAAGCCTCTTCTTAAAGGAAGTTAGTGTATTTAAGAAATATTGAATTTCAGGGATCAAATATCAGGCTGCTCTCTGATTACTCTCCTTCTCTTCTTATCTGCCATGTAATTATTAGGAAAAAATAACAATATATGGACAGGAATTTAATAATCATAGGTGACATTTTCAAATGAGTCTCATCCTGACCTTCATGGTGAATACACAATTCAGTACATGCAAATTACGTGAGTATACATATTCCCTTCTGCACACAAGCACAGAATTC
Organism: Chelonoidis abingdonii; assembly: GCF_003597395.2. Taxonomy (NCBI): domain Eukaryota; kingdom Metazoa; phylum Chordata; order Testudines; family Testudinidae; genus Chelonoidis; species Chelonoidis abingdonii. The sequence continues at coordinate 168,845,067 of NC_133770.1, read as the reverse complement.
AAAAGCACATTAACTGTTAGCAATTGATTTGTTACCCCCAAATAAGACTTTTTATGTGTATGAATGACATCATCTGCTTTCACAAGTGGTGTACAAAAACAGCTATGTAGGTGACAAACATATAGATTACCTTTAAACAATTAGTCTGCAAAATTTTACCCAGAAAGACTCTCGCTCGAGCTTATTGGAAAGAATTTTCCATAATTAGGAATATGTGGTGGCAGCTTTACTTATAAATGGTGATGATAGTTTCTAGTAACCACAAGAGATGTAGAAAGATATGCAATATGTTCAGCTATATACTATTTTAGAAAAAAAGAAAATCTTTTCCCTATACTCCCCTTTTCCACTCTGGATCAAACCTGCCCAATCTAAACAGCAGGCGAGGCACTAGTTGTCTCCACAAATTGCAAGATATGAAGCAGTATCATTAGCACCCATATGCATGAACCACATGGGATAGTGATCAGAGGGATGGAGAGCCTTGGCATCCTTTCTATAATGTCTCGGATGCAAGCTCCAGGCAGACAGCACACCTCCTAGGACATTATGTCAGGTTGGCAGATGCATATCTCTGTCCCCATCAGAAAGGCATCCATAACTACCATTCACCCTACATCCCTTGCTCTTGGGTGTGATGGCTGTCATCCTCTCCTGGCAGAAGGTGGCTTCTCCTCCTTAGCAACTGGGGTCTGCTCCTTTTGTTCTGTTGCCAATACAGTATACTGGTTCTTGACCTCAATGGACAGGGGATCTATGTCAGAGTTGGAGCAGTATCTACTGCCTAAAGTGGCTAGTGACCTCTCTCTTCCTTACATAGCAGCCAGCTTTCCTTCCTCCCCTGGTGCCTCTGTAGTCATCCCTAGTCAGCTAGCATCCTCAATCTTAAATGTCTCCGTGTGCATATTGCCAATGCAGTTATACTGATATGAAAAGTGCACTTAGGAGCTGCCATTTTGTAAGGTAACTGAGTCACGTAACAGAGGACAAAATTAGTAGTGTACTCCATTACAGCACAAAACACAGTATGGAATTCTACTTATTTGTAGCACTCATGAAAGGTGCTAGATTGAGCACTTTGGACACTGAAATTCTCAATTTATATGTAAGGGCAGTGCAAGCTCCTTCATGATGTCCTGCCATTGTATTTCAGTCGCCTAGAGAGGCTACTTTTGGAACTCAGTAGAGGAATTCAGTCTTAATGTCATGATATCCTTGTTCTTCCTGATGAGAATCCCAACAATCACAAAAAGTATTTACTTCAGTAGTGATTTCTGTGATGTGAAACCTGTCCATTAGGGAATGGACTATAAAATCACCAAATTAACTTCACTAAAGCTATTAGCCAGATGGTGACTATATGCTTAAAGTATTAACCTGGGCCCTCATCCTATTAATGGGACTGAACATGAGGGCAGAGGTCCATAGAGGTGAATTCCTCAGTAGGATTGTTGCCCTGAGATGGATTTGAATTGGCAGACTTCAGAAGAAAACTAAGATGTATGTCCCATTTCCAGTCATCTAAGCCAAATAAAAAACATCAAAACTTTCAGGAGGATGCAAACTTAGTATAAGTTATTATCAATAATCTCTTTGGAGAAAGTTGATAGCTGTTAATTAAATAAGATTTTATATTTATTACTTTTCAGAAACAGTTTAATTACTCTTTCAGACCAGATCCTCATAAAGACAATCTAACTGTTTTCCATTTTGGGGTTGGGGGGGGGGTGGGAAAAGACAATATAGTCCCCAATTTGTTCATCACTTTCCTTTGACAAATTTCACTTTTCATTCCAGCACTGAGGCATTGTTATTTTGTAGGAATTAGACCTTTTCTTTAAAAAAAAAAAAATCAATAGTAGTCTAAAATTAGCAAATTTAATCTTCAGGTTGTGCAGTACCCATGTAGGGCAGAGAATTGAGAATAAGAGTCATCACACTGTTCTTGCAGCCAAGCTTCTCTTGGTGAAATGACCAAACAGTACATATTATTGACATTTCACATGATAATACATCTAATACCAATGCCAAGAGGATAAATAATATGCATTCTCTGAAGAAGATGGAGGGTAGATATTCTCTCTCTCTCTCTCTGCTTAAAATTTAATCACATCTGAATTTTCATTGCCTGAAAATTACCTCTGCTACATTTTATGTCTCTATTCAATAAAACAAATATCCTGGTGCTCCAGCATTATTTAACTGTGATTAAACCCATTTAAAATGAAATTATGTTTTTCCCCCATGAAAGATTCTTCTAGGAAGTGCAATATTTTTCAGCTTTCTACTTTCATTTAGTCTTCATTTGTGCCAAAGGAGCCAAGTTTGATTGTAACCTTGACCAAATTAGTAAGTGAGAATCATTCAGAAGAAAAAAGTTTAATCTTGAGGAGATAAAGGATTTATATTAAGATGCTTCTGTATGTAATGTAATGGAAAGAAAAGTAATTCCATGCTTCTGGAAATGAATAACATGCTTTAAATCTTTTGCAAAATGTGCTACATATTTCTGAAGCTGGATATTCACAATCTAATTGGAGTTGTGCCAGTTTTTTGCCTACAGTTAGAATTTCAGTCCCACTTTGAGTGCATTGGGACGCCAAGATAAGAGCTTTTATGACCTGGCCTTTTGGTTTCAGGTTAGATACTACTCATTTATCTTTTACTCAGTATTCTAGTAGGTTCAACTGTTTGACCTCTAGTATGAAATGACGTTAGTAGAACTATAGTTATCAATATGACTCTCAAAGGAAAATAATCAAAAGTCTGAATGCTTCTTTGCAGCTGATCTAGAATCTGCAATTTGGGACTTGAACTCTCCCAAGATTAAGCTTCCTTGGAAAATTTTAGGAACAATTCACATTCAAATATCCATCCTTCTGTGCCCAAAATAAATGAAGAGTAGTGATATGGATGTGGAATGAATTACCATTTTATTCTACAGAATCTAATTTTAGAAAAGTTTAGCCCACAATCATCTTTTAGTGGGTCTCCTGATACTATTACAACATTGTCCCTTGATACCCACATTCCTTGTTAGCATTCCAACATGTTACCTCGTCTTGTGGATTACCTGTAACTCATGCACTCTGACTGAGGTACATAAAGTAATACATAGTACTAGAAGAGTTGCATTTCTAAATGTAAAAAAATCCCTGACTGACACTGTCCAAATACCAACTCCCCATATCCCACACCAGCTTCCTCCCCAAAAATAATATGAAAATTCACATACTGCAGCTCATTTCATGGTAGCATTTTGCTGGAAATTTCAGTGAAAATTAGAAAAGGAATTTTAAAATTACTGTGTTTTGAAAAATTATCTGAGGTTGAAATATGTCTAACTTTTTGGCTCATAATATATTTAAAATGACTTGGCCTAGAAAATCCAAATGTATTGGGTTGTAGGCAATACTGAGAGGTACCCTTTACTTTGGAGAGTTTGTTTGTTTGTTGGGGGCACAGGGGTGGGAAAGGAAAAGATACAAGTGGGGAATTTACAGAAATACAGTGTGATATCCCTCCATTAGGTAGGTATAGAAGGGCTAGTTAAGGCTCATTACAGCAGTTTCAGAGAAAGACGCCATTACAATACTAAAGGAGGGGCTCTGAGGGGACAAGGAAGAGCTTACACAGAAAGTGGGAAGAGGGAAACTAAAATAGTACACACTGCTAAATAGAGACATTGTATGTGAAGGGTTTTCTTGTTTTTTCCCCTTCCCCTGCTCAGTTGCTAACTATCCCATTGATGGGTTTGAAACAATCACCCCAGCTCCTTCTAGTCTTGTTCACAGTCCTTGTTGTAAGCGTCTGTCTCAAATCTGGACCTTAGCGTCCAAAATCTGGGTGATTACTATGATTCTCCCCCCAAGCTTATCCCCAGCTTGGCTCTTGTCTCGCTGCCACCAGATAGGATTTTGGCTCCTATCAGCCCGGGTTCCCCAAATATTCCTTCGGGGACCCCCTCTCTGGCCTCCCCAACTTCCCCTGGAAAGACCCCCAAGACTCAGAAGTCTGAGTCTTACCGGCAAGGGAATATCTACCTTCCCTCCCCCTCCCTCTCAGCCGTTCCGCTCGAGCAACCTGAAGGAGTTGATGTAATCTCTTTACATCACAATACCAAGAAACCTGTCTCCGTCTTCCAACAACGAGACAAGCCTTAAACACCAGAGAACAGAGTTGATTCTCTCTCTCTTTCCCGTAGCTTTTCCCCGCCTGGACAATGGAAAGTAAACACAGACGCAGAGGCTTCCCCTCCCCTACCGTCACAGGGATAGACAGAGCTCAGGCACAGAGATTTCTATCCCCCTTACCTCACTAGGAAAAGAAACTCCCACAAGTTTTAAAAAGAAAACTTTATATAAAAAGAAAGAACTTACATATACTAAACACTGCATTAAGAAATTCAATACAGGGATATGGCTTATAAGAAAATAGGACTAAACAGTCTGATTTAAAAAATAGCCAAATTAAACCAGTCCAGCAAAATCAACACACATGTAAATACAACACAAAGCATATAACAGCCTATTTGCCTTGTTGCCTTTGTACTCACACTTTGTAGTAGAATGTTAGAAAGAAATTGGAGTTAGCAGAAAAGCTGTTTCCTCCATAGCCGGGAGAAACAAAAGACCCCGAGTTCCTTTCCCTCCCAGACTTTAAAAAAAATCCAGTTTTGGGATTGGTCCTCTGGTCAGGTGCTTGATTCCCCCCTGTCCACCCCTTACAGGTAAAAGAAAATTAACCCTTACCTATCTACTTATGACAGTCCTATGCAGTTGGAGGAAGCAGTGAGGTTTTCTCTGCAGCATTTCCTCCTAGTCATCTCTTTTCCTTCCTTCGTGGTGAACTCCCTACTGGATACAGGACAGGAAGGATTGGAAAACACCAACTTCCCATGGATGGGCAGTTTAAATGCCAAAATCACTGCCAGAGGTACTCTCAGTGAACTAAGAATGGGGCCAGAAGACTGATGACGTAACTAGTACTCCAAGATGTCCAGGATACCAGCCAGCTTTGGATGAACTTCCTGGGCTAACGACCATATCAACAACTGCCTCCAGTTGGCCGAATAGGTTCCCCTCGTGGAGGAAGTCCTACTATTAAGCAAGATTTGTTGATCAAACATTGTTCCTCCTCTTCCTCCTTATCTAACCATCCAGCATCCACACTGTGAGATGCAGGGAGCTCAGTTCTGGATGAAAAGTCTAACTGTGACGATGAGTCAGGAGGTTGTAGTGAAGAGAAAGGGATATGGGAGGCCAAACCAGTAACACAAAGAGTTGGAGAACCAGTATTGTCTGGGCCACACTGGAAAATTGAGATTGAGCCTGGCATGGTACAATTTTGGCTTGAGAAAGACTTGCAAGATGATCAGAATCGAAGGAAAATCAAACAGGAGTGCCAATTCACAGCTCAGGTGAAAAGCATTGGTCAAGGACCCCAGATTGAGAACCACTCAGGAACGAAACAGCTGGCATTTTCTGTATCTCTCATGATGAACTGGTCAATTGTCAGAATGCCCCAAACAGCAAAAATGGACCACCTAATGCTACACTTCAGAAGCCACTGTGATTCAGGGAGAAATGTCTGCTAAGGTGATCTGCCAGGTGATTCTGGATCCCAGGTAAGTGATTGCAATACTGAACATCATGTTGGAGTGTGCTCCCACTGTCTGTTCATGTAATATATCATGGTGGCAATGTCAAAAAGGATTTGCACTGCTGAAACTCTGATATAATCCTGAAGTGCCTGACAGGCATTGCAGATGTCATGAAGCTCCAGCACACTGATATGCAGAGAAGCTTCCTGTTCTAACCACAGGCCTTGAACTTTAAGTGATCGCAGTTGCACTCCTCAACCTGTTAAGGAGGTATCAGTGACAGTCAGCCTGGCTGGTGGGGACTGACCAAAGGGAATACCCTTGCACACATTGCCCTGAACCATCCAACACCATAAGTGATCCCAGGATTGGAAGAAGAAGTCAGACCAGTCTGTCCAAGGGATGACAATTTGGATGGCAGACTGACCTCAGCCACATGTGAAGAGGGCATAAGAACAGACAGGATATTGGACTCTGTGCATGCATGCCACCATATGGCAAAGCAATCTCAAGCGTACTCGGGCTGTAGTTGAAAGCTGAGATTTCATCTCCAGACATAGGTGGTGAATTACCTGGAATCACTTCATCAGTAAAAATGCTCTTTAAGTAATAGGGTCTAGCTGAGCACCAATGAACTGGGACCCAATAATGACTTTCCACATTTTAGGATAAGACCTAGATGATTGAGTAGGCACAGTGTGAAGTGGACATGACAAATGACTTCTTCTCTGGACTTCCATAGACTCACAGACTCAGAGACTTTAAGGTCAGAAGGGAAAATTATGATCATCTAGTCTGACCTCCTGCACAATGCAGACCACACAATCTCACCCATCCACTTCTATAACAAACCCCTAACCTATGTCTGAGTTATTCAAGTCCTCAGATTATGGTTTGAAGACCTCAAGCTGCACAGTAACCGAACATCTATATACAGGGAAAATATGAACTCCTGTCTTCCGGAAATATGCCATTATCACAATCATACACTTGGTAAAAACATGGAAGCAGAAGATAGGCCAGAAGGCAGCTCAGTGTACTGGTAGTGCTGGCCAGCCACGACAAACCTGAGGAACCTCCTGTGACTTGGAAAGATTGCTATGTGGAAATAAGATTCCTGAAAGACCAGGGCAGCACATCTGTCATTATGATTTAAGGCACGGAAGATAGTTGTCAGTGTGACCATTCAGTATCTCATATATCTAGCATATTTGTTAAGACTGAAGTAGTCAAGGATAGTTCTCATCTCTTCCTTGGGCTTGGGGACCAGGAAATACCGAAAGAAGAACCCCTGTCCTCAGTGCTGCAGGGGGACTTTTTCTACAGCCCCTAGAGTCAGTAGAGAATGAACTTGCTCAAAGAAAAATGTCTTGTTAGGGGGTCCCTGAAAAGAGACAGAATAAAGGTAGCAGAGGAGAGATGGAGAGGAAAAGTATGGCATAACCGGTGCTTAGGTGCTTAGGACCTGTCTCCTCATGGTAACAGAGTCCAAAACACTATAGAAATGAGCCAGTGTGTCCCCAAAAAAATGGCACAGAGAAGGAGAGGTCACCACTGGATCGCTGACTTGGACAGCTTGCTGGATCTGGCTTGTTAAACTCAGAAACAGAGGACCTTCCCCTCTGGGATCTATGAGCCTTCTGGGAGTAGTCCCTTTGCCTTACAAGAAGGGAAGACTGTCCCAAAAAATGTGTGGGTGGTATTGCTGCTGTTGCTACTGACGGCTGTAGTGGTCTCTCTTCACACCTGTTGACAGGATTCCTTCCCCACTCTGAACTCTAGCGTACAGATGTGGGGACCCACATGAAAGCCCCCTAAGCGTATTTCTATCAGCTTAGGTTAAAACCTGGTACACTGCCACCACCGAGTGATTTAACAAGAAACAGGGAAAGGACCACTTGGAGTTCCTCTTCCCCCAAAATATGACCCCAAACCCTTACACCCCCTTTCCTAGAGAGGCTTGAGAATAATAGCCTAACCAATTGGTTACAAAGTGATCAAAGACCCAAACCCCTGGGTCTTGGAACAATGGAAAAATCAATCAGGTTCTTAAAAGAAGGATTTTATTTTATCTTTTTTAAAAAAAGGTAAAAATAATTTCTGTAAAATCAGGATGGAAAATAACTTTACAGGGTAATCAGATTCAAAGAGCCCAGAGGAACCCCCTCTAGCCTTAGTTTCAAAATTAAAACAAAACAGGGATAAACATCCATATAGCAAAGGGAACATTCACAAGTTGAGAAAACAAAGATAAGCTAACACGCCTTGCCTGGCTGTTACTTACAAGTTTGAAATATGAGAGACTGGTTCAGAAAGATTTGGAGAACATGGATTGATGTCCAGTCCCTCTTAGTCCCAAGAGCGAACACCACCAAAACAAAGAGCACAAACAAAAGCCTTCCCCTCTCCCCCCCTTACCCAAGATTTGAAAGTATTTTGTTCCCTTATTGGACCTTTGGGTCAGGTGTCAGCCAAGTTACCTGAGCTTCTTAACCCTTTACAGGTAAAAGGATTTTGCTGAACTCTGGCCAGGAGGGATTTTATAGTATTGTATACAGTTGGATTGTTACCCTTCCCTTTATAGTTATGACAGCAGTAGTGTATAATCCCCAAATATGTAAAGTAGCTGAGGAGTATTTAAAAGAGTGCAAGGTTTCTTCTTTCTTTTTTTTTTCCTTTCGGAAAACAAAACCCAGCCATCAAACAGTCCTCAAAGGTCTGTTGCACAACTAGTGCAATGCCTGAATTCCGGAACCCTGAGGCTCACATCATGGTCACAGATGATGCCATAATTCTGGCCCCAGCATTTGCCACATTCAGAGCTGACTGCAATGAGGTCTTGGCCACCATACAGACTTCCACAATGAATTCTATATACTCTTCCCTGGAACGTTCTGGCAGCATGTCCGTGAACTCAGGCATGGCTGCTGCCCAATTCACAAAGAGCAATGTCTGCTGGTTCATGATGCACATTTGCAGAGAAGTGAAGTTATAAATCTTTCTCTCGATTACATCCATCCTTTTGAAGTCTTTGTCCTTAGGGGTGGACTTATATCTTATCCCCCACTGACAAAGGGAAGATTTTTCCAATAACTCTGGGGAGTGCTGAAGGGTTTTATGTCCATGCTAGTGGATTCTAAGTAATTTTTCTTAGTCTTTTTCTCTTATTCTCAGCTTCTGAGAAGATGATAGCCTAAAATTCTCCAGGAGCTTTCTGGCACCTTGAAGCCTGTCAGTTACCATGGCCTCAGGTTATTTGGAGAATTGTCTTTGACAAAATTCTCATCATATCAGTAGTTATGGCCCTGACTGAAGCAAAACTGAGCCATCTGTTTCTTGGTGGTATTTTTGTATCAGGCTGAGAAAAGTTCTAGTTTGGATTCTTTACCTTAAGCTAGGGTGCTGAAAAGCTCTGCACAGAGATGGATGTGCTTTAAAGTGGCAGGATACTGTATTTTGTTTGGTTACACATTTAGAAAAAGCAAGGTTTAAACTTTTTTTCATAAAAGCAGATGTTCACCTGATGTAAATTGTCATAGCTCGATTAACTTCAATAGAATTATGGCAATTTAGACCACGTGAGTATCTGCCCCTTAATTGATTGATCTGTTGTGGAGTACAGAAATGGTGGGTGGGTGAGTGGGTCAGTGTATATGAGAGATTGAGATATGCAGAGGAAGAACAGATGGGTGGGAGGTAAGGGAGGGGAAGATTGCATGATGGGGTGTATAAAGAGGTAGTGCTCTGCTAAGTAAGATGGACGAAAACTCATGTTTTGATGTATCATGGCCTTAAAGTTTTCAATGTGGATAAAATTCTCCCTTATAGAGGTTTCTTACTATATCCAAACCATTTTGTTCACCCCTAAGTAGTTGCTGTTTGACAGGAAGAAGTTAAATTGATCTCTAAGAAAATACGAGACCCCTTAAATAACAATAAAATTCTGAGCTGAACAAAGAACAATTTTAATAAAAGTAAACTTTTAATAGAAGATTGATAATGGTCAAATAACATTTAGACTTTTTGCTTCAATAACAAGGCAAATGAATCAGAAATATGCAATCTGTAAGAATAGTTGATGGATGTAGCACTAAATTGTGCAAACAAGTAAATTACATTGGGTGCTGCTTTCTTGAATATATCTAATTTGGTGTGTTTCTGCAGCTCATAAAGGTTATATTACCCACAAATGCAATTTTTGTGCAGCATCAGGAAGGACCTTTGAAGAAGTACATACATTTGCAGAGTCTCAGAAAAGAAGATAACCCATCTTCTCAGCAGAATACAAATTTGTTCAGGATCATTTATAATGGCAGCTTGATCATGGTTTCCCATGGCACCAAGTAATGTCATGATGTGATAACATAAAGACATTACTTGTCCTCTTGTAGTGATAGCCTACTAGCTGAAATGATAACAGGTTACCTACAGGTATATCCTAATTCAGAGAACATTTTCTGTCATCTCATAGCAAAGATTCAAGTCAGACCAAGGACTGAGAGTCTACACCATATTATCTCACTGCATAATAATAGTGCTGCAAAGGCAGGGAAATAGAAGACTATAGTTCCATGCAGTGACGAATTAATGAACAAGCCTTTGTGGCCTGTGTCCAGGGGTCCCAGCCAATTTTGGGGCCCCAGGAGTGCCAGAAGCTGTGTAGAAGTGGGAAGCACCACCAGCACTGGAACCATGACCCCGCCCTGCATTTCCTCTTTCCTACAGGGCCCTGCCCCCTGCTCCTCCTATTCCCTCAGGCCACGCTCCCTAGCCAGGCTGGAAGCTGGAACCAGGTCGAGGTAAGAGGCACCCAGAGAACCTTGAGCAGAGGACCTGAGAGCAGTCCCTGGCCCATGTTTCCACTCCCTCAGGGTGCACCGCCCAGGGCAGATGGAGGGTTTGTGGCTCCCCACAGTGGCCCAGGCTCCCTGGGTATCTCTTAGGGGCCTCAGGAGGAGACAAGGAGCAGGGGGAAGGGCCTCATGGTGAGAGGGGGACTAAGGTCCACCTTAGCCCTCCCCTCAGTGGGAAGAGGGTGGCACTACTAGCAGGGGCTGCACTTCATAGCAGGGGAGGTGATGACATTATCAGTTCCCTGGCCATGCAGAGCAGCACCTGCCAATGCCACTGCCTCTCTGCACGTGCCCAAGGCTACACTCATGTAAAATGGGGCATAATGTTCTTTGTTCCTAGGGCCCCAATAAATTGTAATCCACCTCTGGTTCCATGAAGTCTTTTCACAGAGAAGGGAATCAGGATAGCCTGCAAGTAGTTGCAAAGTAGCTATTTATTTTGTATAGAAGAGTTTTTGGCAAGGCCCGTAATGATGGCACACTGGATTGTTATCATTTTGAGTCCTAATTGCCATTAGTAATGGATCTTATATATGTTTCCTGGAATCCTGGAATGTTACTTGATATATATTATTGTAATCATTGTTCTGATTATTTGTCTCATTATTATCAAGCCCTTAGAGACATTCTTGGCCCTATGCCCCTATATTTGACTTCCCTTAAATGAAGCCACAAATGCTTCTTTCCTTGCTCAGAATATTGTTATTTAAGTCCAAGATTGATTTACTGGCAATATAGAGTACGTACCAGGGATGAAATGAGTTGTAGGATCACAGATAGCACATATCTATTATGTGACATTTTTAAAAAGGAGCTTACCCCTATGCTTTGTATCTGTCATTTTGTGTTCAACATTAACTGTAGGTGAAATTCTCTGTAAATGAAATTCACCCTTTTGCAGAGGGCCAGCATGAGACTTATGTCTCATTTAAGCCCACAAAATAGGCAATACTAGAATTTAAATGGCACATAAAGCGGGATGAATTTCACCTTGGATGCATACATAAAAGCATTTTGATATCTACCTGATTTACAAGTCTAAACACTATCATTTCTGTCCACCATGAATTGTGATGCAAAACTGCAGGGGCAAAAGTAGTAACCAATAATAATGTGGGCATCAACGCTATCCCCCTGTTAGGACACTGTTGTTCATTTCCTTTTTATACCATTTATTATGATTTTCTTCCTTAGTCCTGCAAAGACTTGGAAAATCTGCAGTATACTGTGGAGAAGGATAGAGAGACAATTATAAAATATGCATGATAGGTGACATCAGTTACAGATTTATCAACAGTTTATTTTTTCATGTTTTGTCCAGGGTAGCTTTAAATGTCAGGGGCACATTCAACACCTTGTAGGCTTCTTGAATTATCTGTTTGCTTTGTTTACCTTCCACATATGACAGTTAATTACATTTATTACCAATGGGACTTGCCCTTTGGCTCTTGCCTGAGGACATGGTACTGGATCCTGTGCTTTCTTCGCCATCCTATTCAATTAATTACATTTATTTATTATTGTTATTTGCACTTTCACATTTATTGGTTGTCTTTCTCAAATATCTGTCAATATCATCAGATGAACTATCAATGCAATGCAGATGATAAGCAGATTTGTTTCTCTTTCTCTAAACTAACACTTTGGTTGTAGTCTATAGACATATGTGTCAGATATCCAATCTTGGATGTCAGACAAATTTTTTTTAAAAGACTCAATTCCAGTAGTACTGAACAGCTGCTCTTTGGTCTTGAATATTTTCTTCGTTCTTCCTCCTACTTGATATTCCTTTTAATAGCAGCCAAATTCTTCAGGCTTTGGCATTTCAGACTTGTTGAGGTCTGCTTGTTTTGTTTGTTTTTTAATTTGTCTAGACCTACTTTTTTTCTTTGATAAGTAATAAGTATCTGAACTATGTAATCAGAATATTTTTTTTCCATTTAAGGTTTCATTTAGTTGAATGTTGCCATTTCTCTGGCTGTGCAGAGTTCAGTCTTGAAATTGTCATTGAAGATGTGGTAGGTTAGAATAAGGTTAATCTATTATAGTTAGCAAACTTAGCCAACAACTAAGAATGTTCTTCAGATAAACGTTGGTTAGCTCAGAATGCAGATGATAGGAACAGAGTGAGGACACAAGAACAGCCAGGTTGATTATATATGTGCACGTTTTGCAGGGAGAGTGGAGGCACAGAATTGGAAATTGTAGTATAAGATCATCACCAAAGTCTCTAGTCAACATTTATGACAAGACTGAAGGGTATGAGGGGCACATAGACAACAGCAGTGGAAAAACATAAAGTGGTATATATTCAGCTGGTATGAATTGTCAGAGCTCCATAGACTTCAGCTGAAGATCTGCCCGGAGGTAGCTTAAGTTTTAGATGCACGGGGCTGATACTCCTCTCGCTTACACGTGCATAAAGTGGTGTAATGAAGTGGAGTATCAGTCCCCTGGTCTGCATGAAAAGAAAAAATTAATTTTGGGATGAAATCACAGTACCAGGAACTAGGAGATCTGGAAATAGGGGAGAAAGAAAAAAATCGATTTTATTCAAAACAATATATAAATCCACTAAAATGCAGCCTCAACATAAAAAAGCAACAAGACAACTTCAGTGGATAAGTTCTTGGTTTTTCTGTACATTATACTGGGCTAGACATGTATCCTTAATAAAAGAGCTAGGTGCTATCCAGCTCAGTAAAACAAAGGTGATTTGGTTTATTAAGCTGTTCTATGCGCATCCCTGTTAAATGGCTCATTTTTCAGTCTATGTACAAAGGGTGCCCAAAACATAAAATAAGCTGATCTGAGTTGGATGAGAACATGATGGTCCATATTTTGACCCACTCTAATGCCTCTTTGTGCTGCTCTGGCAACACAAGGGAATCTTCAACTGCCCTAAATAGGCTGGCATAGAGCCAGCATAACTAGCTCTATGCCATTCCCTCCTTCCTGCTCTGAGTCAGCAAGTGCATAAGAAAGCACTGCCCTCCGACTGTCCCTGGCCTGAATAATTGCTCATGGGGAAACTGTTACTTGCTAGTGTGTCTAAGGGTATACTGGTACTGGAAATGTGATTTCAGGTTGTCATAATAGGCTAGTTTGCCTAAAAAATTGCAGTGAAGCTATGGCAGCATGTGCTTCAGCACTGGCCAGCAACGTGAGTACATTCCCAGGGTTCCCAGAGTGTTTGTACAGCCTGCACTGAAGCCCATACTGCCATGGATTCATGTTGTTTTAGCCAGGCTAGCTAGATTAAAGCTAGCACAGGTACACCATTCCTAAGCTGCAATCATACCTCTCATTACCACATAGATATACTCTTTAGAGCAGCCATGAACCTATTCTAAGTTTTTTCCATGGGGCGAATTGACGTCACACAACCCTCAGGACCAGGGAAATGTTGAAAAGTGACATAAAGCCACCCCCCACCTTTTACCTCAGATAAATCATGCATTGTTCTGGTGCTTCTTAGGATTAAGCCCACAGTATGGCAACACATCAAATACACTATAACCTCTCTATAAAGCTTTCAACTGTGAGGCTGGCCTGAATATCAGGCTACTGCACTCTTGCGTCCAACTTCACTCTTAATTCCATTGATAATAAATGCAGGTGTCTTTGCATACTAAGACCTCAGAAAAGAGTTGTAGGATGAAGAAGAATAGCCTCCATGGTTCAGATAGGCCTCAGGAATCTTTTAGAGGTTCTACTCATCAGAAATATTAATTCTCTTTGAAACTAGGGCTTTCAGGGAGACTAAAACCAAACTACACAATATCTCTTGGCAACCAATTTATTTATAAAATTGCTTCTGTATTTAATCATCTGTACTTAAGAAGAAGAAGAATAGTTACTGTTTGCTCCTTCAAGGGGAAAAAGTTTTTAATGCTGCTTCTGAAATGTGAATGCATTAGGAAGGGAAGTCACATTAGCATATTGACTAATAGAACATTTATGTATTAGGCTACTTATGGAAGACATCAGTTCAGCTACCAAAGGATATTTGGGCATTCATGAACAATAATCACCACTGACTTCTGATTCTTAGATACAATAGGTTTGGGTTGGTTTTTTTCCCTGTTCTTCTGTGAACTTGATTTTTAAGTTAAAAAAAAAAAGCCTCTTAAAAAACCTCCATCTCTAAAAGGTGAAGCAGTACAGTAACATAAGAAGCAGGGATTTGGGCTGCATTAATATTGTTATGTTGCTTAGGAAACATCTCTTTTTGCCAACCATGTTTCACTAAATCTATGTTTGTCTGTGTCAGCCAAGCATTGAAGAATGATAGTGAGAAAAGGTTTTAAAGGTTTCACAATTTTATAGGGACATATACTCTGGTTATTCTTTTTAGTTATTGTGATACAGCATGACCAGAGGGCAGCAGGAGAGTGTTAGCAGGGAGCCTTATTCCCTGCAAGGGGAGGAAGGTTTGCTATAGATTAACTAGAGCACCAGCAGTCAGTCATGTGATAAAACCCCCCTGCTTCAGTCAGACAGTGTGGGAGCTGGAGCAGAGAGCAGTTTGAAGAAGTTGGAGAAGAGAACAGTTTTGAAGAGAGACAAAAGGAAAGTTTGGAGGAGTGCTGTGGTGGGCTGAGAAATCCAAAAGAAACCCTAGGTAAAGGGCACCTGGCTTGTGTAGAAGGAGGGCAAGAAGTCCCTTCACAAGCTGAAGGGCAGGAGAGGGAAGTAGCCCAGGGGAAGGAACTGCTAGTTCAAGAGGTTCATCACAAACCTTAGGGCCCCTGGGTTGGGACCTGGAGAAGAGGGCGGGCCCAGGTCCCTCCCTCTCCACTCCCCTCCTCAAGGACACTAGTGAGGTAATTAAAATACTGGTTCAGAGGCAAGCAATGGCGCCCTGAACCTTCCCCAAAGAAGAGAAAGCACGAGACCCAGCATAACAGTACCGGCAATTTGCCACATTATTTTCAGTTAACCTATTCTTGCTGGAACATTAGGCCCCAATCCTGTAAACATGTCTGCATGCACTTGGCCTTAAGTATGTGAACAATCCCATTGATGTCAATGGAACAACTAAAATGCTTAAAGAGTTTGCAGAATTGGAGCTGTAAGAGTGACATTTTTAAGCTAGTTATCCATAGTTATTGTATGTTCATTGCATCTTTCACAACCTTCACTATGGAACAAGGACTCTTACACTTTTAAGAGGTTACACAAATAGGAATAGAATACGAATGTATATGGTAGGCTCAGCCACACTGCCTCTCAGAAAGAACTTTCCGAATGGTAGTTATTTACTGTATGTAAATATATGTCATACATATGTGACCTACTTTGTCAGTTGTATTTTCCTCTAATGGCTGGTCCACTGAGGATAGCAGCTTATTCCTGCTGCCAGCTTCTGCAATTATAACCCAATAGCTCAAATGGCACACATCTGTGCTACAATGCTGATGGTTTAGGTTACACACCTGGTGCTCATGGGGAAGGATGTGGAATATCATAGTTGCATAGAACAGAATTTGTTTAATATTTTTTTAAAAATCTAAGAAATTGCACACACAAACAACTACCAGAAAAACTGTTAAAATTATGTTATTAAGGTTATGAAGTCAAGCACTCTGAGTTTGCAAATTCCAGAATTCAGGTTGTCTGTGCAGCCTGAATTCTGCCTCTCTGCTATTATATAGCATTATTTTTCTATAAAACTCTTAGATTTAAAAAGTGTTTAATTTATGTCTCATTAAACATTTTATATTTCTTAAGTGAGAGATGTTGTTAAACCAAATCCTTAGGCTTGTTAAGAATATATACCCTCATAAGCATTCTGTTGAGCCAAAAGCCAGTTGCTTTCACAGCCCATCCATTTTGCTTTGTGAGTTTGTAAGCTACTCACACACACATTTGCACAAAAGTGGTCCTTTTTACACCTGCAACGCCAATAACCACTAAGTCAACAAAAATCAATTAAATCAAATCACAAAAGTCAATAGCATCACAGCTCGTGAAATGTCCTTCGCTATCAGGATTCAACAAAATTAATTAATTTTATCAATAATTATTTGTAACATTTCACTCATCTACAAACTGAAAAAAATCCATATGTGATTTTACTTTGTATCTTCGGGGTTCTCCCCTAATTACTAAGCCAGATAAAGTAATTCTTACTGGTAGCTACGTGTATGTATAATTAGCTATGACTACAATAGACGAATTACTTACCACAACAGTGAAAACATTTGGAGACATTTGACTGTTATACATTAACATAACTGTTTTTCCTTTTGGGGAGGATTACTAAATCATTACAAAACCACATTAAGGAGCAGTTAAGGATTTTATACCCACAGAAGCAAAGACAATAAAAGTTGAATCTTAAACTCCACCTTTAGCTCCAGTGCTGCTGAGGATACTTGCAAGCTTTTGTGTTGGAAGAATTATATATATTTACAGTTAATCTCCTGCATAAATTTGTAACATTATCTCCTTTCTTTGAGGTACCCTAGGCAATCTCTCTCTTTTTTCTCCTCATCGCTGCTGTACTTTTTAATAATGCTAAGGTTCTGTGGCCATAGGATCAGATTATTAAAAAAGCATTCCCCAAGTGCACTCAGTCAAAATGCAAATATTGAATAAAATTTTTCTTTTTCAAGTCAGTATAAACCTGGGGATTTGTTTAAATGTCTGTAAATGTGTGTGGCCCATTACAGTGCCTGATAAGAAGGCAAAGGGTTCATAATCCCAGTTTGACTTGTTGCATGTTACTCCAGGGACTAACACAGACTTTAGGGTATGACCCAGCCTACTCCCCATCACTGATTGGCATTGGCTGGGTGCCACATGGGGCAAAGCGAGAAGACAAACAGTTGTTAACTCCTGACAGACAGCATATAATCAGCTGGATAGAGTGGACAAAACAAGCTGCTATCACCAGTTGTTATCTCTATTTGGAAAATACAGGTATCCAGTAAAGGAAAGGAAGAAATAAAAGTGAACATGGGCACCATATAGGGCAAGCAATGAATGGGCTTTTAAGAGCAGTTACTGCTGACAGATTGTATAATGTATTCTAGACAGCACCATCTGATTCAATAAATGAGAATACAAAGGAGATGAGAAGGTGATGAGCTATGGCTCCTAGGAGGGATCATTCTTTGTCCATGAAAAATGTATGTAAAAGCTCTGAGATACCGTGGGAATGGGCATTTTAGAAACACACAAAAAATAATCAGAGTGTGTTTTCAGCAGGGCTACACTTGGGATGTAAATTTTGTGTGATTCACCTGAAAACATGTTAGATCCTCTGCAATATCTGGTTAGTCATCTAGATCTCAGGTCTGTTATATCTCCTATTGTACTAAATATAAGTTCACAATGTGCACCTGTTGGTGGACAACTTAGAAATACAAAAGCTAAGCAGGCAAGATCAGGCCAGCGTGACTATTATTATTTACCACATTTAAATGATAGTATGGAAATAGATGGTTTGCAGTGACTTACAGGGGTTCATCAAGGCAGAAGTGTATCTCTGTTGGAAAAGATTGCTTAGCCTTGGGGTAGGCTGATGCATAAAAAAAAAGGCCATGCTATTTTACTGAGTTTGTCTGGCAAAGCACCAGAAGAAACTTGTATGAAGAGGTTGGCTACAGCTTCCCTGATTTTCTGGTCAGTTCCTAGTTGTGTTGCCAATAGAACAGCCTGTGAGCTGCTCTAACCTTTACCAGCTGAGAATAGTCCCTAAGGACTAAAGTACACTCTGGCCATTCCTCCCTGCTATCCTGACATGCTCCTTTACATCAGATGCAAAGAGAACAGACAGAGATGTCAAATCTACCCTATATGCACTAGTTTTCTTTATAGACCAGTATCTAATAAAATCTGTGGTCAGAGAATGGTTGCTAGAAAACACTGACTGCAATATGGACCTGTAAGTGGCAGAAGCAGGTCCTATTGCTAGTACTGTGACTTATTCCTTAGAAGATTCTACTGTGCCCGTTATTCTCCTGTCCTCCCTGCATACCCATAGTTCCTACTCTTGCAGCTGGACAAATGGAGGGATAGCTCAGTGGTTTGAGCATTGGCCTACTAAACTCAGGGTTGCGAGCTCAATTCTTGAGGGGGCCACTTTGGAGTCTGGGGCAAAATCAGTACTTGGTCCTGCTAGTGAGGCAGGTTGCTGGACTCAATGACCTTTCAAGGTCCCTTCCAGTTCTAGGAGATTGACATCTGCTATTACCAAGTCAAGCACATAGCTGATTGGCCAAAAAATGAAGTTTTGGTGAACCCAGAACTGTTTTTAAATTTGACAAAACACTCACCAAATAGATGCTGCTAAATATATATATATATATATTTGTGGAAGGATTAGATTCACAAAACAGGGAAGAGGGGCTCCTTCTCCAGCCATTTTATGTATCTAGCCTTTTAAAAATGCCCAAAAATAAAACATTTTGGATCAAATGAAATGCTTCTTTCAACCCAAAGTGGGAGTCTTCATTTTGTGGAAAATTTTGCAAAGAATGGATTTGGTTCAACATGAACTATTTTGTTCATTTGCTTGTTTTTTCAGAACTGCCAGGAAAAAAATTACTCCTCTTTGCCCTGCTTTAGTTATAAATTGCCTTCTTTCAAGCCATGGGGAAGCTGTAGAACATTGAACAGAGGATGCATTTGTGTGGCAAGCTCACACTGTGTGGATCTGATAACTGTTAACTTAGCTTTACCCTCCCACTTGTCAATCATCTTCTGAACCAGAGTAGGTTTATTCATGTCTGGGTGAATTCCACACACTTCCTGTATAAGAAAATAAAAGTAATATTCCAAATACCATATGAGCAGTTGCTGTTGTTCTTTGTGAATGAAGATGATGCTGATGATAGTACTGCATCTTGTGCATATGGCTGTGGCTAAAAAGAACAAAGGACAGGCATTAGTCCTTTCTGCATGAAGTGCACAGGTAGCTTGATGCCGAGGAGGGGATTACAGTCTGTGTGCCTGCTAAGTCTGCTGCTGTTTATGACTCAGCCTCTGTGCCTCAAGATCCATAATGGCGGTTAATCTTGAACTGGGTAACTCCCCAGTTGACTACTGCTTTCCAGTGTGATCTATCTGTTGCCGACAACTCCCAGCTGTCATCAATATAGCTCTGTTTCAAGTGTGTCCTTGACTCAGGGTGTCCTTGAATTGTTTCTTTTGGCCACACCATATGTGGTTGCTCACCTTTAGTTCACCATACAGCAACTGTTTTGGCATTCTGCTGTCAACTATCCTCAACACATGACAAGCTCAGCCTAACTGTTATGAGACAAGCAATGATTCGACGTGTGTGGAGTGACTATGTTCCAGAACCTCATTATTGGTAATTTTATATTGCCATTTCATGCAAAGTATGGCATATAACTGTCATAAATGGAACCTATTTAGAACCTTAATATGATACCTATAGCAGGTCCAGGTCTCATACACATACAACAATTTGCACAGAACAACCTCTTTATAGACTTTTAACTTTATTGGAAGCTTAATAACATGTTGCTACCAAACTCTGCCTGGCAGTCAGCCAAATGATGAACTGGCTTTGGTTGATATGACTTGTCAGTTCCTTGTCTATAGTAGCATCATTTGACAGTATACTAACAAGGTAGAATTCTGTAACTGTGTATTGTCATAGTTACTGACACACCGCCTATTTGACACCCTTGGTCTAGATCTTTTTACAAATCTCTATTTAACACCAAAAGACAATCATAAAATCATTTCCCTGACTACAAACTAGCTATTTCTAATGGTCAACACAAGTCCTACTGTATACTGACTGGGGAGTTCAGTGGGCTGAGATAGATTCACCACGTGACTTTCCTTCCTCAGGCTGGTTTTTCTTCATCCATCTCACTCCCATTTAACTATTTATAATCTTCTTATGACAGTTGCAGTGAAATATTTCCCAGGTGCGCCAAGCTTTAACATTACATTCAAACTAGCAACAATCATAGAATCCTAGGACTGGAAGGGACCTCAAGAGGTCAGCTAGTCCAGTCCCCTGCACTCATGGCAGGACTAAGTATTATCTAGACCATACCTTGACAGGTGTTTGTCTAACCTGCTCTTAAAAATCTCCCATGATGGAGATTCCACAACCTCCCTAGGCAATTTATTCCCATGTTTAAACACACAATGAACTGCAGCAATTGCTAAAACATTTGTTAACCCTTACCTAACCACTTTGAGAGTAAGAAAACTTAATTAAGAACATTCAATTCTGCAATTAATGTGATAAAAAGAGTAAAAAAGCACTCTGTTAACACTCAATCCTGCAGTCAGTGTGGAAGAGCAAGTCACATGCACTTAAGTGAACAATCAGGTCTGCAAGCGTCAACAAGCAGCAACGTCAGTTACACTCAAGGTGTTCTGAAGGACTGGGCATAAGAGAATTTTTCTCTGCTTCTGCTACAATTTCACATCTTCACCTGGAGATCACTATCTACAGAAAACAACCCCATGAGACTTAGATCAAGGTATAAGACATGAATCCTTTTTTGATCAAGATATTGATCCTTGCTATGTCATCTGCAATATATCAGAAAACCATAAGCAGAGGAAGAGACCCTTCAGCACCTCAGAACATTATCCATAAACCCTTGCTCTAAAGTCAGCGAGAAATGTGTTAGGGATGTGGCAGACAATGCTGAAGATATTTCTGAAACCAGAATTAGCCCTTTGCTAGCACTATCACCACTGTTTTCTCTTCTGTATCTGTCAAAGACACCAATTATCACACTGTAAAAAGAGTTCAATGTTCTATGAAATTGATACAACAATTATACATTGTATTTGAGTCTTGTTATAGTACTCACTGATAATGGTGATAGCTTCTCAGTGATCTTTTGCACACACTCTCCAATGTTACAGATGAGGCACTAATAAGAGTCATAGATCTTGCAAGATGCAGCCCCATCCCATGACGAAGTCAGTACTGCAATCAATCCCATGGAGAACTGCAGGCTTCTGGATCTGAAAGCAGAAATAGTCAAGGATGGAGGCGAGATCCTGATGAGGCAACTGCATGGACTATTTCTCAATATATGGAGAACTGAAGATGTGCTACAACACTTCAAAGACACCATAGTCATCATAAGGAAGAGGAAAGGTGAAAAGTCCAACTGTGGTAACTATTGTGGTATGTTACCCACTGGCCCTGAAAGGTTCTGACAAGAATACTCTTTGATCATCTGCTACACAACATCGCTAATCACGTGCTACCAGAGTCACAATGTGGTTTTAGGCTAATGAGAGGAACAGCAGACATGATATTTGTAACTCTTCAGCTGCAGGAGAAATGCAGAGAACATCGACAGGACCTTTACTCTGTCTTTACTGACCTGACTAAAGCATTTGACTCTATCAGTAGACCTGGGATTTGGCAATTATTGAGTAGGTTTGATTGGCCAGAAAAAAATCATCAACATTCTGAGGCTATTTCATGATGGACTGCTCGGATGAGCCTGAATGGATCATGTTCTGTCTGACTCATTTCCTATCTCAAAGGGTATTAACCAGGGCTGTGTAACACATTCACTCGTGTTTAATCTCTTCTATGCCACAATGCTTGATTATGCTAAAAGAGACCAAAATGCTGATATCAGGATACGTTTCCGATCCTGTGGAAAATTATTGAATTTGAACAGGCTGTGTGCTTCCACGAAGGCCTTTGAGACAGGGGCATCTCTAGGTATTTTGCCACCCCAAGAACGGCAGGCAGGCTGCCTTCGACGGCTTGCCTGCAGGAGGTCCCCGGTTCTGCGGATTCAGCAGCACGCCTGCGGGAGTTCCGCCAAAGCTGCAGGACCAGCGGACCCTCCACAGGCATGCCGCCAAAGGCAACCTGCCTGCTGCCCTCGTGACGACCGTCACAGCACCCCCCGTGGCTTGCCGCCCCAGGCACGTGCTTGGCGTGCTGCTGCCTGGAGCCACCCCTGCTTTGAGACAACTATTTATGAGTTACTGATGCTGATGACTGTTCTCTAGAGCATAGGCACCAACTTCCCCTCTGCTCATTCGGTGTTCAACCGCCCCTGGCCCACCCTGCCCTGCCTCACTGCCCCTGCACTGCCCTCGCTTCACTCCATTACACGCCTTCCCCAAAGTCCCCATCCCACCCTGCGTTTTCCCACCCCTAGTCCCGCGCCCTTCCTGCCTCTGCGCCACCTTTGCCCCGCGTTCATTCCACCCTCTTCCCCCAGGTCCCAGTCCCTGCCCTTCCTCTTCTCCACCTCTTCCCCTGAGCGCACCACATCCCCACTGCGCCCCTCCATGGAAAGTCCTAAGCGCTGCCAAACAGCTATTAGGCAGCAGAGGGAGGGAAGCTCTGAGAGGGAGTGGGAGAAGTGGGGACGTGCTTGGGAGAGGGGGAGAAGGAGACAAGGAGGGGGAGCTTGGCTGTCAGTGGGTACAGAGCATTTGCTAATTTTTCCCTGTGGGTGCTCCAGCCCTGGAGCATGCAAGGAATCAGTGCCTATGCTTTAGAGGCACATACTCTGGAAGAGATACAGTAGATTATGGACAGATTCACTGAGACTGCCTGACAATCAATCTGAAAAAAGACAGACGTCATGTATTAACCTTTGCCGGGGAAACCCTAAATCAAACCAAAAATTACCATCAGCAACACACAGTTGACTGTTTGCTGGGTTATTTCCTGTGGCTGCCAAGCTCTCCTTACCCGCTGCCCCTCCCCCCACAGCATGCCATGCCCTCACTCCTCTGCCTACCTCCAGGCCCTTCCTGCCTCCAAACAGCTGTTTGGTGGTGCTTAGCACTTTCCAGGTGGGAGAGAGAGGAGCAGGGAGCCGTGCGCTCACAGGAGGAGGTGCAGAACAGGGATGGGGGGGATTTGGGGAAGGGGTTGGAATAGGGGCTGGGAGGGGGCCGAGTTGGGGTGGGGCTTTGGGAAAGGGGTTTGAATGGGGGCAAGAAAGGGGTGGGAAGAAGTGGGGCAAGGGCGGGGACTCATGGAAGGAGTAGAGTGGGGGCAGGTCCAGAGGAAGATGGGGGGCTTTTGTATCTTTATATGAAAAGATGTCAGTGATGTGGCCCTCAGGCCAATGTACTAATCCTCTTGTGGCCCTCTTGGTGATTTGAGTCTGAGATCCCTGATCTAGACTGTGCAATCAGCTTGAAACATCACCAGAGGTTGAGACCCTGAGAGAATCTTGCATGATTTGCAACAGGAATTATTAGTACATGGAACACTAATAGAAGTAACATGGCATCATGTAAGGAGCAAGAAACTGTCACAGTATTTCCAATTTTTCTTTGGCAAGAATAGAGCTTGTGAAATAATTCAAAGCGAGTTTTGGTAATGTTTTCATCAAATATTTATTTTCAGTTACATTATTCCATTATTCCACCAGCTCTATGCAAGCACAATAGCAAGTACTATTATCCCTGCCAGGCTTTTTCCAGAATGGCAATAATTTTCATATTTTGGGAAACAGATGCAGCATTAACTGCTGGTCTCATCTTCAGAAGTATCATTAATAACTGCAGCACCCTCATGCCCTATATTATCAAAGATTTATTCTACAAAATATCAGCAACATTTTTTGACTCATAGCATGACTGTGATCTTATAGTCTCCCCACATATACTTCCAACTAATCTAAATAGTTTTCACCCAGTTATTTAACTACATAAGAAGAAAAGCTGGTAAGAAATTAAAAGATACATATACTTTCTCCTGGTTTCTTACATTTCAGCTTTAAATGCTGTCTGATGTCTATTCAAAGAATTAACACATCTCTTTAATGGACGTGACTGAAAATCCACTTAGGGATTTTCCATTAACGCTACCAGACTGAGGAAAGAGAAAATGTGTTTGTATAAAAGTGTTCATGTTATTTCAGCCTTGACAGTTCAATGTTCATTTTGGGGTCTGAAGTATAGTGTCAGAGAAAATAGAGAGAAACAGAGTCAGAGAGAGCACAAAATCTCCCAAATGAATCCCTTTGATTACACAAGTTCAATGACTTTTTTAAAAGTCTTTGCTGAATTATTTAAAAAATGATCACTGCTGAAGAGTTTGAAACAGAAATAGACAAATCCAATCCCGAGGCACATGACATCAGGTGCTCAATTCAACAGAGGGGGGTGGAAAACCCTCTCTCTTTATAATAGGGTGGGATCTGAGTTAGTACAAGAGAATTCTTTTCCTGGGTGCTGGCTGTGAGTCCTTGCCCACACTGCTCGCTCAGGTTTAACTGATCACCATATTTGGGGTCAGGGAAGAAATTTTCAATGCAGGGAAGATTGGCAGAGGCGCTGGAGTTTTTTTCGCCTTCCTCTGCAGCATGGGGCCTGGGTCACTGTGCTGGGAAGATTCTCTGCACCTTGAGAGTCTTCAAACCACAATTTGGAGGACTTCAATAAGCTCAGACAATAGGTTAGGGCCGTTTTGTTACAGGAGTAGGCTGGGTGAAGATTCTGTTGGCACTGGCCATTGTGCAGGAGGTCCAGATTAGATTGATCATAATTGGTCCCTTCTGACCTTTAAAGTGTATTGAGTCTGAGTCTAAATAATTTGGAGCGAAAGATAGCTGAAAATTTTACGGTTCTCAAATACATCAACTATGAACCACATCAACTACGAATGTTGCTTTGAAATTGAATCAAATCATCCCAAACAGATTTAAAATGTCTATATTAGCTTGATTCTCTATTCCCTTACAGTTTATGTAGTCATCTACACATTTGCAAAATCAAAGTGGGATCTAAAATACACACACAAAACAAAAACATTAGCATTCCAAATGAGTGGTGGTTTGCATGGATTATACCCCAGTTTTCCTGCGTGTAAAGGACTGTTGCAAGGTGGGGAGAATTGGGAAAACACATTTGCTAAAGTTTGGTTGAAGTGCTGGATTCCTTCCCATTCATTTACATCAAGAACAATACCGTTGCAAATAGTGAGATGTAAAACACCTTACCGGTGAGAAGGCTAGCATTTTATATCCAGTTTGCATAATTCTGGGGTAGATCTTCAGCAAAAGTTATTGAGAAGTGGAAAGCAGAGCAAAAGTTGGTTTAAGTCAGGTTTTCTGATCCCCTACGATCCTGGAAGATTGGTCAACTCAGAGTCCTTTGAATAACATTAAATCTGACTAAGGCTGCTCTATATTTTGCCCGAGATTCCATATCAGCCCAATATGGATCACTTGGAGGGCACTAGGGCCACTCCAGACAGTCTGCCTTCCTCTGCTCCAGTCCGTACATTCAAGGGACTGGTAGCAATGGTTGTATGAGAGCCACCCTCAATAAATTCTGCACTTCTGGAGATCCCCAAATTGAAGATAGAATCCTCTTACCTTTGTACTTGCATGCCATCTTTAAAGCTTACTTTTGTACCTCTTGAAGTGATAACAAGTACGATTTTAATAGATTCTGAGGAATCTGTCCTACTTTGGCAGCTATGTGTAAACTACTATGTAGAAGGTTGCAAGGCAGTGAAGAATAAAGCCATCTGTTGTGCTTCTCCATTCCCATTTGTGGAATCCTTAGAACTGGGGTTTCACACTTCAGACAACACTGTGAACCTTTACTTTAGACATGGAAGCCTACAAATTCTACTCTGAAGTTGAGACAAAAAAGAAAGTCTCCTCAGCTGTTCATTTTGGTTATCTCAAAGTTCATGTATTAGGCTATCATAATGATGCAGACATTCATAGAAAATGAAAGTCCAAAGTTACACACTAAAAGCCACATTTCTACTCTGAGGGAATTATGCACAGAAATTAAAAATTCAAGCCACTTCAATATTTTAAATTCTTTCAATTTTTGTCAATAATAAATGTGGCTCCAGCACTGGCAGTGGGGAGCACAGGCATACTGGCTGCATTGAGGTTGGGGAGTTCACCCTGAAGCCCCAGATCCCCCAATACAAGAATGGGGCAGTGAGGCTGCACTTGACCCTGACACAGCACAAGGCCTGGGCCTGCCTGAGAAACACCCTGGGGTCCTGTCCCTCTGTGCCAGGCACACCAGATATGGGTAGGCAGGCTCAGCCCAACAGGATCCAAGTGTGGAGGGGCTTAGTGTGAGGGGATAGGTTTCTGTGTGGGGCAATCTGAGTGTGGGCAACTCAGTGGGAGATCTGGATGCACAGGGGCTTGTTGGAATTCTGCAGGGGATCCAGGTGATGGTGGTTGGGCTCAGCAGGGTGGTCTGGATTTGGGGAGATGAGAATCAGCTGGGGGGTCTGGATCTGGGAGTTCAGGAGGGGTCCAGGTGTAGGGCAGTAGGCTTGTTATATGAATTCTGTGCATCCGCATTGGTGTAGAATCCCCCCAGGAGTAATGTTCAAATATATACCCATACAATTGCATAAGCAATTGCTATGACTCTGCAAGGAAACTGAGCGACTCAAAAAAAAATAGCTAGTTAGGCACCTTCAATTAAACAAAAATGCAAGTGTAGTAATTACAAATGAAACTGTGGCCTTGATTCACCCATAATTTTGGATCTCAGGCCTCCAAAAAGTGTCCCCTGAGGCTTAGTAAAAGTTCATCCTGCAAATTAATGCAGAGAACATAAATTCACCCACTCTTCCCAAGCACTGCCCAGGGAAATGTACTTTCTGCAGAGAATTAAGGAGAGATTGGGAGGATGAAAGTAATACCCAGAAGCAGTCCTCAGGTACCACTGTATTAAATCTAAGATATATAGATTTATTGGTAAAGATGCATTCTTGCAGCACAGTCTGTGTTCAGCCACTATTCCATCCTATCAAAATAGCCCTCAGTGCAGGCCTCTTTCACAGCCCTAGAGAATCTCTATTCAATGCAGCAAGTGTCGTTCCACTGCACTAAAAGGGGGCTTGATGTGGGAGAGCTGTGCAGGAGATACCTATTTTATCCAAGCCTTATGGGCAGTAGCAAATAGAGGGCTTAGGGAGCAATCATGTGCCAGGAAAGTTCAAGTCTCAAGGGTCTACAGTTGTGCAGATCCATTCCACCATTACCACCCCAACAGGAGGGCCGCACAGGGAGTGGAGCTTTGTGGCTGCTCTGCAAGTATTCCATAGCCAGATGTTTCACTTCAAAAGAAAGAATCCATGTGCTTCACATGAGGATATGGTTTAGGGAGTAGCACTTTAGAATAGGAGCTGGATATGGTACAACCCAAGAACTGAACACGGGTTGTGACACTGCTTCCCCCAGTATGGCAAATTCTATATTGTGATATATGAACAAAGGCAGAACTCAGGAGGTAAAAGGATGGCTCTTGAGGTTAACATACTCAACCAGTAGTCAGTATCACAGATTCCCTCTGTGACTGAGAAAATCAAGCAACCTTCCCTGGGCTTTTATTTCCATGTCTTTAAAATGGAGACAATAATGCATACCTACTTCGAGTCTTGGCATGGCCAATTCATATATGTTTGTAAATGCTTTAAAATCCTGAGCTGGAAAGTGCTTTGAGGTGGGAAGTATTATTATTTTTCTATATAAAAATATAAAACGCTGGTGAGGGCACATCGGGAGTTTTGAGCTCTGTACTATGAAAAAAATGACATCATTAATGTAGAGAGAAGTGCAATAAAAATGCTGAAAGTTTTCGAAAACATGACCTATGGAGAGAGGCTAAGAGCACTGAATTGGTACAGACTAGAGAAAAGTAAAGCAAAGGGTGACATGATAAATATCTATGAGTACCTGTGAGGAATTAATACAAAAGAAAAGGAAAGGGTTATTTTCATTTGTCTTTATGGGTAAAACAAGAAGTAATGGCCTAAAATTAAGACAGGTATAAATGGAGGCCAAAGAGTAAAAAGCCTTTATAACAGTGAGGTCAATTAGATAATGGAATAACCTGCCAACGGAGGTCATAGTGTCACAATCACTGGAAGTTTTCACAGTTAGCTAGAGAGAGAACTATTGGGGGAAGTCTGTACAAATGTGTGAATATAATCCTGCAGAGATGACGAGAGATGGGCTGGAGGAACCAAGAGGTCATTCTTAACCCTCAAAAGCTATGATTTTATGATAACACAAAATAAAACATCACCAGTAGTGGAAATAGTAAGGTTCATGAGCAGAATTTATGGGCTATTCCTGTGAAATAAATTTACAGTCTACCTTAGGATGCACTGTAAAAAATGTTTTTTTATCAGTACAACCGCCTGAGTAGTATATTCATGCTTATTAGCTGCTGGTGCATGTAGTTGGAGAAATTAATTTTATCACAGTTGTTTAAAAAGTACTGTAGCATCAAATATTCCTGCAAGCATTTGGAGGTTTAATATTGTGCAAAATAATCTGTTAGTTAGTACCATCTTCAAGCCTATGTTACTTTTATTCTGAAACAGAGCAATTTTTCACTTTGATGTCAGAAACCACAAGTACTGTAAAATCATCATTTAATAAACTTTACATATTAATGTTCTGATCCAGTATCCTTTACAGCATGATGACTGCCACTATTGTTAACTTCTTTGCTTTGATGAAACTCAGCTTGTCTCATTCTCTGGTTATCAGATCAGAATATCGCCCTCTAGAGGCTAGAAACATTGAAAAGCAGCTGCATGGAGGTTAGAGGCAGCTTAGTTCAAACAATGTTAGTATGGATTATATTAATGAAAAATCTATATTCCACTGATGCATATTTTTTCATATAAATTACAAGGCACTGGCAGTACATCTCTCCAATGCACAGAAAGGAAATGAAGTAGAAAATTAACAGTAACACACGTTACTTGAGACACATTGGAGGACAACTGCCCTGTTTTCCTGCATTCATGGGGGACCTACAACAAGGCCTATACACCATGTAAGACCCAATTTATTAAGGTACTTAACTACATGTCTAATGTTAAGCATGTGAGTAGTATCACCCACAATGAGCATGCAAAAGTGAGGCCCCCAAACTCATGAGATTTACATAAGCATAAAAAAATGTTAAAAACAATACATTTTGGGTTCTGTTTATAT
Source organism: Chelonoidis abingdonii (assembly GCF_003597395.2). Classification (NCBI taxonomy): domain Eukaryota; kingdom Metazoa; phylum Chordata; order Testudines; family Testudinidae; genus Chelonoidis; species Chelonoidis abingdonii. The sequence continues at coordinate 168,815,665 of NC_133770.1, read as the reverse complement.
GCCTCCTGTTTTTTAGACTTAAAGGGACCTTGTTTTCAATTTTTTTCTCTGCAACCATGAGAGCTAGAAAATTACTTTCAGAAAATTGTATTAACTTCAGCTTGGAGAAGCTGCTTTTTCCACTGGCAACTGTTACAGGAAGTGTTAGAAGTATGTGCAGAGCAACAAAAGCATTCGGAAAAAGGGTGGTCATCTTATTTGTGCACACACATTCCAGAACAACCTTTGCAGTTGATCCTGCTGCAATGTACACCTCTACCTCGATATAATGCTGTCCTTGGGAGCCAAAAAAATTTACCATGTTATAGGTGAAACCGCATTATATCGAACTTGCTTTGATCCACTGGCATGTGCATCTCCGCCCCCCTGGAGCACTGCTTTACTGTGTTATATCCAAATTAGTGTTATATCGGGTCATGTTATATCAAGGTAGAGATGTATCTTGAAAGGGCTTTCAGTTCAGCACCTAAATCACTCGCGTCAATATTGCACATGTCAACACTGTCTCTGATGATTTGCATTGCTGGTATAGGTCTTCTACAGGTATAATGAGGAGTTTTGGAATATCATACAACATCCTTGAGCTGCATGAAACGTTCATCAGCTAACTGTATTGCATAATCTGGCACCTGGTTAAAGAATTCAACTTTGAATTGTTGTTTGGGGCCTCTTATGGGATTATTCCTTGCCTTATAATCAAAATGTTGTCTTCTTCAGTAACTTTTGTTTTCTTGAAAGGGTGGGGAAAGAGCTTCAGTGTGAAGTTCCTCTGCCAACTTCTGTGCACTCTTCAGAACATTTTGAAATCCCTCATCTGATCGGTAAGACTGTAGGTATGACTTTGCTTTGTCCAGTTGTTCCAT
>NC_133770.1:168785398-168812191 GCF_003597395.2 Chelonoidis abingdonii | reverse complement strand
AGAGTACAAAGAATTTATCATCCACTTTCACTGGCGATCTGAGAAAATATAATCTTTAAAAAAAAAAAAACAGAAGTTTTTATTACTGTGGCATTGCTCCCTTGCCTGCTCTCGTTAATGGGAGATGAAAGTGCAACGCAACAGCACTGGAATTACACATTGACTCCAACCTCACACTCTCTCCCACCCTTAGTGCCTACAATCAGTGGGTGAGGAATTAGTCATATGCTTAAATTAGTAAAAATAATAATAATAATTGAACAAATAATAAAGGTTTCTGCTTCATGGAAGTAAGTGAAAGTAAATGCAAACTAACATCAAATAGTGATGCTGAAATATATCCCCTGCTCTTCCTGTACCTTTACCTTTTGTCTTTACAGGCTCCTTTCTAATCTCAGTCTCTTCAGGAATTCAGCAAGAAATAGAAGATCGGGGTGGGGGGTGTTTGAGGGGGATGGACGGTAGCAAACAAACAATTAATATCAGTCATTTGACAATTATAGAGAATTCCAGGAGTTCTATGATGCACTGTGCAGAAACTGCACAAACTGGCAAGGAGACAGCTTTCTTTGCCAACTTATGGTAGTTTCTGAGTTGGGGGAAATAGGCCAAATTCTGCCCTCAGTTATCCCAGTGTAAATTCAGTGGAATTCCACTAAGTGAATGGAGATAACTAAGAGCAGAATTTGGCCCTCTGTGTTTTTGTTTTCTCTTAAAGAATTCATTTTAAAATTTAAATTAAACTAGCAGGGTGCTCTGTTGAGATTAGACTTGCACAAATGCAATAAATGTTACCTGAAATATAAAAGAATGTATTAGATTGCAAAATATTTCCAGTTACTAGTATTTAAGAATTAACTCCTTGATCTTAATCATCATTGAAAATCCCATTGCTGACAGAGGCATTCATGCCAGGACATCCCAACTTCCAGCATCTTTGGTGAGACTAAAATATATTCAAACTACATTTGCTCAAGATTTTGACAGTTTATGAAACAGTTCTTAAAGCAGCCACTTTTAGAATCTGATTTTTTTCCCATCTAGCCCAATCAATTCTGGTATATTTAGATAATTGTGCAAACTTCATTTTTATTCATTAAGAAAATAACCAGTGACATGTACAACATAATGCTATAAATAAAAACACTCAGCTTTTAAATTCCCAGCTACTCTATACATCTAAACCAAAGACAAATATACTGATTTTAAGTCCTACAATCTTATGACAATACTTCTAAAATAAAATTCAAGAAGATATGAAGATCTTATTACCCATTCTTTTGGGAATGCTCAAAGAGGTTAGGTGTCATCTCAACTGGACATCCGGTGTGTATCTAATTACACTGAATTCAGTTCATAGTAATATGTAAAGTTTATGTGGAGAGAACGATTTGAACAATATTTTGACAAAAAATGGCTTTTTAAAACAATCAATTATTTTGGTGGAAAATGTAAACTGTGGTCAGGTTTTCTCCTCCCCCACTTCCTCTGGAAAGGAGGGGGAGGAAGGGATGAAGAAAGACAGACAAGGAGAAGAAAGCCTAATAAAACAAGCCCAACAAATGTTCAATTGTCAAAAAGTGAAGGGGTTGGAGGGGAATGGGTGAGTGTGTGAAGACATAGTAACACTTCCCCCCCTCACCTCCTTTGGGTTATTGCATATGCCCACAGGATAAAGGAGGAAGCAGCCCACAGATTCCCATGAGTACAAGGACTAACATTTTGCCCTGTTCCTATAGAGCTGTGCCAAGGCAAAGATTACTTGCACAGCCTTTCCCTTGACTGCATACCACATAAGGGTCAGGCAGAATCGGACACTTTGACCTTGTTGACCTGAAGCCAGTCATATTTCATGTATGTGGTTATTTTTGTATTTCTCATATGCTTAATTGTACTCAGTTAATGTCATATGATGGCCTGCCTATGCTGGCACAAGGGATTTTTAGGGACATAAATTGCCCCTTACTCCCTTTTGCCAGATAATGGCATCATAGGTAGCAGTGTAGCAGAAGAAATACTTCACCGAGCTGCTGTGATCATATCCCTCATGTGCAGGTGGGCAAGAGGAAGCGTTGGAGAGAAAAAATGCTCTGTCCTGCCAATGTGTCCAGCAATGCAGCTGTACCAGTGCCTCAGAAAATATGCTGTGCACCCAGGCATACGCTCCTGTCATACTTTCCAGAGCTGCAAGAGAAACAGAAGTCACAATTTCCCTCTTGTGCTGCCCTTTGCTTGGAGCCAATTGTCATTTCATTACCTACTCCTTTATTTGCACCACAAAGAAACCTAACCAAAACAATAAGAACTCACGTAGACTCTCATAGGAAAAAGATCAAGAATTTGGTGTCAGATTCCCAGAGACGTAATGGAAGTTACACAGTTAAATTCTTGTGCCTAGTTTTGCTTCAAAATTTATTGAATATCTTAGGTATGGTTGAAGAGCTATTGTCCATGGTTTGTGATTGGTTGTTGGCGATGGTGTATATTATCATTATTTTGCATAGCTTAAATTCATCAAAATCATGCATCTTCCTTTCCCTATGCAACCTACAAAGAGGAAAAGTTGAGATTTTCAAAGCAGTGCAGGGGAGCTAGTCACACCACTTCCATAAATGTAACCAGTCAAGGAAGCAAAGTTCTGAAGGGTGTAAGTGTTTGTAGGAAAAGTGTGTATGAACTATAAGACTACTCATATGAGTAAAATTACTCAAGAATGTATTTGCAACGTCAGCCACTGGTTTAGTATATTACTATTGGTTGGCCTCCAAATGCAGGCCTGTTATTATTTTCAGTAAGGAAAGAGCAATCGCCATTGTCCCAGAAAACAGAAGACTATGCCAGTGTTGCCAGCAATTTGATCACGAGTCTCACTATATTTGCTGGCTTTAAAAAAAAAACAACAAAGCCTCAGTTATGGAATGAAGTGTTGATGTGAGAATCCTAGTTTTCATTAGTAAAGCTTGAAAGTGGAAATTAATTGTACTAAAAAGGCTCAGAAACCATAAGGCCAATAAAAAAGAACCTATGGTGAAGTCCTGGCACCTCTAAAGTCAGTGCTAAAATGTCCTTCGATTTCGCTGGAGACAGGATTTCAAACTCCTCCCTATCCCACACCTACATTTGTTTGTTTAAACCTCATAATTTTTAAGTCAATCTCATTATTTTTGGAGGACCATCTCATGACTTTTTAACACTTGTGATTGATGAAACTGCTGTACTTATGAGGCCAGTCATATGATTGATATGAAGCTACCTTGCTCTTGCTTAACATTCAAAATTTTGACTACAAAAGTAAAAGTAATTAAAATAAAAAGCATTATTACAGACCTTCAGATTTGTATCTCACTAGTTGCCCTTGAGGCATGAAATATTCCTTCTGATGTGAATTGCTGCTCATGGGTTTTTGCTTAATTGATAACTGTTTAGTTGAAGATTAAGTAGAACTATAATGGAGCTAATAAACCAGGAGGTGATGGATTGCTGCACTTACACTATATAATATTACCATGAATTTCATTTCAGTTGTGGCCTTCTATATTCCTTTAGAAACTTTGTTTTTTAACTCGTATGTTGTTGTGTCACATAACTGACCTGGATAAACGTGCATGATGGAGTTTTCTGAGCTTGTGGAACATAGGACATTTATTGCTTTACCTTTTATTTTGCCCTTCCCATTCCCATCCTTTGACCATAGTCTGTTTGCCAGCTGCAGGTAAAGAATTTTCATGCAATCCTCAGACAGTGCTGTTTTACCCTAAGTTTAGATTAATCAAAGAGGTCAACTTTCAATAGAAACTGCATAAAACTCAGTCCATTAAATTGTCCATTGCAGGCTTGCAATAATGACTTACAGTTTTGATTATATTAATTAGAGCACTTACTGCATTGCCAGACTAAATGCTTTCAATGTTATTTTAAGGAACAAAAAGTTCTGTTCTTTCTTTTAATGCGAACCCAGTTCACAGGGAGAGGGAGAGAAGATAGGGTGGAGGATTTTCTTGGAAAAAAAATCTGTAAGTGATAAATATTGCTATTGAAAGTCATTATAATACCTTAGAATTTTAACACATGTGACACAGTTCCTCCTCTGCCTTGGTGGGTCCTGCACCTATTGGCAGATTTGCTCACCTCAGTGATCTTCCCCTGTGGTGGAACCCACAGTCTGGGTCAGCTCCTCCTGTGTCTGATCAGGAGTTTGGAAGTTTGGGGGGAACCTGGTCCTGCACTCTACTCTGGGTTCCAGCCCAGGGCCCTATGGATTGCAGCTGTCTATAGTGCCTCCTGTAACAGCTGCATGACAGCTACACCACCCTGGGCTACTTCCCTATGGCCTCCTCCAAACACCTTCTTTATCCTCCCCACAGGACCTTCCTCCTGGTGTCTGATAACACTTGTACTCCTTAGCCCTCCAGCAGCACACCCACTCCTTGCACCCAGCTCCTCACATGCACACCACAAACTGAAGTGAGCTCCTTTTTAAACCCAGGTGCCCTGATTAGCCTGCCTTGATTGGCTGCGGGTGTTCTAATCAGCCTGTCTGCCTTAATTGGTTCTAACAGGTTCCTGATTACTCTAGTGTAGCCCCTGTTCTGGTCACTCAGGGAACAGAAAACTACTCATCCAGTGACCAGTGTATTTGCCCTTTACCAGACTCCTGTACCCATGGGTGGATCTGTCACACACAGTATAGTTGAATGCACCATGCCACCAAAAATACGCTCAAGTCATTCCTCTTTAGTTCTTCATTTTTAATAATTGGTGTCATTAAGAAGATTAGGGTGGAAGGGATCCTCAGGAAGGTCATCTAACTCACCCCTGCTAAAGCGGACCAATCCCCAGACAGATTTTTACCCAGTGCCTAAACTTGCCTCCTCAGTTATTGGAAACTCACAACCCTGGGTTTAACAGGCCCATGCTTACCACTGACCTCTCCTCCATTTAGTTTAATTTTTATAATCACAAATTTCATGTTAACTTTGATTAAGTGGGAGCCCAAAAGATATGTTCACTAATGCTGTTTTTGTGTTCTAAGCATTTGAAAGTTACAGGTTTCTGGATCCTGCATAGTCCAGAATTGTCTCCATTTCCCCTGCAATATTTGATAGGAGCATAGTATTTGGATTAACCTATTGGCTTATCAAATCTGGTATCTTGTGGACATTGGCCAATACTTGAGGTCTCAGAGTAAGTTTAAACACTCTCCCTCTTGCCCCACAATACATATAACCAGGGCTCAGACTTGCTGAGGAGATGTCTTATCTGGCAGTATGGTATATCATCATTATTTTCCTAGGCTTAACAATCTAACTGCTTGTTCAATATGGTAAATGGTGGCAAATACTCCCTATAGACTTCCACAAGCAGTCAACTTACCCTCTGATGCACAGGACTTAATTTCTCTAGTCTTAGCATTAATAGTGGACCATATCCTGAAGTCCTTACTCTGGAAACCCTTCCTCCTAAATGAGAATAACCCAGGCAGGGCACAGGAAACACTACCTGTGTTGATAGTGGTATTTCCTATGCATTCTTCAGTCAGAAGAGGCAAGGTTTGTATCACCTCCCACATGGTAGGGATTGTGTGGATCCTGAAATATTTGTGTGGACTGAGTGATCTGCTGATAACAGAGAACCATCTGTATAGCACTGGCATCTCCACTGGCTCTGGGGCTTGCTGCTCTCCCCTTAGCTTCTAGCCAATTTGAATTTATTAGAGTAGTGCTGCCAGGGACTCACAACCTGCAGCTGTCTCGGAGCCCCATGCCCAGTGATCACACACAGCATGGAGGAACAAACTGGTGGAAGATGCTAAGGCATTATATTAACTTTTGCTATTTTCACCTATGGGTTTTATTGGGGAGAATCTGATAAAATCCACCTGGCTCCCTCATCCTCGACTCCTCTTGGCTCGCTGCTCCCTACCACTTCTAGTACATGGAATCTTATAGAGCGCCAGAAGACACATGCAACTTAGGCCCCATTACCCACTTCTGTGGGAGCAGGCTGTGTCTGCACTCAGAATGGAACAAGTGTCCCAAATTCTTTATTCAGCCACTCTCATGCAAACTGCCATTGACTTAAGTTTGCCTGAGTAATGATGGAATAAAACAAGAGTAAAGGCCTCAGGAATTTGCCCAGGGAAATTCAGAACCCTGAACTGGGATCTTAGGAAGCTGGCAAGAGAGACTAATTTTAAAAACTGTGTTGTATAAATGTACTTGTAAAGTTCAAATTAACTTTGGTTAACCATTTTCTTGTTCTTTGTGGAACTTAAACAATTTGTTCTTTTTAAAAAGCACTCTGCTGACCTTTACAATAGAATTTCTAAAACTAGAAGCTTCCGCTATTTGTATTTTGAAAGAATGACATGATGTGCCATCATTTTAAAGATAATTGATAATGCACCATTATTTACTATAACATTAAACTCAAAAGGAAATGTACTTGCTTTTTTCTTTCTCTTCCTTATTTCTGAATGAATTTCTTGTTCATGGAAGGTACCAGACTGACAGCACTGTTTTCCTCTTAAAAACAAGAAGAAGAATCCAAGCAGCTGCAGTGCAAACTTCCTATACTAGCTCGCAAATGTATTTCAATCTTGTTCCAAAGAGGCACCTACAGGCTTGAGAATGCTATTATTTTTTCATGTCTGTTCAATATTTGGCCTCTGCATTCAAGCTGGCAATGAAGATGCCCATTGTGTTACAGTTTTTTGTGAGGTAGAATCTTGTCCACCCATACTTTAATAAACATTTTCCTCATGCGTACACCCTAGTGTAAGAAACTTTGCAATAACATAATCTGAATCTATCAGAAATAGATGTTTTGTGCTTGTTTCAGCCATTTTTTAAATTTTGAAATGGAAAATAATGATGTAATTGAAACATTTGTTTTGATAAAATTATATTCAGTTTGCAAAGAAATATGAAAAAGGAGACTAAATTTAGGGCCTATCAACCTTGCCAATTTCCATCTAAATTGTAATAGTGATGATTCTTTTCAGTACTATTGACTCTCATAAAAATAGTAGAATAACTGAGTATCAAATAAAAAAGTTAAGCAGAACTCAAACGTGTGTCTTAAATGGATATTTTATACACAGAAAACATAAATATCTGTAATAGCCTACCACTCTGCATATAATGAGATAAGAATCATGCAGTGTTGAAGAGGCTTTGAGACTTGAGACTTGATAGGCTAGATGATCTTTATTCCATCCAATAATTGTTTATATTGTTGGATACTATACATTGTACATTATGGAATTACAGAAATGTTCTGCAAACACAAAAATAGCTGCTATTTGATGTGCTGCTAGAAGAGGTCACATAGTGATATGATTTCGTTACTATATGCTCAGAGTCAAAATTTCACCTGATGTAAATCGATGCAGCTCCACTATACTCAAAGTAGTAGTGTCAATGTACATGAGCAGAAAGTGTGCCCTCCCTCCATTTCAATTTCTGTCAATAACATATGTGTTGGTTTGTACACGGGTATTTGACAAGGTACCTTTGAGTAATAGAAAATAACATCTTTGCTTTAGGTTGTACTGTCATAAACAGATAGCTAAGGGTTAATGTTTCTTTTACCTGTAAAGGGTTAACAAAGGGAACCAAACACCTGACAAGAGGACCAATCAGGAAACCGGATTTTTCAAAGCTTAAGGGAGGGAATTTGTGAGGGTTTCTTGGTCTTGGTCTTTGTCTGTTTCTGTGCTCTCTCAGTATGAGAGGGTCTATTTCAGTCCTTCTAATCTTCTGTTTCCCAGCTGTAAGTACAAATTAGCAAAGTATAGTCTTTTAATTGTTTTGCTGTAGTTTGCATCTGTGTATTCTGGCTGTGGAGTCTTTATATGTAATTTGGCTATAAGTACTTTTAAATTGATTTTTTGGGTTTATCCCTGTTTACCTTTTCTAATTGTTTATTCATTTTCTTTAAGTTGAAAACCTGTATCTTACCATCTAGATTACAGAGAATGGTATTCTATTCTTTCTTTCTTTTTTTTAAAAGTTTGCTTTTAAGACCTGTTGATTTTTTTTTAGTTAGACCCACCAGGAAATTGGTGGGAGAAAGAAAGACGGGGGAGGGGAAAGACTGCTCTCTGTGTTTAACTCTTCCTAGTGTCCAGGGCGGGAAATGCTAAGGGGAAGAGAGATAGAATCTTTTCTGTTTCCTTATCTTGGGTTCGTCTCCTTGTGTGGAAGAGAGGAGACATGCTTCTGTATTGTGATGTAGAGTGCATCAGTAACTTCAGGTTAGCCCAGAGGAAATTCTGGGTGGGAGAGAGGTGGGGGGAATGGATTTATTTCCCTTTGTTGTAGACTCAGGGCATCTGGAGACTTGGGGGTTCCCCAGGGAAGGTTTTGGGGAGACCAGATGAGCCAAACACTGGAAATTGGCTGATGGCTGCGATATCAGATCTAAGCTGGTAATTAAGCTTAGAGGGGTTCATGCTAGCTTCTCAGGTTAATGAACGCTAGATTCAAATCTGAGTAGGAAGCTATGACATGGTGGAAGTGGGTATAAGAATCCAAAAGCCAGTAAGATATTATTTGCTTCTCTTCTAGCTGTTATTCATAAGCAGAGGAAGTTTATTTTTTAAACTGCCGCCAGAGAATTTTTTTTCCTTGCTCCCTGCTAGCTGTGCATAGGGAGGGCTATTAAGGTAACGACGGTCCGTCTGTTAAACAAAAGCAGCCTTAAGTGGTCAGCAAGCACTCCAGCCAGACAACACATTTGTAAACAAAAGAGGGTATTCTTTGCTTTTTAACTTTCGGGAGAAGTGCTAAGTTATAAAGTGAGTTGCTAGGCAAGAACTCCAGGAGAACAACAAGAGAGCCAAGCAGTTCAGAAAGTACCACCAGGAGGGCACCCCAACACAGAAAACAAAAACATGACTTCCAGGCAAAACTTGAAGCAGAAGAAAAATGAAGATGCAACCAAGCGAGACATGGAAAAGAAACTGCAAGAGATGAGATAAGAGGAAGAGAAAGAGAGGCAGCCCATAATAAGGACAAGAAGCCAAAGATGCAGCCCCACCAACAAGAGATGGAAAAACACCACGAGAGCTGGAAAAACGAAGGGAGGCCTACCAACAGGCCCTAGTTAGAACAGGCTAAGCATCAGACAGCTGCCAATCCTAACCACCCATCGCCAGTTGTTGTTCAACTGCACAAGAAATTTCCCACCTACAAGGCAAGTGACGACACTGAGGCCTTCTTAGAAAATTTGAAGAGCCTGCATTGGGTACAGCACTCTAAGACCAGTACATGGTAGAGCTGAGGTCACGCCTCAGTGGACCTTAGCAGAGGTGGCGCTGAAATGCCAAAGGACAAAATGAACGATTAATAAACTGTTTCAAACCAAGCCAGATACAGAATGGGATAACCCGGATCATGCCCATCGGCATTCAGACACCAAAAGTGGAAACCAGATGAGGTCATTCCCAACACAACCTACTATGTTGGAAGAATTATTGTCACTGGTATCAGGACTAGTGTTCATCCATTGACGAACTGCACCTCCTCATACAAATGGGCAGTTCTTTGGATGGTGTTCCTGAGGACAGACACAGGTACATACAAGATGGAAAACCAACAATCTCACCGAGGCAGGGGAGATTGGAGCAAATGGATGGAAGTGGGAAAGCAAGAAGTTACTGTAAAGGGGAATGAAAAACCCCAGGGGCACACCGACAATAAACCCTACAACGAGGGCACAAAACCCCACCTACAACCCAAGGAAAGCCACAGAACCCTATTCTTCCACCTCACCAGTCTCCAGTAACTCACCTCAGACCCAGTGACCCGTCAGCTGGAGATAGCTATAGATGATAATGAACTGGGACATATTAAGGCCAACTGCCCAAAGAACCCACCATCACACCAAAGATCCCAGGCCGGATACCTCTCAATCCCTTGGAGCAAGGGAAAATTTGAGAGTGGGCGGAAAGAAGGTTACCGCGTGGAGAGACACGGGGGCACAAGTGTCAGCTATCCACCAATCCTTCGTGGATCCCAACTCATACAACCCAAAGGCCAAGTGACATTTACCCTTCGTGTCACAAGCTGTAGACTTGCCTACAGTTGAACCGCCTGTCCAGTACAAGGGCGGTCAGGAATGTGTACTTTTGCAGTCTTGACACATTATTCCATCCCCATGCTACTGGGGGAAACTTGGCCCAACCAGGTGAAGAGGGCCAGAGGGTTGGAATGGTTACATGCAGCCAAGCCAGGCAAGCTTCCAGACCATTCCTGTTCCTGAGGCCGCCACAGAAGCCCCGTCTGTGTTACCCAGACCAGACGAAGGTAGTGGACCCGGATCCCCCTGCCAACGGCTGAACCAGCCACAGCACCTCCAGTCCCAGGCCCGGAACTGGAACAGCAACCAGCACCAGCACCAGCAATTGCAACCACATCTTCAACCTCAACGCCAGAGGGGGCCAGCGAGCCTGAACTGGCAGAACCAACAGACAACCATACCGAAGAGGCTCAGCCCCAGAGCCTGAAATATCACCAGGTGCACCAGTGGAGAGCAGTTCACCAGCAACAGAAACAACCCCATCACCTACATTGCTTCCAGATGGACCAAGCCCAAGTCGAAGCTATGACATGTACACAAAATAATTTACATTAATACCAGACAGAGAAATATTTGTGCTTGTTAGACTTAGTCACATAAATATTTTACTTGTGGAAAATACATTTGGCTAATCATTACCAGGAGTGATACACTCATTTCAGCAATTACATTACAAGCAATTTTCTGGCAATATTGAGAATCTATGAAGGCCTCTTTAATTCCAGTTTTATCAATATTCAGTGCAGATAACGTAATAGGTCTGTGACTTTGGTAGATGCCTCCTGGCTAAGTTTTGTTTCAGAAGGTGTGCTGTGGGGATGGTATACAGAATGCAGAAAACATTTCATATACAACTTGCAGCTAAATGTTTATTCCAGAAACATATGCCTCAGTCCTGTCCTGCTAAAAGTCACTTTTGCATGACTCCAGTAGCCCAAAAGAGACCTAAAGCTATCTTCAATAAGCAATGGAGGATGTCCCACAGTCTGGCAAAATCCATGTCTGGTGTAAATCTAGCTTTACCCATTCTAGTGCAGGGGGAGAGGTAGGGACGTGCAAAAGTGGGCCTAGAGCACAAAGTGCTCCAGCCAGTGCCTGACCAGGTCTAATGTACAGCAGTTCCAGGATTCTGGTGGGTAGGAAGATGGTATATCACTTCATCTGTCCCCTTTACCTCTGAGTCCACCCCCTAGTCAGCCCAGCACCATCTGAGAATTGAGCCCATACTTTTTACTTCAAACACTGGTTCCAACCTTGACATTCTGGGGATATCTTTCAACCTGTTCTCTGGCCCTCTCAAAGGTGGGAATTTTGTGCCATCTCTAGAAGCACTTTTCTTTGTGACTGACTGGTCACTACTGAAACTTACCAGCACAGATCACCCTTTTATAGAGGCCTTTCCCAGCATGCTTTTAAGATAGACATCCCTTCCCATTTGGCCAACATAAACAGCTACAGTCTTCAGTTAGCTGATTGGAGCAATGAACTCCACATGGGCAGGCATCTGTGCTGAAGCAGGTCCTGGTTGTCTTCACCAACCCTCTGCACAGATGCAAGGTTGTGGATATATAGAATCAGTTGCAGGATCAGTACCTTCAGAAGGATAACAAGAAAACTGGGAGACAAGAACTTTAGTCCTCCCACTTGAATTGGGAAATTCATCACAACTGAAAATTTCCCAGTTTCTGCTTTGATGAATCAGCATATTCTGATGAAAACATGTTTAGTTGAAAAATTCGCAACCAGCTCTATTAGCAACTCTCATGCTTTTATTGTGAGACTCACAATATCTTTATCTTAGATTCCCCACCTTTGGGAATCAGGGGATCGCATGAGAAACTCAGCTGTCGTTAAAAAAAAGTTTTTAGCCTACATGTTTGCCAAGAAAAGCTGGAAAATGTGAAGTAAATGCACCCTAAAGAAACCAGAAGGAAAATAAAAAGAACCCCAAATACATTATTTTTTTAAAAAAACCTCAGATTTTAAGACAATTCTATGAGTTTTTGCAGACTTGGGATTGTCATCACTGGGTAAATATCTGGATAGTAGACACAAGGCTTGGATGCACATGGTGAAAATCATCTGTGCTACACTTCTAAAACCAATTCCACTTCATAAATACCTCATATTAAAGCACAAATCCAATAATTTATAAGAACATAAAAATAAACTATGTATTAAAACTTTACCCATCTTGTATAGTGAAAATTTCCAACAAAACGGACTTCTGGTTTCTTCCATACATAGAAGAGAATAATCTAACTCACCTACATAAACTCATTTGTTTCAGCTTTCAGAGTTCAAGGACCTGAATCTGTTCTCATTTACAGCAATGTTTATGACAATAAAAAATGGTAGCTGTGGTAAAATCAGGTCAGAAATATCTGAACAATTCACTTAACAAAGCAACTTCCAAAGATAAATTATATATTTATACACACAACCATTTTATTATTTCCACATCAGAACACACTAAGGAGACATTTAGCAAGCCCTACCCAAGTCAGACAGTTGAAAACAAACTGCAAAAACGCAAGTGGAAAAGCAAGTGCATCTAAATGACATAGGGCTATTATCTCTGAAACTATAAATAGTGTGAAATGGGTAAGTCATAGGACATTACAAAATAAATAGGAAACAGAATTTCAGACTTTCATGGAAGATGACTTCCTAGTAGACATTCTCCAAACTGCTAAATCCACCACCTCTTTCCCATCTCAGAGTGATTTCCAATAGGGAAAGTGTTCTAAAGCAGATCCAACCTCTGCTGGAGAGAAAATAAACAAACAGGCTCTTCTGCTATAGAAGTACTTTAAACCTCTCTCAGCATTGGTTCTGCACTTCCCAATTTCAACACTGGAAAATGTAAGCTTTGGGAAAACCTTTAATTTATTGGATAATCACAATGATGAGAACGTCCTCACTTGAGTAATCCCACTGAAGTCAATGGGAGTAAGCGTGAGTGTCCTAAACTTCAAGCCCAAGTTTTTAGAGCAATGGAAACATAAGCATTGGAAACTTTATGCCCCAACATTTCAGTTTACACCTTCAAACAACACCTGTGTCCGAGTAAACAAACAACACATTAACTAACTTGCCTATGGAATGATTTGGATCCCAAAACTATGTCTTCACAAACTTGGACATATAAGATTTAAAATCTTGGATGAAACTACTTTGAATATTTGATCCTGAATATTTCAGTTGGCCAAGAAGTGTAACTTTCTAAAAAAGTTTAACTTAACAGGAGTAAAGGGGCAGATAGGGAGATCTTTGTATGCATGCTAATGAATTTGCAAGTCACTCAGATATCACAGAGAGAGTTGCAATATAGGAACCTAAACAGACAAACAGAATGATAGTGAAGGATAGTATTCCAGACATGAGGTCCAAATTTCTACTAAAAACAGCATAACATGCTGTAATATGGACCTATCTTTCCAAATCTGAAGTCCACTAGAGTATGTATAGATAAGAACATAATCTATTAAATGAAGCTGATGTCAATACATCAGGCATACAAATATATAAAATACACTGGCCTTTGAATAATGTCAGAACTCATAGTTTGAAAATACTGTCTTAATTTTAAGAAAACAGCATCTAATGAGAGACCCATGGCAGTACTTCAACTTCTATTATCAGAACATACAGTATTCTGCTGGTGACTCAGATATCCTTGAACACCTAATTAAGTTAATATTTCCTTTTAGCTCACTGTTGTATGGCCCTCTAATAGCTAAGAGCTATCTCATCTCTCAGGCAACTGATCTTAATTTCATGACTAAAGAAGACATAAAAACAATAGGCATACACTACTAACAGGTTTTAAAAAATATATGTATCTTAGACAGATTAGTTTTTGTACATTTGTATTTTAAAACATAAAATACACAGGATCAGATACTCAATTGTTGTATATCCACTGACTTCAATGGTGCTATGACTCTTTATATCAGCGGAGGATCTGGCCTTCATTTTGTAATAATAAAATAAGCTTTGAATAAGCTTTCAACCACCTTCAAATTTCAGAAGTCATGGAGAGAGCTGGATTTGATTCATCCTATCTGCAAATTTTAGTTTCAGTTTAGAACCCAGACCAGAAAGGTTTGACTTTCTGATTCAAATGTTGATAAAATCTCACAGGAACTGCTGTTTTCATGATATTTAAAAACAGGAGATTATCACTTGGACAATATGGAATACTCTCGTTCAATGTTCTTCCTACACAAACTCCTGCATAAAGATTATTACAGTAATAATCCTTGAGGTAACAAAAATATGGGTGTCTGTGACACACTCTACATCCAAAAGAACAGGATGTAAACATTAATGCCACATGCAAATGATGAAAGACCCTTGGCAACCATTAAAACTTAGGCATCCAACAACAACTGAAGACTCAGCAAAACTTCTCTGTTAAGAGCCTGAGTAACAAGCCGAAGGCATGCTTCCACAACTGGGGGTGATGATCTAGATAGAGTCTGATCCAAAGCCCACTGAAGTCAACAGAAGTCTTTCCAATCCCAGACCAAACTCTAGTTGCAGAGTGAATATGGCCATGTAGATCCTACCAGAGAGCACCAGGGACAGTCCCATTGATTGTGTTATGCCCAGCAATCTTTAAACCTGAGTTTCCTCACATATACAAAACTTATACCTGAATGTAACTCAGTTAGTTATAATATAGGAAAATATAATATAGGAAATGTAGGTGAACTGGGCCCATCATCCACATGAACAATTAAATCAATATCCTTTCAACTCCAATACCATCATGGAGACAAACTTTGTCATTTCAAGCTGTGACTTTGTACTGTGATGCCAATAAATCAAATGACAGAACAAAAGTCCTTTCCATTTCTAACATCTGTGATTATAGCAATTTATATTTCTAAATAAGGAATTACAAGGTAGTCACAAGTTAATATACTTGGAAGGCTCTACTCAAGGAAAGCCCAGGCTGTGGATAGCATGAGTAGTATTGACCAGGATGAAGGCATGTTCAAGTTGTGTGGTAAAGCTTGCATCTCCCATGTCCTCACTACATCTGAGTGCAGCCAATGCTACCAACCTCTCATTTTCATGGTTATCAAATGTAATTATTTTGTATTCCATCCTGTAAGATCCCGCTCCCATGGAAGTCAAAGGGCTCAGCACCTCCCCGAATGAACCCTTTGATTTGTATTCTGTTGGTTTTGCTATGGAGAAAGACTTTACATTTTATAACTAGTTTGTATTTTGCAGAACATTAACATGTATGCAATAAGGTATAGAAATTAAAATTTGTTAAGCTTTTTCGCAGGTCCCCTGTCTCTAAACAGTGTCAAATAGCCCTTCATAAAAAAATCAAAGAAAGACAGATGAGGAATGAAGAACATCTGGGGTCTCCAAGCTAAAATGAATTAATAACAAAATACAACATAGACATTCGCCCATGACAGTCGCCAAGTATGCAAATGAAAAGTATTTAAATTTTGGCATAAGAAGAAGGATCCTGGCATGCTGTTTCAGATGCTTTAGGAATGTCCTACCAAACAAGTGTATTATTTATTTGTTTAATAGTATACCCTAGAAGTTATAACCATGCTCAGGGCTCTGCTGTATTAGGCACTGTTCATATACTTAGTGTAAGAGACTGTCCCTCCTCCAAAGCAACTGGGAAACAAGGAAGTATTATCTTCACTTTACAGACCAAGAGTTGAGGCACAGAGGGATCAAGATCCAGAGTCTCAAAAATATTTAGTTACCTAACTCTGACTGATTTCAGTTGATTTACGTACCTAAATACCCTTGAAGATCAAGGCTTAAATGACTTGTCCAAGGTCACACAGGAAGCCTATTGGCAGAGTCAGGAAATTTAAGCCAGACCTCCTGAGTTCCAGTGCAGAGCTTTCACACCAAGACTAGACATCCTCTCTAATTTTGAAGAAATATATTAAATTGTAGGCTGGATGTATATGATAAACTTAATCTTGATCAAGCGAGGAGACAGCAAGCATTTTCTTGCTGTGTTCAGTGACTAAATTGATAAATCTTTAAAGAGGAAAAAAAAGTGATCTTTACTTGAATATTGGACTGTTTTTCTACAAAACTTATCAGGATGTGAAGCAGTATTATCCACACACATTGAGTTTTTTCAGAACTGCAAATAACTGGTAAAAGTGGTGTACAGAATTCAAGGAGATTATCTTTATGTTCTTGTGAATATTGTTTTATAATATTATAACCTATGCTTCTCCATACTGGATCAGAGCACCAAGCCAACGAGTTTAACATCCTGCTTCTAGCAGGAGACACCTGCTGTTTTAGAGAAAAGGGGAAAAAATATGCTCTTAGCCATCTGTGCATTGTTATTTCCTCTCATTTCCTAGCACAGCTATTTATAGGCAGAATAGGCTTTTTTTTTCCTCCATGTACTGTATATGTCTTTTGGGTCTTTTTAACCTCACTGGCCTGCCAGTTGGCTGAAAATGCTGTTGTCAAAATCTTGGGGTTTTTTGTTTTTGTTTTTGTTTTAACCAGTCCCCTGTCTCTCTGGGACCCACTCTTGCGAAACAGGTGGGTGTTTCTAAAAGTCTTCAACACCGAGTTTCAGGTATACATAAGAATAGTGTTAGCAGGGGTGAAAGTAATTAAAGCACTTACCTGTACTCCGGAGTCCTGAGCAGGGTGTGTGGGCTCAACCAGAAGAGTTGGGGCATTTAAAGGCTCTGGCTGCGTCTGGAAACCACGGGGCCTTTCAATCACCCCCCGAGCTCCCAGCTGGAGAGGTGGCTGGGAGCCCTGGGACTTGGGCAATTTAAAGGGCCCGGGGCTTCCACCACTACCACAGCAGAACTCCAGGCCCTTTAAATCACCATGTGAGCCCTGCCACCGCTACCTCAGGGCTCCAGCAGCGGGGCTCGGGTGGCACTTTAAAGGGCCAGGGGTTCCGCTGCTGCAGGGAGCCCTGGGCCCTTTAAAACACCACCTGAGTCCCGCTGCCAGAGCCCCAGGACAGCAGCGGCAGGGCTCGGGCGGGGATTTAAAGGGCCTGTGGCTCCCCACAGTGGAGGAACCCCTTGCCCTTTAAATCACCAGCCGGTCAGGTCCAGCACGGCATACTGACTCTTGCTGGTACGTCAAAGCAGGCCCGTACCAGCTTACTTTCACTTCAAATATATTTCTCCCAAAGGGACTCTATCCACCTCTGAACCTAGTCTCCTTTCATATTCTCCTAATGAACATATCCCCTCTTTCCTCCATTAATAACACCAGCCATGATAACCCCTTTGTGTCTTTCACCCCCCAAAGTCTCAGGATCTTCTTTCATGATGCCTTAATTGCTTGAAATAACTTGCAGCATCTAATAGTTAAGCCTTCACCCATGACTCATTCAAATCATTCCAAAAATCTGTCTGACCTGTCCTCGTACAAAAAGTAAGTGTTTACATTAAAGCAAAAAAAACAAACAAAAAAAACGAGATACACAAATGCCTAAACTGAACAGCCTCTGTAATCCATGCCTTCCCTCTCCCCTTCCCGCCTCCCCAATGCTACCAGTCTCATTTGCTTGGTCTAGTCTATCTTTAAGATGGTCAACTCTTTGGGGGCAAGGATGCATCTATGATGTGTTTTCTGTGAAACTCAGAAATGTCTAACACACTTACAGGTGTTATTTAATGATTCATGACAATAAAAAGGAGAGTGAGACTACCGCATTCTGAAAATGCTCCAATTGAGAAAAAACAATTTAGAATTGCAAGCTTTTGGGGGCAGGGACTGTCTATTACTCTGTGTTTGTACAATGCCTACCACAATGGGGCCCTGTGCTTGGTAGGTGCTTATAGACTATCGTAATAAAGATGATGAATAGTAATGTATATACATTTTTAAAAGAGATTAGTCTTTCATGATCTGGCCAAACATTTACTGTCTAGTTACATAAAATAATATATTGCTTATCTATGTAAAATCAGCCATCATTATCATGATGCATCATACCTGCATGTCTGTGATAGACTACATGGGACAACTATGTCAGCTGGCAATGAGTTATTTCCAGACAGATAATTTGCCAAGCCAGATCGTCAGTGGTTATAAAGCAGCATAATTCTGCTGAAGTGAAAAATCACTGTAAATCAACCAAGCTCTATTGAATTCTATTCACACATTATGAGGATCTGGCCCTCTGTATATTTTGGAGAAGACAGTCATAAACCGTATCTTGATGTCAAAAATGAACCTTATGTGACTATGAAGAGGGATTTACTCTATAGATATACAAGCTGCTGTTCATTTTAGAGCTCAAAGTCCACAGTTTCCAGACTTCCTTTAGAGTGGGTAACCTAAAACTACACCTCTACCTCAATATAACGCTGTCGTTGGAAGCCAAAAATTTTTACTGCATTATAGGTGAAACCATGTTATATTGAACTTGCTTTGATCTACCGGAGTGCACAGCCCCGCAAACCCCTCTCCGACCCCCAGAGCACTGCTTTACCGCGTTATATCCAAATTTGTGTTATATCAGGTGGCGTTATATCGAGGTAGCGGTGTATTAACATTTTGTTGCAATCAATCTCGCTTTCTCTGCTGCAAAGGGGACATAAGGTACCAAAGAGGGATCCTAGTCTTCAAGAATTTCAGGTCTCCCTTTTCCCCCTCACAGACCAGAGGTCCACCAGTTAAATTCTGTCTCTTATTTTCATTTCGGTGGTCGTTTGGATTTTTACCTGCTCTGGAGACGGGTTGCAAGTTGTGACAAAGTAAGGTCAGGGGTGGGGGGAACTATACCAAAGCCAATTTGGCCCTGACAGGGAAATGGCCTTTCTGACCCTGTCCATAGGAAATCAGTCAGACACACAGCAACTTAAAAACATAGTTCCTATACCCTGGGGGTACACAGAGGTCTTCCAGGGGGTACATCAACTCATCTAGCTATTTGCCTAGTTTTGCAATAGGCTACACAAAAAGCACTAGTAAAGTCAGTACAAACTAAAATTTCATACAATGACTTGTTTATACTGTTCTATATACTATATCAGCAGTTCTCAAAATGTGGGCAAGTTCATTTTACTGGGGTCGCCAGGGCCAGTGTTAGATTCACTGGGGCCCAGGGCAGAAAGCCCAAGCCTTGCCACACAGGGCTGATGCCAAAGCTTGAGTTTTTAAATGAGGTGAAACTTGACAAGACAATTCAGATGCCTGAAAGTGGTACAGTATCCTGGAAAGGTTGAGAACCACTTTCCTATACTATAGAACTATAGGGAACAGAAGTGATTTCAGTGAAAAATGGGGCAAGTGACCAGGTAAACCTGGACCAGGGATTAAATAAATTATTGTATAATGCAATAGCCAATTGGCTTGCATCTCTTTAACAGGCCAATGAGCAGCAGAGCACCCAGGGTGAGGAGGACCCTATCCCTGAATTCACTCCTCCTTGTATCATGAAGCCATCTGGCCCCTGGTGGATCCAATCAAGTTTCCCATCAGTGGATGGCCGAATAAAGGCTGATAAGTGCACCTCCTCATCCATCACAAAGATTGGACACAACAGGTACAAGAAAGATGAAGTACAAACAAATTAGAAGATGTTTTCACAGTATACAGACTATCCAGTACTTCATAAGAACTGGCAAGAGATTTAGGAGAGGAAATAGTGAATATAATGAATTTAAACAGTTTCATTGAGATGCTAAATGGAAGGATTCCACAAAACATGGGGAAAAATGAGACAGCAAGAAGATATAAAGGATATGACCAAATAGCCAGAGCAGGATAAAATGTTTTATTTAAAATTTGAAAACTAGATGGTAAATAGTTATATGAATATATTCAGGAACTATTTTGAATTGGCAGAGCTACCCCATATTATATGGATTTGTTTTTCTCCACAATGGGTAAAAAAAAAAAAAAAGCTACTAAAATCTCTATCAGCTGTATACAAAATAAAGATAATCTCCAGTACTTTTTAAATGGATACTTTGCTACCCTAATTGCAGGGAATTCTCCCACTGTTACTAATACTAAAACTGGTGGGAACTGTAGTGATCTAGACAAACCACAAGGTTATTATCCCCACTCTTCTCCATAACTTCTCTGAGCATTTCTCCACAGTGGTAAAAATGCTCTTAAACAATCTGCACTAAGGGCTAGTCTGTAGCAGAAAATTGTACTAGTTTAACTACATCCATGTACATTGATCTAATTCAACTGGTGCAAACTCCTCATGTAGATATAATTAAAGCAGTTTAACCATTCTTTAAATCCAGTTAGCTAGCTTCTATGAATTCCAAATAAAGATAAGTCAAATCTTAAACAAAGATTAATCCAGTTTAAGTGCATCTGCATTTGGGGTGTGCATCAGTTTAACTAGATTTTAAATCAATCTTGTTAAACCAGTGCTATTTTCCAAGCCTTAAGCATGCAATATTGTTGTCACTGGTGCTGGCCTAATAGTGGGAGAATTCCCTAAATTTTTCAGCCCAGATGCAGCCTGACAAGGTACTAAACAAAACTGTTTACAATGAACCACAAAAGTATTCAAAATAATCCTGTTTTACATTTGATCTGGATCTGCAAAACAGCAATCAATTTTCTTAAGGGCAGATTTTTAATGGTATTTGGCTGCCTAAAGATCAAAAAGGACACACAGTGGGACTTTCAAAATTGCCTAACCAGGTTAGGCATCTAACTCCCATTGACTTAGGTTGGAATTAGGTACCTAGGAACTTTTGAAAATCCCAATACATACATATTTAGGTGCCTAAATACCTTTTAAAATCTGTCTTTTAATATCTAGACACTGTTTATAGAAGCTACTTGTAGTTCTATCACTGTAGCTTCATTAACTTCAGTGGATTTACAGCAATTTACACCAGCTGTGAATCTAGCCAAATATATTTCTTCTAATATGGATCACAAATACCAGATTCTTGCATTTTTATACCAATTTTAGCTTACGGATGTTAACAATTGCAAATACCAATGAAAACAAACTTTAAAGTATTACTGTAGTTCAAAATTCCATCTTTCTTCTGCTCTGGATAATATTTTCTAAATTGCAGCATACAGCAGCTTTGTCAAAGACCTGCATTGTAGCTAACAAAGTGGGTCCTCTTTACTGGTTGCACCCTTCCCAGCTTACAAATTTTTAAATTATTTAAATATCCTCATAAATAATGTAGTGAGATTATAAGTTCTGCTGTACAACTGTGGTTGAAATAATGGGTGAAACATGCAAAATTGATTTACAAAGCATAGCAAAGATTTCATTCCTGAATGCATTTGCTCCTCAGAAAGGGAAAAGGAAGAAAAGGAAAAACTAGTTCATTAAGTTGCCTTGCAACGAAAAAAAGAAACAGCTGCTAAAATCATGAACTACCTGATGGCTAGAAACAGCAAGAGAAATAAAGAATTCGATGTGTGTTTCATTTTGTAGTGGTTTGTCCAAATAGGGAATCATGATGAACAGTAGACTTATGGGAAGAATATTGCTACAAGTATTATTCTGATGGCATGTACTTAACTAGAAACTCAACAGCAAAGTGTTATTGTGTGACCCGTCAGCATATGTGCTAACATACAATTAGATTTGTTAATCTGCCTGTTTACATTTTAACGATATTTGCTTTACAATATTGGGGAAATATTACAATATTGGAGAAATTGTTTGAAAATGAGAGATATTAAAAAAAAAGCACACACCTGATTATTT
This sequence comes from Chelonoidis abingdonii, assembly GCF_003597395.2. Taxonomy (NCBI): domain Eukaryota; kingdom Metazoa; phylum Chordata; order Testudines; family Testudinidae; genus Chelonoidis; species Chelonoidis abingdonii. The sequence goes on along the minus strand of NC_133770.1, from coordinate 168,790,407 downwards.
TCAGCACTTCTGCAAATAATTTCATTAGTACCCCTTCTACCGTCAAACTACAAAAGGCCTGAAACTAACAAATTAATACTATCCATATACTGATTTACTAAAGAGAGAATTAAATTTTATTGTACCATAAAGACTTACAAAGATCATATACAGCATGCTCCTGCAGATAAACCATCAATGTATTTGTCTGAACTTCCACATATAATAGATAAATTGTTCATGTGGTTGTTGTTTTTTCCCAATCAGATTCATATACAAGGAGAAGGCTGTATGAAATGCAACCTTTCTGATACAATATCCTGAAAATACCCATAAACATTGCTTCAGAAACAGATTTTAATTGCCAAGATCAGTATCTTAAATGAAGTGAGCATAACAGTACAAAGGCAGTCACTGTGACAGTATGACTAATTGCAAATACTGTAGCTATTTTTTGTAGTATATGACAGTAAATGAGATTGTAGTTTCCTGGACAAAATATATAAAATATTACATTTGTGTGTAAAAGCATGAGATTAACCTACATTCCAGTGCTATTAATGCAATATAATAACTGACGGGGGTGATTGAGGGGGCAGGGGACAAGGGCTGAGGCCCACAAAGCAGTTCTGTGTGCTGCAGGGAAAATCTATCCATTGTTGTCTTGTCTGCTCACAGGGTACATTTTATTCTGCATAAAAGGAAATATCTAAATCATTACCAAGACCTCAACAGCTGGAAATATGTAACTTCAAATATGATACATTAACCTGAGCCGGTTTATAGAAAACCCCTTCAGAATTAACTTCACACTACAGGCAGAGGAGCCCAATGGAGGGTGGCTTACTGAGAGTGGGACACCCCCCTAAATAGTTTTTCTTCTAAAGAAAATTGAATTGGCAATTTTTGTTCTTGCTTCTCTAGATTTTGCTGATGTCTTACGTGCTGGCTTGTACCTCGGGTTAATTAAAATTATAAAATGGGTCAAACAATCCTTTCAGTTTTCTTGACAATATTATACTGTGGATCAGACCTTTGTAAAGGACTCTCCAGCCTCTGCTCAGTGTTTTACAGCACAGCTATTATAGCCCTAAACGTCAATTTCATCTCTTGCTTAAACATAGATTGCTATTATTTACATCATCTGAGATTGTGATATTTTATTCATCGATAATTGGTGGTTCTAACTAACAGTTAGAGCTAACTAATTGGTGGAACTAACAGTTTGTACGAAAGGATTAAGCGTTCTCATTTGGTCCTCTCTGAGGATGGCTAAACAGCCAAACTCTCTCAAATAGTGCCCCTGCTTCCTATCTTCAGATTGGAAGAACTTACAGAAATACAGCTACAGGGCTAGATTGTCACAGGCCCATCAATACTTAATGATGACGACCCAGTAGCAGACCAGGGACCATACTGTTCTTCTCTTGCTCCAGAGGGGTAATCCGTGCCAACCCTAAACCTGGTACAGATTAATTCCCCTCTTTGCTGGTTTAGCTGTTAGGGCTGGCTGCACTCCTTCCCCATCTCTGCCAATCCACTCCACCCCCTCATATAGATTGATGTCTCTCTGCACTGTGGTCTATGAAATGTATAATCCCTCTCGGGCAGTAAATATTGCCCCGCCCCCCCCTTGTGCATGTGTGCAGCCTGGATCACAATCGCACCCACAGTAAACACTGAAAAATGGAACATCTTTTTTGGGAAAAGACAAAGAAAATTGAACAAAACAAAAAAGAAAGAGGCAAGAAGTCATTAGGGAAAAGAAATACAGCAGGGCTGCTGAAACTGCACAACCCGAAAGGATGCAGCTAATTTGTATACATATTTACATAATTTAAAAATAAAAGCATACAACCACAATATTTACTTGTATTTGTATCCAGATCAACAGGGGAATAGAAATGGATTGTTGCTTGAGTTCATCAGCAATAAGAACCTGCATTTGATCAGCTTTGCTTTCACTCTACAATTACAGGGTGAAGACAGCCAAAATAGGTCATGTTATTGGTTATGTTTTAGGCAGCCCTAGAATTGAGAAGAGGGCAGGACAGCCATTGGTGAGAAATATTAGATCATTTATAGAAATGAGTGGGGGGAGGAGGAAACTTCCTAGCCTCCAATAAGTGCCCTTATCCATTTATATTCTTTCCTTAAGACAAATCTGAATCTAGAGCTCTCTCTGATTGTCTACCGTGTTCTTTTTGACTTTACCCCAGGATGTCGTGACCCTCTCAGCTGGTCAGCATAACCACTTTCTCAATGCCCCTGCTGTGGGTGAAAGTCCTCTAAGAATCCTGAAAGGCAGCTCAGATTTTGTTTTTGGAATTTGTTTTATAATGGGGTTGATTCTGAGGTGGAAAAAAAATAGAAGATTCTGTTCTTGCTTGTGTCTGTTCTGTGTGAACACTGACATTGGCAGGATTACAAGGACAATATTTTTCAAGCATAAAAGATTTGTGAGCAATTTCCTCCAATGTATTAGGTACAAACAGACATTTTTTCAACAGCAGGCATACATGGCTTTTAGTTTTAGTGAGTTTTTTCCTTGAACAAATGCATTTATTGTAGCTGATTTAAAGAAAAAATTCCCCTCCATTTATTTTGATTTCCCCTGTGTCCTTTTACAGCATCGTAAAGAGTACAGAATCTTGTTCCACAATTATATATTTGTGTAGAGACCTCTTTCAAATCTCCAGAGCAATAATCTATGCACATTTTTAAGTGATTTTTTGCAGTAGTCCTAAATCCATCCCCCCACTCTCACCCAGACAGGGAGTAATTTTTCCTACTCTTGATATATAAAGATCCATGCAGAACATTTCTAGACACATTTCCTAATATGAGAGGCACCAATAGCACAGGGCATGAAGGAAACACACTTTTGTATTTCAGAATTAGAAGGGAGGGGGCTTGGGTGGCCATAGAAACTTGGTAATGAGATGGAGCCATTTCACCTCTATGCCACTGACTTGAAAATATCCTAGTCTGGTATTGATCAAAAGATGTTTCTGCTGGAATACAATTTGATTTTGTGACCTGTTCAGAAATGAACTGATGGCCTTAATCCATTTTGTAATGCGAAGTGAATTAAGAAAGAGATGGGGGGAGAGGTGTAGCTATATAATTTGAAACTGATACAAGATACAGTACAAGAGATATCTCACTCTGAAAAAAAAAAGATAATTGTTAGTGTTTTAACCCTCTGTGAGTACCAGGATGGAGTTGACATAGGAATAGCTGTGTTGTACAGTCCATCATGCTGCACTTCAAAATTGCCATGTGAGTAGTGAGTTTTTTTATTTATTTATTTTGGACTGGGTTGACTCATGGTCTCGGTTGGCTCATGGTAATCAAGACTACCATACAGCCACTTATATTTTGTCTGAGTCTTGAATTTAGGATGGGATTGGTGATGGAGGAGGTGACAATTACACGTTATTCTTAGTTACACTGTAATTTCCTGCAGTTCTGAGATCAGAGCACATCTTTTCTCCTTTCAGCAGAAGAGATTGATTTAACTTTTGTGCCTACAGGAAAAAAAAAATGGGCCCAACTGTGTTTCAGATTACTTTAATGGGAAGGCAGATTTTGTACTACATGTAACATCACTAATGGTGAAAATAACACTTTGAATCCAGTTGATTTTGGTGTTGAAAAGTTTTAAGACTTATACCAATGCAATTGTGGTAGTGGAGGAGTAAACTTCTTTTCCTCTACTATAGCAGCTAGGAAATCCTGACCAGTTGTCCTGTTTTGGGTAGTTGACAGATTGGCCAATCCAGACTGTTTTCACTCAAAACATAGCATTTTTTTATTCTCACTGTGATGAGATTTCTGTCCATTGTAAAGTCATAGGGACACTTGCAATATGTAAAGCAAAGAATGTGCATACATCTTTGCAAATTACGAGCCTACAGTTACTGGTGAAGGAAAAGGTAAAATATACAGTAACTGTGTTTGCTCCACTGACAAGTACCCAAGTTTCTGTTTTGCTAATGGAGCTGCAAAATGCCTGAAGAATGGGGTTCTGTGTTTTTGTTTTATGGTGTGAGCTCACTGCAGTTTACGAGAAGGCAGAACATGGCATAATTCTCAAACATTGTGACAGGACTTGTTTAATTCATTTTTTCATATTTTGATAAGGAAAATTATGCTTTCAATTCAAAATTGCCTTTGCCACAATTTCCATGACTGACATCTCCTGTTTGCATACACAGCCAACATTTCTGTAGCAAAATTATTTCTGTATGGTTTGATTTCCCTGATTATCCAGGTTTGAAAACACGATTACACAAGGCCCACTCAGGTCATTTTATTGCCAAATTGACATCTTTGTCTCTAATTTTTCATTACTGTTATTTACTGTTGAAAGCTTAACTGTCTCGATTTTAGCATCTAAAATTTGTTGCTAATACACAGTAATGTAAATAGTGTAATAAGATGATACCACATTAATATGTCACATTTCTTCATAGTTTTGTAGCATTTTTTATAATTTGTCTATTTTTCAGTCAAGGTAAATATAATTAGTATGCACCATACACATTCCCTCTATAGCTTTTAGGCACAATGATAACTATCAGCAAGACCCCTTGTATTATGCAACATTTTAGATCTAAATAATACAGCAAGGACTCCCAATTAATGCCACCCAACTTCACTGAAATATGCAGTATCATGCATTATACATAACTGTTCATTGTTTGACACATTTTATAATACAATTTAATAACCGCTGCAGGGATACACCCTGAAGGCCGGGGGCAGGGACGGCTCTACGCACCAGCAAAGCAAGCAGCTGCTTGGGGCAGTCCATTTGCATGGGTGGCAGCTCTCAGCCTGGGAGCTGAGAAACAACAGGGGGCCCTGGGAGCTATAGTTCCTTATTTAGCTCCCTGCCTATAGAGCCAGCTCTGAAGCAGGGAAAGAACTACATTTCCCAGCATTTCCTTGGCCACTATCAACAGGAAAGGGAGGGAGAGGGAGTATAGTAGCCCAGAGCTGGGGCACCATGGGAGTGCGGGCGG
>NC_133770.1:168776270-168783470 GCF_003597395.2 Chelonoidis abingdonii | reverse complement strand
TTTAAAATTACTTTACGGGGATCAAATCCTGGTCTCACTGAAGTTGGTGACAGAGCTCCTATTGACTTCAGTGTGGCAGTCTCAATCCTTTTCTACCATTCAAAAATGCAGGTTCTCTAACTCCAAATAAACAAACCATTAAACAAAATGGAAAAAAATATATTTGAATACATATAAAAAAGGAGAGAGGCCCTGTGATTAGGAATCAGGTTTTCAAAGGTTCAGCTGTGTGTGTCACCTTCTTGTGCACCTGCAATTTCTGAGAGTCTTGCAGAATTCAGGTGAAAGAAAGGCTTGTCCAGTGTTTAAGGTGCTAGTGTGGTACTTGAGAGACTGGGGTTAAATTCTTTGCTTTATCACAGACCTCCTCTGGGACTTTGGGCAAGTAACATGGGGATAATAGCACTTCCCTAACTCACAGGGTGTTGTGATACTTTCTACATTAAAGATTTATCAGATACTATGGTGATGGGAGTCACAGAAGTGCCTAAAATAGGTGGACAAAAATTGTCCTTTTGAAAATGTGGCCTGCATTTTCTTTGCTGGGAGAGGTGTCCTCCACACCATCTTTTTCAAATGAGGCTGCCACTTACATTTGTGCAAAGGTTAGATGTTTCATAAATCAAGTAGAACAGTCTTTTACAAACTATACCTAGGTCCTAGGGGGAAATCCTGGCCATCTTACTCATGTGCATAGGCAAAAATTCTCATGTCAGTAAAGTGAGCGGGATTTGGCGTCTATGAATTATTTTGAACCTATGAAGGAAAGATAGTGTTAGATTCAGATGACAGCTAGAGCATTGATAATCCCTTAGAGAAAGAAAAATCATTTGTCTACCAAGTGAAGAGAAAGCAAACACTGCTTATTTAAACCAGAACAAATCACAGGCATGTTACATAATCAGAAGAATATTTTTAATTTTCTAGAATATACATTGAGCGTAAAAATATCAGTTTGCTGACTATATGCAGTTTCATAAATCCACAGTAACATGTTACATTAATTTGTATTTAAGGTACAGGTGAGCATCAGAATTAGTCATTTCAATTTCATTTATGATGCTCAGTCAAATTGCATTGTTCTTTTCAAACTCAGTCTTCTAATTGTGAACCCAACTTCAAGCTGTACTAGTGAGTTCCCTGGAATCCTGTGAAACAAAACATGATAGCAATAAGGACAACAGTAAGGTAAAATGTAAGGGTAGTAGTGAACTACACCTCCTGTAGATATTACGATACCTCCAAGAACAATTAATGCATCTAATTTAATAACTTGAGAAAAACAAGACCTCAGAATAGTACTTCTCACTTCTCTAAATAATTTCTTCAAAGTATCATAGTCTAATTGTACAGGAAAGGTGGCTTGATCAACTGAATAAGAATAAACTGGAGTTATTCATTTGGACGTTCATCCAAACATTCAAAATTCCACAGATAATTCTGCTGCTGGACAAACACTGGTAACCTAAGAGACCAAAAATAGTTAGGAGGCATTATATGGACTAATTGATCAATGCTGGTTATAATGGACAATGATACCAAAAATATTCAGGCGCCTTATGTCCTACACCAGAGCTGTTCCCTGTTTCAACACCACTTAGAGTTAATCTCTAAGACCTGTCTCTGGCTTAGGGATCTTTCATGGATCCCATACACCAGTGGAGGATAGGTGTGGCAGAGCAGAATTCTTCTGCCATGCTTCTCTTCCCCCCAAAACTGCTTCTTATGCTAAATAGCAGAGGGACAGAGGCACAGAGAATTAAGCTTGCAAGTTTACACCAGCAGCGGAATTCTCTGCTGGCTATTTGTGGTCAGTTCCTAGCACCTGTGCACTCAAAGATGTCAAATCTGACTACAGATTTCAGCCCTTTGTCTCTCACAGAAGTGTACAACCTGGGACATTTGAATGAGGGTAAATGTTCTGTCTAGAAATGTTTCTGTACAGGGAGAAGCATCTCTAAATCTGGAGGTTTTCCAAAAACTTGGCAAGATATGATAAGAGCTTGTCATTTATTGTCACCAGTCAAGATATTTTTTTTAAATTGGGAGCCTACAATTAGGTCTATATTTTGGTGCCTAACTTGCTATTATTAACTATTCTGATACCTAAGTATGGACCTAAGAGTTTAACTTCAGGAGCCCTTTTTTTCTAACCTTAATCTTTATTTCTTGGGCTCAGTACAGAAATAAAGGTTCCTTGGCAGAAGCTGAAATCTTGATTTTGGAGTATTTAGAAACGAAAGGGCACTTTTACAAACAAGTCATATGCTTTAAATCTAAGTTCAGTATTTCCAGGGATTTCTCATAGAAAAGATTAATGCTTACTGTTAAAGGCAGCAACTTTGTCCAGTATTCAGAATTTTGGAATATCAATATCCCATTGAATTATCTGATGAAGATAGGGTGACTAGACATCCCAATATTATCAGGACTATCTGGATATTAGAGCTTTGTCTTATATACATCAACTACTACCCTCCCCACCATGGGAAAAAATGTGTCCCAATTTTTTCACATTTGCTATCTGATCACCTTGATGAAGATAACGCGTGTGGATCTCGTAATGTTCATGGGATATGTAGGCTTATTGGTGTTTAATATTTCTATACTACAGAATATCTTTTTTGTCTTTTTAAACTAGGATATTTCATTAGAAATCTATCAAAAGAGAATGTTAAAGACTGAACAGTTTAACATCTGAAAGGCAAAAAAATGCTGAAATGAAATTTACATGAACAATTTCAACTCCACTGTGAAATATGGTCCCTTAATTAAATGATCTTAGACTATTTCTCAAGTAATACAATATAATATATATATTAAAAATCATGATTTTTTTTAAAAAAAACAAACCCTAAAATTCTCCACAATTTTAAATTGCAAACATTTTAAAAATTGGATTTTTTGACTAGTTCTAATGAATTACCTTACCCCTAGAAATGCATCTAAAGAAAGATGTGTTGATAGTTGAAAAGAAAATGTATATGAGTACTGACAAACAAGATGAGAGAAGTTGTGATTTTTAAAAATTACTATGTCACTAAAAAATATCGGGTTTGTAATTGACAATAAAAAATGTCTAACTGTACAAGAATGAAAAATATTACAAAACATCATGCATATCTATCTAAAGGTTGGATAAAATGTATTTTATGTGATAGTGAAATGCAAGTCTCATTCATACAACATACATAATTCACAGACAAGAGGGCAGAATTAAGATGGATGGACAATCTTACTGCAATTGTTTCCTGACATTTGAGTTCTTAATTGTGCAATATTAATGTTCTCTTAGCATCACTTAAAAATAATAGTTGCCATTTATTACATACTATCTTAAGGAAAATTCTGTTTCTAGATATCTGCTTAGAAGAGGTACAGAAAAGAAACAAAGTAGGCCCACATACTCAGCTGGATGTAAATGAGCACAGCTACATTGATTTATAACAGCTAAGATTTTGACCTTATAGTTCCCAGAAACCCTAAGTCTGGTGATGAAATCATAAAGCTAGTTATCAGTTCATCATGGGCCAGATCCACAACCTATTGATTTCTCCAGAATGTGGGCTATGGTGTGTGTTTTTCCTCTTTTCGGTGGTAGTTATGGGTTTGTTTGCACATTAACACATTTTTTATGCACTTAACTCATTTATATATTTGATGTCGTTTACATATTATACAGATTTTACTTATGAAGATTTTAATCAAAAAATCTGTCTTTTTCATCTTTCAGTTGAGTCTCATTTTGGTTTAATATAAGCTAGGCAATTAAGGTAATGAATCTAGTGAGAGGCTGGGAGTATAGAATTCTTTTTGAACAGACACCTGCACATACCAGTTGCTATGGAGATTACCCAGATATGCAAACAAGTAGAGAAAAATAGTGATTCAATATTCTCACTGTACAAGAAACAGAATTACTAATTGATAAACATCAAAGTAATATTGGTGAGAGTGAAGATTTTTTTAAACTCACAGGGAGAAATCTATAGCAGCCCTTCCCCAGTAGCACCAGAAGGAGGCACAATTTCTACTGGTTACGAGCAAAGCGTAAGTAATCTGTCTCATCTATTAGGCTGGAATGGCAGATTTGCATCCTCCTGCTATGCTGGTGCCATTATATGACATGGTGTACAGGGGATTAGGACCACAGCCCTGACACTTTTTCAGCATTCTGCTCCCCAGAGTCGAGAACCACCAAGCAATCCCCTCTCTCCTCTGAGTACTGGGACTTCCCAGCCTCTGTGCCACAAAAGCCAGGGGAAAGTGTTTTGTTCACCCTGCTGCCCCAGCATTGCCGAACAGGGGTTGCACATGTGGATCCAGAGTTTAATATATGTGCTTTTGTACCTACGACAGATAGACTAAGAACAAATGTCCAATTGGCCTATATTATATTATATTATATTATATTATATTATATTATATTATATTATAATTTTGGTACTATCGTTGACTCTTTGAGGTCTGTTTTGCTGCTTCTGTGATTTAGTCAATAACTTTCTCATAAGCTATTAAAACATTGAATTCTATGGCACCAGTGTTATGGATGGAAGAATAAGATGAAAAAGACGCATAATGAAAGACATCTGTGAATCTTACCAGTCAAGAGCTTAGCACTGTGGCACAGCCTGTTACGGTTGTATATTGCTGGGGATTGATTAAGGCTTTCCACAACTCAGGCAACATAATGTTTTGCAAAATGTGTATTGGAGCAAAATTGGAAGCTAATGGTCTATAGTGAAAATAATCACTTGCAAAATAAATCCTGTAAAAAGACTTGTACTAAATGGCACATAAAAAATGACAACCCCATCCCCCCCTCTACCCCTGTGATTTTGGGACAATGAAGGTGCCCTTACAGGAATACCATCCATCAAACTGCATATACAAAAGAAGAGCCAGAATGTGATCCCTAAACTGGATGTAATAAAGAGGAATAAAGAAGAAAGAGGAGTGACAACGATAATTACAAAAGTCAGAAACAGACATCAGCATTCCTTCCCTTGAATTCTTTACAGACACTTTCTGTTCTGATAACGTTACCTGACAGATCAATCCTTAATGAACACATTCATTCTTGGTAACATGTCTTGGGGAGATGCAGTGAGGATGTATGTCCTCTAATACCTTAAAGTCAATGAGTTCCTAAATTATGTCCATTGTACAGTTACTTACAGTCACCTGTAATGTTTAATAAACACTCAGGAGAGAAGGCATAGTACTTTCTATTAACTACATGAACGCTCAGTTCAGTTGGACTCTGATCAGTCTTCCAGAAACATCTAATTCACACTGGGTGGGCATAACAGAAGTATTAGCATAGCCACTTCCATGTGAGTAACTTAATTCCTATAATTGCAACCACAAGACAAAGTCATACAACAGAGAAGACTTCTGGGAATAAATGAGATGGATTCGGTCACAGAGACCCCCTTGAGACTGTCACCTGATGTGCTGAGACTACCTCTGAGCCCATTTTCTCCACCAGTTTGGGCCTGCAGAACCCTGTCTTGTTGAGCCAGATATGTTAACCTGCTGCAACACAGACCTAGGGTCTGACCTACACCCCCAAAGCTGCAGACTTAATTGAAAACAGCTAAGCAAGTGCTCCTATCTCTAGCATCCAGACACCCAGCTCCCAATGGGATCCATACCCCAAATGAATCTTTTTTGCAGTGTATAAAGCTTATACAGGGTAAACTCATAAATTGTCTGCCCTCTATAACACTGATAGTGAGATATGCACAGCTGTTTTCTCCCCCAGGTATTAATTACTTACTCTGAGTTAATTAATACGCAAAAGTGATTTTATTAAATATAAAAAGTAGGATTTAAGTGGTTTCATAATAATAAACAGAACAAAGTAAGTTACCAAGCAAAATAAAACAAAACACACAAGTCTAAGCCTAATACAGTAGGAAACTGAATACAGGTAACTCTCACCCTCAGAGATCTTTCAATAAGCTTCTTTCACAGACTAGACTCCTTCTTAGTCTGGGCCCAATCCTTTCCTCTGGTACAGTTCTTGTTAGTTCCAGCCCAGGTGGTAACTAGGGGATTCTCATGACTGGCAGCCTCCTTTGTTCTGTTCAACCCCTGTTTATGGCTTTGGCACAAGGTGGAATCTTTTGCCCCTCTGGGTCCCCACTCCTCCTTCTAAATGGAAAAGTACCAGATTTAAGATGGATTCCAGTACCAGGTCACATGGTCACATGTCCTATGAGACCCCTACTTTTCATTCTTTCTGGCCTAACTCACAGAAAGACAGGAAGGCTTACATGTAAACAGAGCCATTCACAAACAATTGTCCTGGTTAATGGGAGCCCTCAAAATTTTAATCCATCATTAATGGCCCACACTTTGCATAATTACAATAGGACCTCAGAGTTATTTCATATTTCTAATTGTAGATACAAGAATGATCCATACATACAAATAGGATGAACATACTTAGTAGATTATAAGCTTTGTAATGATACCTCACAAGAGACCTTTTCCATAAAGCATATTCCAGTTACATTATTTTCACATTACAAGTATATTTTCATAAAGCGTATGCAGTGCAACATCACAATAAGGATGGACAATGTCTTGCTATTTCACAGCTTAGCTGCACTTAATATGAAGCAGCAATGTCAGTAACTTCCCAGCTGTTGTCTGCCCAGGGTACTCCTTTTAAAAGGGATTCCCCAGAGTGGAGGGATTTCCATGTAGAAGTTAAAATAGCTTTTGGGAGCTACATCCTGTAACTAAACTTTCCTCTCCTTTTGCTACTGGGTAAACAAATCCTAGTTTTTCAGCCTATCAACTCCAGTACCCAGGAATCAGCAGGTGAAAATCCTCTCCAGGGAGGAAGGGCAGGACAGTTCCAAAGAGGTGGCTGACACTCATCCCTCATCCAAGTGAGGAGAGGGAGATCTGTGCAGAGACAATTGCCTCTAAACAAGTAAATATATAGGCAATGCCAGGCTTAAAATTAATATTTCCCTTTGTTTATTATAATTGTGAGAAATGGGGGATGATGACCTACTCTTTCCATTTCTTATATTTCTATAGACAAGGAAAGAAAAGATTTTATTCACTGCTTGGTGGATTTTTTTTTCTTTTCCTTTTCTTTCCCATATTAAAACACTCTCTGTGAACTCTTTCAATGAAGTCTGTAGTCAGGAATCCCATGAGAAAAATCTAGATTTAAAA
>NC_133770.1:168744035-168776170 GCF_003597395.2 Chelonoidis abingdonii | reverse complement strand
TGCTGTTTTCATGATATTTAAAAACAGGAGATTATCACTTGGACAATATGGAATACTCTCGTTCAATGTTCTTCCTACACAAACTCCTGCATAAAGTTTATTACAGTAATAATCCTTGAGGTAACAAAAATATGGGTGTCTGTGACACACTCTACATCCAAAAGAACAGGATGTAAACATTAATGCCACATGCAAATGATGAAAGACCCTTGGCAACCATTAAAACTTAGGCATCCAACAACAACTGAAGACTCAGCAAAACTTCTCTGTTAAGAGCCTGAGTAACAAGCCGAAGGCATGCTTCCACAACTGGGGGTGATGATCTAGATAGAGTCTGATCCAAAGCCCACTGAAGTCAACAGAAGTCTTTCCAATCCCAGACCAAACTCTAGTTGCAGAGTGAATATGGCCATGTAGATCCTACCAGAGAGCACCAGGGACAGTCCCATTGATTGTGTTATGCCCAGCAATCTTTAAACCTGAGTTTCCTCACATATACAAAACTTATACCTGAATGTAACTCAGTTAGTTATAATATAGGAAAATATAATATAGGAAATGTAGGTGAACTGGGCCCATCATCCACATGAACAATTAAATCAATATCCTTTCAACTCCAATACCATCATGGAGACAAACTTTGTCATTTCAAGCTGTGACTTTGTACTGTGATGCCAATAAATCAAATGACAGAACAAAAGTCCTTTCCATTTCTAACATCTGTGATTATAGCAATTTATATTTCTAAATAAGGAATTACAAGGTAGTCACAAGTTAATATACTTGGAAGGCTCTACTCAAGGAAAGCCCAGGCTGTGGATAGCATGAGTAGTATTGACCAGGATGAAGGCATGTTCAAGTTGTGTGGTAAAGCTTGCATCTCCCATGTCCTCACTACATCTGAGTGCAGCCAATGCTACCAACCTCTCATTTTCATGGTTATCAAATGTAATTATTTTGTATTCCATCCTGTAAGATCCCGCTCCCATGGAAGTCAAAGGGCTCAGCACCTCCCCGAATGAACCCTTTGATTTGTATTCTGTTGGTTTTGCTATGNGTCCTCACTTGAGTAATCCCACTGAAGTCAATGGGAGTAAGCGTGAGTGTCCTAAACTTCAAGCCCAAGTTTTTAGAGCAATGGAAACATAAGCATTGGAAACTTTATGCCCCAACATTTCAGTTTACACCTTCAAACAACACCTGTGTCCGAGTAAACAAACAACACATTAACTAACTTGCCTATGGAATGATTTGGATCCCAAAACTATGTCTTCACAAACTTGGACATATAAGATTTAAAATCTTGGATGAAACTACTTTGAATATTTGATCCTGAATATTTCAGTTGGCCAAGAAGTGTAACTTTCTAAAAAAGTTTAACTTAACAGGAGTAAAGGGGCAGATAGGGAGATCTTTGTATGCATGCTAATGAATTTGCAAGTCACTCAGATATCACAGAGAGAGTTGCAATATAGGAACCTAAACAGACAAACAGAATGATAGTGAAGGATAGTATTCCAGACATGAGGTCCAAATTTCTACTAAAAACAGCATAACATGCTGTAATATGGACCTATCTTTCCAAATCTGAAGTCCACTAGAGTATGTATAGATAAGAACATAATCTATTAAATGAAGCTGATGTCAATACATCAGGCATACAAATATATAAAATACACTGGCCTTTGAATAATGTCAGAACTCATAGTTTGAAAATACTGTCTTAATTTTAAGAAAACAGCATCTAATGAGAGACCCATGGCAGTACTTCAACTTCTATTATCAGAACATACAGTATTCTGCTGGTGACTCAGATATCCTTGAACACCTAATTAAGTTAATATTTCCTTTTAGCTCACTGTTGTATGGCCCTCTAATAGCTAAGAGCTATCTCATCTCTCAGGCAACTGATCTTAATTTCATGACTAAAGAAGACATAAAAACAATAGGCATACACTACTAACAGGTTTTAAAAAATATATGTATCTTAGACAGATTAGTTTTTGTACATTTGTATTTTAAAACATAAAATACACAGGATCAGATACTCAATTGTTGTATATCCACTGACTTCAATGGTGCTATGACTCTTTATATCAGCGGAGGATCTGGCCTTCATTTTGTAATAATAAAATAAGCTTTGAATAAGCTTTCAACCACCTTCAAATTTCAGAAGTCATGGAGAGAGCTGGATTTGATTCATCCTATCTGCAAATTTTAGTTTCAGTTTAGAACCCAGACCAGAAAGGTTTGACTTTCTGATTCAAATGTTGATAAAATCTCACAGGAATTGCTGTTTTCATGATATTTAAAAACAGGAGATTATCACTTGGACAATATGGAATACTCTCGTTCAATGTTCTTCCTACACAAACTCCTGCATAAAGATTATTACAGTAATAATCCTTGAGGTAACAAAAATATGGGTGTCTGTGACACACTCTACATCCAAAAGAACAGGATGTAAACATTAATGCCACATGCAAATGATGAAAGACCCTTGGCAACCATTAAAACTTAGGCATCCAACAACAACTGAAGACTCAGCAAAACTTCTCTGTTAAGAGCCTGAGTAACAAGCCGAAGGCATGCTTCCACAACTGGGGGTGATGATCTAGATAGAGTCTGATCCAAAGCCCACTGAAGTCAACAGAAGTCTTTCCAATCCCAGACCAAACTCTAGTTGCAGAGTGAATATGGCCATGTAGATCCTACCAGAGAGCACCAGGGACAGTCCCATTGATTGTGTTATGCCCAGCAATCTTTAAACCTGAGTTTCCTCACATATACAAAACTTATACCTGAATGTAACTCAGTTAGTTATAATATAGGAAAATATAATATAGGAAATGTAGGTGAACTGGGCCCATCATCCACATGAACAATTAAATCAATATCCTTTCAACTCCAATACCATCATGGAGACAAACTTTGTCATTTCAAGCTGTGACTTTGTACTGTGATGCCAATAAATCAAATGACAGAACAAAAGTCCTTTCCATTTCTAACATCTGTGATTATAGCAATTTATATTTCTAAATAAGGAATTACAAGGTAGTCACAAGTTAATATACTTGGAAGGCTCTACTCAAGGAAAGCCCAGGCTGTGGATAGCATGAGTAGTATTGACCAGGATGAAGGCATGTTCAAGTTGTGTGGTAAAGCTTGCATCTCCCATGTCCTCACTACATCTGAGTGCAGCCAATGCTACCAACCTCTCATTTTCATGGTTATCAAATGTAATTATTTTGTATTCCATCCTGTAAGATCCCGCTCCCATGGAAGTCAAAGGGCTCAGCACCTCCCCGAATGAACCCTTTGATTTGTATTCTGTTGGTTTTGCTATGGAGAAAGACTTTACATTTTATAACTAGTTTGTATTTTGCAGAACATTAACATGTATGCAATAAGGTATAGAAATTAAAATTTGTTAAGCTTTTTCGCAGGTCCCCTGTCTCTAAACAGTGTCAAATAGCCCTTCATAAAAAAATCAAAGAAAGACAGATGAGGAATGAAGAACATCTGGGGTCTCCAAGCTAAAATGAATTAATAACAAAATACAACATAGACATTCGCCCATGACAGTCGCCAAGTATGCAAATGAAAAGTATTTAAATTTTGGCATACGAAGAAGGATCCTGGCATGCTGTTTCAGATGCTTTAGGAATGTCCTACCAAACAAGTGTATTATTTATTTGTTTAATAGTATACCCTAGAAGTTATAACCATGCTCAGGGCTCTGCTGTATTAGGCACTGTTCATATACTTAGTGTAAGAGACTGTCCCTCCTCCAAAGCAACTGGGAAACAAGGAAGTATTATCTTCACTTTACAGACCAAGAGTTGAGGCACAGAGGGATCAAGATCCAGAGTCTCAAAAATATTTAGTTACCTAACTCTGACTGATTTCAGTTGATTTACGTACCTAAATACCCTTGAAGATCAAGGCTTAAATGACTTGTCCAAGGTCACACAGGAAGCCTATTGGCAGAGTCAGGAAATTTAAGCCAGACCTCCTGAGTTCCAGTGCAGAGCTTTCACACCAAGACTAGACATCCTCTCTAATTTTGAAGAAATATAGTAAATTGTAGGCTGGATGTATATGATAAACTTAATCTTGATCAAGCGAGGAGACAGCAAGCATTTTCTTGCTGTGTTCAGTGACTAAATTGATAAATCTTTAAAGAGGAAAAAAAAGTGATCTTTACTTGAATATTGGACTGTTTTTCTACAAAACTTATCAGGATGTGAAGCAGTATTATCCACACACATTGAGTTTTTTCAGAACTGCAAATAACTGGTAAAAGTGGTGTACAGAATTCAAGGAGATTATCTTTATGTTCTTGTGAATATTGTTTTATAATATTATAACCTATGCTTCTCCATACTGGATCAGAGCACCAAGCCAACGAGTTTAACATCCTGCTTCTAGCAGGAGACACCTGCTGTTTTAGAGAAAAGGGGAAAAAATATGCTCTTAGCCATCTGTGCATTGTTATTTCCTCTCATTTCCTAGCACAGCTATTTATAGGCAGAATAGGCTTTTTTTTTCCTCCATGTACTGTATATGTCTTTTGGGTCTTTTTAACCTCACTGGCCTGCCAGTTGGCTGAAAATGCTGTTGTCAAAATCTTGGGGTTTTTTGTTTTTGTTTTTGTTTTAACCAGTCCCCTGTCTCTCTGGGACCCACTCTTGCGAAACAGGTGGGTGTTTCTAAAAGTCTTCAACACCGAGTTTCAGGTAAACATAAGAATAGTGTTAGCAGGGGTGAAAGTAATTAAAGCACTTACCTGTACTCCGGAGTCCTGAGCAGGGTGTGTGGGCTCAACCAGAAGAGTTGGGGCATTTAAAGGCTCTGGCTGCGTCTGGAAACCACGGGGCCTTTCAATCACCCCCCGAGCTCCCAGCTGGAGAGGTGGCTGGGAGCCCTGGGACTTGGGCAATTTAAAGGGCCCGGGGCTTCCACCACTACCACAGCAGAACTCCAGGCCCTTTAAATCACCATGTGAGCCCTGCCACCGCTACCTCAGGGCTCCAGCAGCGGGGCTCGGGTGGCACTTTAAAGGGCCAGGGGTTCCGCTGCTGCAGGGAGCCCTGGGCCCTTTAAAACACCACCTGAGTCCCGCTGCCAGAGCCCCAGGACAGCAGCGGCAGGGCTCGGGCGGGGATTTAAAGGGCCTGCGGCTCCCCACAGTGGAGGAACCCCTTGCCCTTTAAATCACCAGCCGGTCAGGTCCAGCACGGCATACTGACTCTTGCTGGTACGTCAAAGCAGGCCCGTACCAGCTTACTTTCACTTCAAATATATTTCTCCCAAAGGGACTCTATCCACCTCTGAACCTAGTCTCCTTTCATATTCTCCTAATGAACATATCCCCTCTTTCCTCCATTAATAACACCAGCCATGATAACCCCTTTGTGTCTTTCACCCCCCAAAGTCTCAGGATCTTCTTTCATGATGCCTTAATTGCTTGAAATAACTTGCAGCATCTAATAGTTAAGCCTTCACCCATGACTCATTCAAATCATTCCAAAAATCTGTCTGACCTGTCCTCGTACAAAAAGTAAGTGTTTACATTAAAGCAAAAAAAACAAACAAAAAAAACGAGATACACAAATGCCTAAACTGAACAGCCTCTGTAATCCATGCCTTCCCTCTCCCCTTCCCGCCTCCCCAATGCTACCAGTCTCATTTGCTTGGTCTAGTCTATCTTTAAGATGGTCAACTCTTTGGGGGCAAGGATGCATCTATGATGTGTTTTCTGTGAAACTCAGAAATGTCTAACACACTTACAGGTGTTATTTAATGATTCATGACAATAAAAAGGAGAGTGAGACTACCGCATTCTGAAAATGCTCCAATTGAGAAAAAACAATTTAGAATTGCAAGCTTTTGGGGGCAGGGACTGTCTATTACTCTGTGTTTGTACAATGCCTACCACAATGGGGCCCTGTGCTTGGTAGGTGCTTATAGACTATCGTAATAAAGATGATGAATAGTAATGTATATACATTTTTAAAAGAGATTAGTCTTTCATGATCTGGCCAAACATTTACTGTCTAGTTACATAAAATAATATATTGCTTATCTATGTAAAATCAGCCATCATTATCATGATGCATCATACCTGCATGTCTGTGATAGACTACATGGGACAACTATGTCAGCTGGCAATGAGTTATTTCCAGACAGATAATTTGCCAAGCCAGATCGTCAGTGGTTATAAAGCAGCATAATTCTGCTGAAGTGAAAAATCACTGTAAATCAACCAAGCTCTATTGAATTCTATTCACACATTATGAGGATCTGGCCCTCTGTATATTTTGGAGAAGACAGTCATAAACCCTATCTTGATGTCAAAAATGAACCGTATGTGACTATGAAGAGGGATTTACTCTATAGATATACAAGCTGCTGTTCATTTTAGAGCTCAAAGTCCACAGTTTCCAGACTTCCTTTAGAGTGGGTAACCTAAAACTACACCTCTACCTCAGTATAACGGCTGTCGTTGGAAGCCAAAAAATTTTACTGCATTATAGGTGAAACATGTTATATTGAACTTGCTTTGATCTACCGGAGTGCACAGCCCGCAAACCCCTCCGACCCCCAGAGCACTGCTTTACCGCGTTATATCCAAATTTGTGTTATATCAGGTGGTGTTATATCGAGGTAGCGGTTGTATTAACATTTTGTTGCAACTCATCTCGCTTTCTCTGCTGCAAAGGGGACATAAGAGTACCAAAGAGGGATCCTAGTCTTCAAGAATTTCAGGTCTCCCTTTTCCCCCTCACAGACCAGAGGTCCACCAGTTAATTCTGTCTCTTATTTTCATTTCGGTGGTCGTTTGGATTTTTACCTGCTCTGGAGACGGGTTGCAAGTTGTGACAAAGTAAGGTCAGGGGGTGGGGGGAACTATACGCAAAGCCAATTTGGCCCTGACAGGGAAATGCCTTTCTGACCCTGTCCATAGGAAATCAGTCAGACACACAGCAACTTAAAAACATAGTTCCTATACCCTGGGGTACACAGAGGTCTTCCAGGGGGCTACATCAACTCATCTAGCTATTTGCCTAGTTTGCCAATAGGCTACACAAAAAAAGCACTAGTAAAGTCAGTACAAACTAAAATTTCATACAATGACTTGTTATACTGTTCCTATATACTATATCAGCAGTTCTCAAAATGTGGGCAAGTTCATTTTACTGGGGGTCGCCAGGGCCAGTGTTAGATTCACTGGGGGGCCCAGGGCAGAAAGCCCAAGCCTTGCCACACAGGGCTGATGCCAAAGCTTGAGTTTTTAAATGAGGTGAAAACTTGACAAGACAATTCAGATGCTCTGAAAGGGGTACAGTATCCTGGAAAGGTTGAAACCACTTTCCTATACTATAGAACTATAGGGAAGAGAAGTGATTTCAGTTAAAAAATGGGGCAAGTGACCAGGTAACCTGGACCAGGGATTTAAATAAATTATTGTATAATGCAATAGCCAATTGGCTTGCATCTCTTTAACAGGCAATGAGCAGCAGAGCACCCAGGGTGAGGAGGACCTATCCCTGAATTCACTCCTCCTTGTATCATGAAGCCATCTGGCCCCTGGTGGATCCAATCAAGTTTCTCATCAGTGGGATGCCGAATAAAGGCTGATAAGTGCACCTCCTCATCCATCACAAAGATTGGACACAACAGGTACAAGAAAGATGAAGTACAACAAATTAGAAGATGTTTTCACAGTATACAGACTATCCAGTACTTCATAAGAACTGGCAAGAGATTTAGGAGAGGAAATAGTGAATATAATGAATTTAAACAGTTTCATTGAGATGCTAAATGGAAGGATTCCACAAAACATGGGAAAAAATGAGACAGCAAGAAGATATAAAGGATATGACAAATAGCCAGAGCAGGATAAAATGTTTTATTTAAAATTTGAAAACGAGATGGTAAATAGTTATATGAATATATTCAGGAACTATTTTGAATTGGCAGAGCTACCCCATATTATATGGATTTGTTTTTCTCTGCAGCAATGGGTAAAAAAAAAAAAAAAAGCTACTAAATTATCTCTATCCCTCAGCTGTATACACAAAATAAAGATAATTCCAGTGCTTTTTTTAAATGCCATACTTTCGCTGCTACCCTAATTGCAGGGAATTCTCCTAACTGTTACTAATACTAAAAAGCTGGTGGGAACTGTAGTGATCTAGACAAACCACAAGGTTATTATCCCACTCTTCTCCATAACTTCTCTGAGCATTTCTCCACAGTGGTAAAAATGCTCTTAAACAATCTGCACTAAGGGCTAGTCTGTAGCAGAAAATTGTACTAGTTTAACTACATCCATGTACATTGATCTAATTCAACTGGTGCAAACTCCTCATGTAGACATAATTAAAGCAGTTTAACCATTCTGTAAATCCAGTTAGCTAGCTTCTATTTGAATTCCAAATAAAGATAAGTCAAATCTAAGCAAATATTAATCCAGTTTAAGTACATCTGCATTTGGGTGTGCATCAGTTTAACTAGATCTTGTTAATCTAATCTTGTTAAACCATGCTAGTTTTCCAAGCCTTAAGCATGCAATATTGTTGTCACTGTGCTGGCCCAATAGTGGGAGAATTCCCTAACTTTTTCAGCACAGATGCAGCCTGACAAGGTACTAAACAAAACTGTTTTACAATGAACTACAAAAGGATTCAAATAATCCTGTTTTACATTTGATCTGGATCTGCAAAACAGCAATCAATTTTCTTAGGGGCAGATTTTTAATGATATTTGGCTGCCTAAAGATCAAAAAGTGACACACAGTGGGACTTTCAAAATTGCCTAACTAGGTTAGGCATCTAACTCCCATTGACTTAGATTGGAATTAGGTACCTAGGAACTTTTGAAAATCCCAATACATACATATTTAGGTGCCTAAATACCTTTTAAAATCTGTCTTTTAATATCTAGACACTGTTTATAGAAGCTACTTGTAGTTCTATCACTGTAGCTTCATTAACTTCAGTGGATTTACAGCAATTTACACCAGCTGTGAATCTAGCCAAATATATTTCTTCTAATATGGATCACAAATACCAGATTCTTGCATTTTTATACCAATTTTAGCTTACGGATGTTAACAATTGCAAATACCAATGAAAACAAACTTTAAAGTATTACTGTAGTTCAAAATTCCATCTTTCTTCTGCTCTGGATAATATTTTCTAAATTGCAGCATACAGCAGCTTTGTCAAAGACCTGCATTGTAGCTAACAAAGTGGGTCCTCTTTACTGGTTGCACCCTTCCCAGCTTACAAATTTTTAAATTATTTAAATATCCTCATAAATAATGTAGTGAGATTATAAGTTCTGCTGTACAACTGTGGTGGAAATAATGGGTGAAACATGCAAAATTGATTTACAAAGCATAGCAAAGATTTCATTCCTGAATGCATTTGCTCCTCAGAAAGGGAAAAGGAAGAAAAGGAAAAACTAGTTCATTAAGTTGCCTTGCAACGAAAAAAAGAAACAGCTGCTAAAATCATGAACTACCTGATGGCTAGAAACAGCAAGAGAAATAAAGAATTCGATGTGTGTTTCATTTTGTAGTGGTTTGTCCAAATAGGGAATCATGATGAACAGTAGACTTATGGGAAGAATATTGCTACAAGTATTATTCTGATGGCATGTACTTAACTAGAAACTCAACAGCAAAGTGTTATTGTGTGACCCGTCAGCATATGTGCTAACATACAATTAGATTTGTTAATCTGCCTGTTTACATTTTAACGATATTTGCTTTACAATATTGGGGAAATATTACAATATTGGAGAAATTGTTTGAAAATGAGAGATATTAAAAAAAAAGCACACACCTGATTATTTTCAGCACTTCTGCAAATAATTTCATTAGTACCCCTTCTACCGTCAAACTACAAAAGGCCTGAAACTAACAAATTAATACTATCCATATACTGATTTACTAAAGAGAGAATTAAATTTTATTGTACCATAAAGACTTACAAAGATCATATACAGCATGCTCCTGCAGATAAACCATCAATGTATTTGTCTGAACTTCCACATATAATAGATAAATTGTTCATGTGGTTGTTGTTTTTTCCCAATCAGATTCATATACAAGGAGAAGGCTGTATGAAATGCAACCTTTCTGATACAATATCCTGAAAATACCCATAAACATTGCTTCAGAAACAGATTTTAATTGCCAAGATCAGTATCTTAAATGAAGTGAGCATAACAGTACAAAGGCAGTCACTGTGACAGTATGACTAATTGCAAATACTGTAGCTATTTTTTGTAGTATATGACAGTAAATGAGATTGTAGTTTCCCGGACAAAATATATAAAATATTACATTTGTGTGTAAAAGCATGAGATTAACCTACATTCCAGTGCTATTAATGCAATATAATAACTGACGGGGGTGATTGAGGGGGCAGGGGACAAGGGCTGAGGCCCACAAAGCAGTTCTGTGTGCTGCAGGGAAAATCTATCCATTGTTGTCTTGTCTGCTCACAGGGTACATTTTATTCTGCATAAAAGGAAATATCTAAATCATTACCAAGACCTCAACAGCTGGAAATATGTAACTTCAAATATGATACATTAACCTGAGCCGGTTTATAGAAAACCCCTTCAGAATTAACTTCACACTACAGGCAGAGGAGCCCAATGGAGGGTGGCTTACTGAGAGTGGGACACCCCCCTAAATAGTTTTT
The DNA here is from genome assembly GCF_003597395.2 of Chelonoidis abingdonii. Classification (NCBI taxonomy): domain Eukaryota; kingdom Metazoa; phylum Chordata; order Testudines; family Testudinidae; genus Chelonoidis; species Chelonoidis abingdonii. Next base: position 168,765,446 of record NC_133770.1, on the reverse strand, counting down.
CTTCTAAAGAAAATTGAATTGGCAATTTTTGTTCTTGCTTCTCTAGATTTTGCTGATGTCTTACGTGCTGGCTTGTACCTCGGGTTAATTAAAATTATAAAATGGGTCAAACAATCCTTTCAGTTTTCTTGACAATATTATACTGTGGATCAGACCTTTGTAAAGGACTCTCCTGCCTCTGCTCAGTGTTTTACAGCACAGCTATTATAGCCCTAAACGTCAATTTCATCTCTTGCTTAAACATAGATTGCTATTATTTACATCATCTGAGATTGTGATATTTTATTCATCGATAATTGGTGGTTCTAACTAACAGTTAGAGCTAACTAATTGGTGGAACTAACAGTTTGTACGAAAGGATTAAGCGTTCTCATTTGGTCCTCTCTGAGGATGGCTAAACAGCCAAACTCTCTCAAATAGTGCCCCTGCTTCCTATCTTCAGATTGGAAGAACTTACAGAAATACAGCTACAGGGCTAGATTGTCACAGGCCCATCAATACTTAATGATGACGACCCAGTAGCAGACCAGGGACCATACTGTTCTTCTCTTGCTCCAGAGGGGTAATCCGTGCCAACCCTAAACCTGGTACAGATTAATTCCCCTCTTTGCTGGTTTAGCTGTTAGGGCTGGCTGCACTCCTTCCCCATCTCTGCCAATCCACTCCACCCCCTCATATAGATTGATGTCTCTCTGCACTGTGGTCTATGAAATGTATAATCCCTCTCGGGCAGTAAATATTGCCCCGCCCCCCCCTTGTGCATGTGTGCAGCCTGGATCACAATCGCACCCACAGTAAACACTGAAAAATGGAACATCTTTTTTGGGAAAAGACAAAGAAAATTGAACAAAACAAAAAAGAAAGAGGCAAGAAGTCATTAGGGAAAAGAAATACAGCAGGGCTGCTGAAACTGCACAACCCGAAAGGATGCAGCTAATTTGTATACATATTTACATAATTTAAAAATAAAAGCATACAACCACAATATTTACTTGTATTTGTATCCAGATCAACAGGGGAATAGAAATGGATTGTTGCTTGAGTTCATCAGCAATAAGAACCTGCATTTGATCAGCTTTGCTTTCACTCTACAATTACAGGGTGAAGACAGCCAAAATAGGTCATGTTATTGGTTATGTTTTAGGCAGCCCTAGAATTGAGAAGAGGGCAGGACAGCCATTGGTGAGAAATATTAGATCATTTATAGAAATGAGTGGGGGGAGGAGGAAACTTCCTAGCCTCCAATAAGTGCCCTTATCCATTTATATTCTTTCCTTAAGACAAATCTGAATCTAGAGCTCTCTCTGATTGTCTACCGTGTTCTTTTTGACTTTACCCCAGGATGTCGTGACCCTCTCAGCTGGTCAGCATAACCACTTTCTCAATGCCCCTGCTGTGGGTGAAAGTCCTCTAAGAATCCTGAAAGGCAGCTCAGATTTTGTTTTTGGAATTTGTTTTATAATGGTGTTGATTCTGAGGTGGAAAAAAAATAGAAGATTCTGTTCTTGCTTGTGTCTGTTCTGTGTGAACACTGACATTGGCAGGATTACAAGGACAATATTTTTCAAGCATAAAAGATTTGTGAGCAATTTCCTCCAATGTATTAGGTACAAACAGACATTTTTTCAACAGCAGGCATACATGGCTTTTAGTTTTAGTGAGTTTTTTCCTTGAACAAATGCATTTATTGTAGCTGATTTAAAGAAAAAATTCCCCTCCATTTATTTTGATTTCCCCTGTGTCCTTTTACAGCATCGTAAAGAGTACAGAATCTTGTTCCACAATTATATATTTGTGTAGAGACCTCTTTCAAATCTCCAGAGCAATAATCTATGCACATTTTTAAGTGATTTTTTGCAGTAGTCCTAAATCCATCCCCCCACTCTCACCCAGACAGGGAGTAATTTTTCCTACTCTTGATATATAAAGATCCATGCAGAACATTTCTAGACACATTTCCTAATATGAGAGGCACCAATAGCACAGGGCATGAAGGAAACACACTTTTGTATTTCAGAATTAGAAGGGAGGGGGCTTGGGTGGCCATAGAAACTTGGTAATGAGATGGAGCCATTTCACCTCTATGCCACTGACTTGAAAATATCCTAGTCTGGTATTGATCAAAAGATGTTTCTGCTGGAATACAATTTGATTTTGTGACCTGTTCAGAAATGAACTGATGGCCTTAATCCATTTTGTAATGCGAAGTGAATTAAGAAAGAGATGGGGGGAGAGGTGTAGCTATATAATTTGAAACTGATACAAGATACAGTACAAGAGATATCTCACTCTGAAAAAAAAAAGATAATTGTTAGTGTTTTAACCCTCTGTGAGTACCAGGATGGAGTTGACATAGGAATAGCTGTGTTGTACAGTCCATCATGCTGCACTTCAAAATTGCCATGTGAGTAGTGAGTTTTTTTATTTATTTATTTTGGACTGGGTTGACTCATGGTCTCGGTTGGCTCATGGTAATCAAGACTACCATACAGCCACTTATATTTTGTCTGAGTCTTGAATTTAGGATGGGATTGGTGATGGAGGAGGTGACAATTACACGTTATTCTTAGTTACACTGTAATTTCCTGCAGTTCTGAGATCAGAGCACATCTTTTCTCCTTTCAGCAGAAGAGATTGATTTAACTTTTGTGCCTACAGGAAAAAAAAAATGGGCCCAACTGTGTTTCAGATTACTTTAATGGGAAGGCAGATTTTGTACTACATGTAACATCACTAATGGTGAAAATAACACTTTGATTCCTGTTGATTTTGGTGTTGAAAAGTTTTAAGACTTATACCAATGCAATTGTGGTAGTGGAGGAGTAAACTTCTTTTCCTCTACTATAGCAGCTAGGAAATCCTGACCAGTTGTCCTGTTTTGGGTAGTTGACAGATTGGCCAATCCAGACTGTTTTCACTCAAAACATAGCATTTTTTTATTCTCACTGTGATGAGATTTCTGTCCATTGTAAAGTCATAGGGACACTTGCAATATGTAAAGCAAAGAATGTGCATACATCTTTGCAAATTACGAGCCTACAGTTACTGGTGAAGGAAAAGGTAAAATATACAGTAACTGTGTTTGCTCCACTGACAAGTACCCAAGTTTCTGTTTTGCTAATGGAGCTGCAAAATGCCTGAAGAATGGGGTTCTGTGTTTTTGTTTTATGGTGTGAGCTCACTGCAGTTTACGAGAAGGCAGAACATGGCATAATTCTCAAACATTGTGACAGGACTTGTTTAATTCATTTTTTCATATTTTGATAAGGAAAATTATGCTGTCAATTCAAAATTGCCTTTGCCACAATTTCCATGACTGACATCTCCTGTTTGCATACACAGCCAACATTTCTGTAGCAAAATTATTTCTGTATGGTTTGATTTCCCTGATTATCCAGGTTTGAAAACACGATTACACAAGGCCCACTCAGGTCATTTTATTGCCAAATTGACATCTTTGTCTCTAATTTTTCATTACTGTTATTTACTGTTGAAAGCTTAACTGTCTCGATTTTAGCATCTAAAATGTGCTGCTAATACATAGTAATGTAAACAGTGTAATAAGACGATATCACATAATATGTCAAATTTCTTCACAATTTTGTAGCATTTTTTTTATAATTTGTCTATTTTTCTGTCAAGATAAATGTTATTAGTATGCGCACCATACACATTCCCTCTATAGCTTTTAGGCCTATGATAGCTATCAGCAGGACCCCTTGTATTATGAAACATTTTAGATCTAAATAATACAGCAAGGACTCCCAATTAATGCACCCAACTTCACTGAAATATGCAGTATCATGCATTGTAAATAACTGCTCATTGTTTGACCCTTTTATAATATCATTTAATAACCTCTGCAGGGCTACACCCTGAAGGCAGGGGACAGTAACTCTTCACACTCCACACAGATTTCTCACCTGATACCAGCATCCAATTTCAAGTTTCTGAGCCCCATATTCAAAACCTTCTTCAACTCAGGTATAATTACCTAAAAGATCACGTCTCCCTCTATAACCACATCAAGAATATGGATTAGAGCTGGTCAGAAATTGGAATTTCAGTTCCACAGGGAATTCCTGACACCTCAAAATCTGTTTCAATTTTCAAATCAGAATGAAAAGCTGAAATCTTAAATTCCCATTGAAAAACAAAAACAAAAAACCCCCAACCCTACATGGAACAATTAAAACATTTTTGATAAAAAATTGTTTTAATAATGCTGAAATATATTTGCATGTAATGTATAAATATAATAGAATATTAATATTAATAACAAAGTCAAAACTAAATAAACAGGAATGTTTCAACATTATCACAATGAAATGAGAAAGTAAAACTATGTGTATTCAACCACTTCCTATCAAAATCAACACATTCCCCCAAAATATTTCAATTTTAACACATGGAATTTTCTGACAGGAAAACTGTTCATCAGAATTTTTTGACGACAGCTGTAACATGATCTCCAGCTACAATGCAGCTGGCAGTTCTCAGGAGGTGGCTTATGGATTCACAAGGCCAGGAGAGACCACTGTACTCATCTTGTCTGACTTCCTGCATAACAGAGGTCATAGAACTTCCCCTCTAAGGTGCCACAAGTACTCCTGTTCTTTTTGCAGATACAGACTAACAAGGCTGCTACTCTGAAACCTGAATATTGTTTAATGCCTTTGGGTCCATTGTATTACAAATGCAGTTGTGTATGTATTATTGTGGTATTATATGTACCTACATTAGTAAGAAGGAGATGCTAATGTAATTCCTTCATTATCAACCCTTTGAAGCCTGTGGAAATATTTCAAACTGGATTCTCCAGGGACCAACCAACAAAGAAAGGAGTACTGGATAAATAGTCTGGTTTTAAACTGGCTTAGGGCCTTCTTCCTGATCTGGCAAATGGACAGGGCCATCTTGGAAGGCTTGGAAGGGCTGAATCTACAGAAGCCCATAAGGATATATTGGTGTCACTAGGCATAAATCTAGGTAACTCGGGAAAATGGAAGACCACGAGTGTCGATAAAGCCCTCCTGCTCAGGACTCAATGAACCATTGTTCCTCCATGTTTAACACTTTGTGTAACCTAGTGTAACCTAATTTGTTAATAGCTGTAAAATGTAATGTCAGCAGTTAGTTTTCCGATTGTAACAGCCAGTTCCCTGCTGTAATACACTGGAGCTAAACTGAAGCAAGTTTCAAGGCCACTCTTAGATACAGCATACATGTCTCTGCAGCAGAAAGGGAAGAGGGAGGGGGAAAACAAAAAGATTGAGTGAGAAAAGATACTGCAGCTGAATGGGAAAGGAGGGGGGAGTGAAAGATCAATTAGTCTGCAAGAAAAAGTTTTGTAGTAAACAACTGGGATACAAAAGGAAAAAACTGCTTGTTTTAGGTGTGCAGGATTTGAGATTGCATTCTCCCTCGCACCTTATTTGAGCTCAAATAAACTTGTGTTTTGCTTCTTCACCCTGGTGTGTTCATTGGCGCTACGCACTCCGGGCCACGAACCACTGTTGCTTAGCCTCTGGCACTTTGTGCTGGCAACAGATAGGTGATAGTTCTGGGATAAGGCTGTTATGAACTTGTGATCATAGAAGAGATTCCCTCTGTGGGGTTTTGAAGGACTTCTCCTGCCAGAGCCCATGTGAAAGCTGGGGTGATGTCTGGCAAACTTTTTAGCATGTGTGCATGTTCTTTTATTGTTTTTAATATGTTTTCTCTGTAGTTCTTTTACCTTAAGAATAAAATAGGCTTGCTTTAAAAGAGTGATGTGGTAACTATAATGGTGGACAGTTACATTGTTAACCATCTCTGAAGAGAAAACAAGCAGTTGCTCTTGGGCATCCTATTCTCTGCTGGAAATAACACCGTGAAGGCAGGGAACTGTGCAGCCTGGAAACACCTTGGTCAGAAGGGAGTGAGAGGTGGCTCTCCACCCAAGGATACATCTGCACTACCCGCTGGATCCGCGGGTAGCAATCAATCTATCGTGGATCAATTTACAGTGTCTAGTGTAGATGTGATAAATCAATCCCCAGTCGCTCTGCTGTGGCGAGAGGCGGAAGTGGAGTCGACGGGGGAGCGGCGGCAGTTGACCCCGCGCCGTGAGGACGCAAGGTAAGTCAACCTAAGATACATCGACTTCAGCTACACTATTCTCATAGCTGAAGTTGCGAGAACAAGAATTCCATTTTATAAAGAATTGGTTAGACCTCATTCCTAAACCTCAGAAAACTTCCCAATGCGAGTTAAGTCAAAACTGATGTTTCCACAAAAAGTTCCATTTGTGATGACTTGGCATCTTCCAGTAAAAAAATGTCATGTTGAAAAATTCCTGATCAGCTCTAGTCTTAAGTCTTTTCATGTTTCTCATGCTGTTGTGTGACACCTGTTCCTCCTCAAGAGAACACAGGCATTTTACTCCCACCCCCCACATAAGGCAAATACTTCTGCTCGCTAAAGGGTACATCCTGTCTCCCCAGAAGACCTTTTCTTTTTGAGTCCATTCTTTTTGAGATCCCTACTAACCCTCTCCTTTCCTAGTCAAAAAGAGATTTACCATGATCTATCTTCTTTAAAACCTTACACTCCTCTTCTCCATTTTCTGAAATGTTCAAACAAGTCAGGTGCCCTGATTAGGGATCCTCCATTGGTTTATTTTAAAATTACTTTACGGGGATCAAATCCTGGTCTCACTGAAGTTGGTGACAGAGCTCCTATTGACTTCAGTGTGGCAGTCTCAATCCTTTTCTACCATTCAAAAATGCAGGTTCTCTAACTCCAAATAAACAAACCATTAAACAAAATGGAAAAAAATATATTTGAATACATATAAAAAAGGAGAGAGGCCCTGTGATTAGGAAGCAGGTTTTCAAAGGTTCAGCTGTGTGTGTCACCTACTTGTGCACCTGCAATTTCTGAGAGTCTTGCAGAATTCAGGTGAAAGAAAGGCTTGTCCAGTGGTTAAGGTGCTAGTGTGGCACTTGAGAGACTGGGGTTAAATTCTTTGCTTTATCACAGACCTCCTCTGGGACTTTGGGCAAGTAACATGGGGATAATAGCACTTCCCTAACTCACAGGGTGTTGTGATACTTTCTACATTAAAGATTTATCAGATACTATGGTGATGGGAGTCACAGAAGTGCCTAAAATAGGTGGACAAAAATTGTCCTTTTGAAAATGTGGCCTGCATTTTCTTTGCTGGGAGAGGTGTCCTCCACACCATCTTTTTCAAATGAGGCTGCCACTTACATTTGTGCAAAGGTTAGATGTTTCATAAATCAAGTAGAACAGTCTTTTACAAACTATACCTAGGTCCTAGGGGGAAATCCTGGCCATCTTACTCATGTGCATAGGCAAAAATTCTCATGTCAGTAAAGTGAGCGGGATTTGGCGTCTATGAATTATTTTGAACCTATGAAGGAAAGATAGTGTTAGATTCAGATGACAGCTAGAGCATTGATAATCCCTTAGAGAAAGAAAAATCATTTGTCTACCAAGTGAAGAGAAAGCAAACACTGCTTATTTAAACCAGAACAAATCACAGGCATGTTACATAATCAGAAGAATATTTTTAATTTTCTAGAATATACATTGAGCGTAAAAATATCAGTTTGCTGACTATATGCAGTTTCATAAATCCACAGTAACATGTTACATTAATTTGTATTTAAGGTACAGGTGAGCATCAGAATTAGTCATTTCAATTTCATTTATGATGCTCAGTCAAATTGCATTGTTCTTTTCAAACTCAGTCTTCTAATTGTGAACCCAACTTCAAGCTGTACTAGTGAGTTCCCTGGAATCCTGTGAAACAAAACATGATAGCAATAAGGACAACAGTAAGGTAAAATGTAAGGGTAGTAGTGAACTACACCTCCTGTAGATATTACGATACCTCCAAGAACAATTAATGCATCTAATTTAATAACTTGAGAAAAACAAGACCTCAGAATAGTACTTCTCACTTCTCTAAATAATTTCTTCAAAGTATCATAGTCTAATTGTACAGGAAAGGTGGCTTGAACAACTGAATAAGAATAAACTGGAGTTATTCATTTGGACGTTCATCCAAACATTCAAAATTCCACAGATAATTCTGCTGCTGGACAAACACTGGTAACCTAAGAGACCAAAAATAGTTAGGAGGCATTATATGGACTAATTGATCAATGCAGGTTATAATGGACAATGATACCAAAAATATTCAGGCGCCTTATGTCCTACACCAGAGCTGTTCCCTGTTTCAACACCACTTAGAGTTAATCTCTAAGACCTGTCTCTGGCTTAGGGATCTTTCATGGATCCCATACACCAGTGGAGGATAGGTGTGGCAGAGCAGAATTCTTCTGCCATGCTTCTCTTCCCCCCAAAACTGCTTCTTATGCTAAATAGCAGAGGGACAGAGGCACAGAGAATTAAGCTTGCAAGTTTACACCAGCAGCGGAATTCTCTGCTGGCTATTTGTGGTCAGTTCCTAGCACCTGTGCACTCAAAGATGTCAAATCTGACTACAGATTTCAGCCCTTTGTCTCTCACAGAAGTGTACAACCTGGGACATTTGAATGAGGGTAAATGTTCTGTCTAGAAATGTTTCTGTACAGGGAGAAGCATCTCTAAATCTGGAGGTTTTCCAAAAACTTGGCAAGATATGATAAGAGCTTGTCATTTATTGTCACCAGTCAAGATATTTTTTTTAAATTGGGAGCCTACAATTAGGTCTATATTTTGGTGCCTAACTTGCTATTATTAACTATTCTGATACCTAAGTATGGACCTAAGAGTTTAACTTCAGGAGCCCTTTTTTTCTAACCTTAATCTTTATTTCTTGGGCTCAGTACAGAAATAAAGGTTCCTTGGCAGAAGCTGAAATCTTGATTTTGGAGTATTTAGAAACGAAAGGGCACTTTTACAAACAAGTCATATGCTTTAAATCTAAGTTCAGTATTTCCAGGGATTTCTCATAGAAAAGATTAATGCTTACTGTTAAAGGCAGCAACTTTGTCCAGTATTCAGAATTTTGGAATATCAATATCCCATTGAATTATCTGATGAAGATAGGGTGACTAGACATCCCAATATTATCAGGACTATCTGGATATTAGAGCTTTGTCTTATATACATCAACTACTACCCTCCCCACCATGGGAAAAAATGTGTCCCAATTTTTTCACATTTGCTATCTGATCACCTTGATGAAGATAACGCGTGTGGATCTCGTAATGTTCATGGGATATGTAGGCTTATTGGTGTTTAATATTTCTATACTACAGAATATCTTTTTTGTCTTTTTAAACTAGGATATTTCATTAGAAATCTATCAAAAGAGAATGTTAAAGATTGAACAGTTTAACATCTGAAAGGCAAAAAAATGCTGAAATGAAATTTACATGAACAATTTCAACTCCACTGTGAAATATGGTCCCTTAATTAAATGATCTTAGACTATTTCTCAAGTAATACAATATAATATATATATTAAAAATCATGATTTTTTTTAAAAAAAACAAACCCTAAAATTCTCCACAATTTTAAATTGCAAACATTTTAAAAATTGGATTTTTTGACTAGTTCTAATGAATTACCTTACCCCTAGAAATGCATCTAAAGAAAGATGTGTTGATAGTTGAAAAGAAAATGTATATGAGTACTGACAAACAAGATGAGAGAAGTTGTGATTTTTAAAAATTACTATGTCACTAAAAAATATCGGGTTTGTAATTGACAATAAAAAATGTCTAACTGTACAAGAATGAAAAATATTACAAAACATCATGCATATCTATCTAAAGGTTGGATAAAATGTATTTTATGTGATAGTGAAATGCAAGTCTCATTCATACAACATACATAATTCACAGACAAGAGGGCAGAATTAAGATGGATGGACAATCTTACTGCAATTGTTTCCTGACATTTGAGTTCTTAATTGTGCAATATTAATGTTCTCTTAGCATCACTTAAAAATAATAGTTGCCATTTATTACATACTATCTTAAGGAAAATTCTGTTTCTAGATATCTGCTTAGAAGAGGTACAGAAAAGAAACAAAGTAGGCCCACATACTCAGCTGGATGTAAATGAGCACAGCTACATTGATTTATAACAGCTAAGATTTTGACCTTATAGTTCCCAGAAACCCTAAGTCTGGTGATGAAATCATAAAGCTAGTTATCAGTTCATCATGGGCCAGATCCACAACCTATTGATTTCTCCAGAATGTGGGCTATGGTGTGTGTTTTTCCTCTTTTCGGTGGTAGTTATGGGTTTGTTTGCACATTAACACATTTTTTATGCACTTAACTCATTTATATATTTGATGTCGTTTACATATTATACAGATTTTACTTATGAAGATTTTAATCAAAAAATCTGTCTTTTTCATCTTTCAGTTGAGTCTCATTTTGGTTTAATATAAGCTAGGCAATTAAGGTAATGAATCTAGTGAGAGGCTGGGAGTATAGAATTCTTTTTGAACAGACACCTGCACATACCAGTTGCTATGGAGATTACCCAGATATGCAAACAAGTAGAGAAAAATAGTGATTCAATATTCTCACTGTACAAGAAACAGAATTACTAATTGATAAACATCAAAGTAATATTGGTGAGAGTGAAGATTTTTTTAAACTCACAGGGAGAAATCTATAGCAGCCCTTCCCCAGTAGCACCAGAAGGAGGCACAATTTCTACTGGTTACGAGCAAAGCGTAAGTAATCTGTCTCATCTATTAGGCTGGAATGGCAGATTTGCATCCTCCTGCTATGCTGGTGCCATTATATGACATGGTGTACAGGGGATTAGGACCACAGCCCTGACACTTTTTCAGCATTCTGCTCCCCAGAGTCGAGAACCACCAAGCAATCCCCTCTCTCCTCTGAGTACTGGGACTTCCCAGCCTCTGTGCCACAAAAGCCAGGGGAAAGTGTTTTGTTCACCCTGCTGCCCCAGCATTGCCGAACAGGGGTTGCACATGTGGATCCAGAGTTTAATATATGTGCTTTTGTACCTACGACAGATAGACTAAGAACAAATGTCCAATTGGCCTATATTATATTATATTATATTATATTATATTATATTATATTATATTATAATTTTGGTACTATCGTTGACTCTTTGAGGTCTGTTTTGCTGCTTCTGTGATTTAGTCAATAACTTTCTCATAAGCTATTAAAACATTGAATTCTATGGCACCAGTGTTATGGATGGAAGAATAAGATGAAAAAGACGCATAATGAAAGACATCTGTGAATCTTACCAGTCAAGAGCTTAGCACTGTGGCACAGCCTGTTACGGTTGTATATTGCTGGGGTTTGATTAAGGCTTTCCACAACTCAGGCAACATAATGTTTTGCAAAATGTGTATTGGAGCAAAATTGGAAGCTAATGGTCTATAGTGAAAATAATCACTTGCAAAATAAATCCTGTAAAAAGACTTGTACTAAATGGCACATAAAAAATGACAACCCCATCCCCCCCTCTACCCCTGTGATTTTGGGACAATGAAGGTGCCCTTACAGGAATACCATCCATCAAACTGCATATACAAAAGAAGAGCCAGAATGTGATCCCTAAACTGGATGTAATAAAGAGGAATAAAGAAGAAAGAGGAGTGACAACGATAATTACAAAAGTCAGAAACAGACATCAGCATTCCTTCCCTTGAATTCTTTACAGACACTTTCTGTTCTGATAACGTTACCTGACAGATCAATCCTTAATGAACACATTCATTCTTGGTAACATGTCTTGGGGAGATGCAGTGAGGATGTATGTCCTCTAATACCTTAAAGTCAATGAGTTCCTAAATTATGTCCATTGTACAGTTACTTACAGTCACCTGTAATGTTTAATAAACACTCAGGAGAGAAGGCATAGTACTTTCTATTAACTACATGAACGCTCAGTTCAGTTGGACTCTGATCAGTCTTCCAGAAACATCTAATTCACACTGGGTGGGCATAACAGAAGTATTAGCATAGCCACTTCCATGTGAGTAACTTAATTCCTATAATTGCAACCACAAGACAAAGTCATACAACAGAGAAGACTTCTGGGAATAAATGAGATGGATTCGGTCACAGAGACCCCCTTGAGACTGTCACCTGATGTGCTGAGACTACCTCTGAGCCCATTTTCTCCACCAGTTTGGGCCTGCAGAACCCTGTCTTGTTGAGCCAGATATGTTAACCTGCTGCAACACAGACCTAGGGTCTGACCTACACCCCCAAAGCTGCAGACTTAATTGAAAACAGCTAAGCAAGTGCTCCTATCTCTAGCATCCAGACACCCAGCTCCCAATGGGATCCATACCCCAAATGAATCTTTTTTGCAGTGTATAAAGCTTATACAGGGTAAACTCATAAATTGTCTGCCCTCTATAACACTGATAGTGAGATATGCACAGCTGTTTTCTCCCCCAGGTATTAATTACTTACTCTGAGTTAATTAATACGCAAAAGTGATTTTATTAAATATAAAAAGTAGGATTTAAGTGGTTTCATAATAATAAACAGAACAAAGTAAGTTACCAAGCAAAATAAAACAAAACACACAAGTCTAAGCCTAATACAGTAGGAAACTGAATACAGGTAACTCTCACCCTCAGAGATCTTTCAATAAGCTTCTTTCACAGACTAGACTCCTTCTTAGTCTGGGCCCAATCCTTTCCTCTGGTACAGTTCTTGTTAGTTCCAGCCCAGGTGGTAACTAGGGGATTCTCATGACTGGCAGCCTCCTTTGTTCTGTTCAACCCCTGTTTATGGCTTTGGCACAAGGTGGAATCTTTTGCCCCTCTGGGTCCCCACTCCTCCTTCTAAATGGAAAAGTACCAGATTTAAGATGGATTCCAGTACCAGGTCACATGGTCACATGTCCTATGAGACCCCTACTTTTCATTCTTTCTGGCCTAACTCACAGAAAGACAGGAAGGCTTACATGTAAACAGAGCCATTCACAAACAATTGTCCTGGTTAATGGGAGCCCTCAAAATTTTAATCCATCATTAATGGCCCACACTTTGCATAATTACAATAGGACCTCAGAGTTATTTCATATTTCTAATTGTAGATACAAGAATGATCCATACATACAAATAGGATGAACATACTTAGTAGATTATAAGCTTTGTAATGATACCTCACAAGAGACCTTTTCCATAAAGCATATTCCAGTTACATTATTTTCACATTACAAGTATATTTTCATAAAGCGTATGCAGTGCAACATCACAATAAGGATGGACAATGTCTTGCTATTTCACAGCTTAGCTGCACTTAATATGAAGCAGCAATGTCAGTAACTTCCCAGCTGTTGTCTGCCCAGGGTACTCCTTTTAAAAGGGATTCCCCAGAGTGGAGGGATTTCCATGTAGAAGTTAAAATAGCTTTTGGGAGCTACATCCTGTAACTAAACTTTCCTCTCCTTTTGCTACTGGGTAAACAAATCCTAGTTTTTCAGCCTATCAACTCCAGTACCCAGGAATCAGCAGGTGAAAATCCTCTCCAGGGAGGAAGGGCAGGACAGTTCCAAAGAGGTGGCTGACACTCATCCCTCATCCAAGTGAGGAGAGGGAGATCTGTGCAGAGACAATTGCCTCTAAACAAGTAAATATATAGGCAATGCCAGGCTTAAAATTAATATTTCCCTTTGTTTATTATAATTGTGAGAAATGGGGGATGATGACCTACTCTTTCCATTTCTTATATTTCTATAGACAAGGAAAGAAAAGATTTTATTCACTGCTTGGTGGATTTTTTTTTCTTTTCCTTTTCTTTCCCATATTAAAACACTCTCTGTGAACTCTTTCAATGAAGTCTGTAGTCAGGAATCCCATGAGAAAAATCTAGATTTAAAAGAATAATTTAGGTTGTCCCTACATTGTCAAAGAGTTTTGGTCTAGCCTACCTCCAGTCAAAGTAAGTGGAATGCATGTGAAGCAATTAGTAAGTTTTCCCCACCTCTTCCACTCTCCAAACAGATAAAAAGTCAACATTTGTTTTTATATATGTCTATAGATATAGATATCTATATAGATATATAGAGATATAATCTTTAAAAGGTAGAATCACTACTGAGATGAAAGATTAACGACAGAGACACTACAAAAACATTGACACATTATTTCATTATAAAATAGCAGTTCACACTTCCACCATTGTGGCAGATGAGGAAGCACATTCATTTAAAAAAATTGTAAATGACCAATTATAGATAATGGGAGACCCTTACTTTTATCTTAATTCTCAATTATTGTATTTGTCAAAAGGCCACCATTTAACTCCTACATCCTGCTAAATTTGATCTGGATCTTATCCCCTCGGAACATGTAAAAGCTTTCTGTGCCCATTTAAAAAGACTTAACCAAGTATTCTGTGAATTTTCTCCCTCCAGAATAGCAATTATTCATTTGATTTTAACTGGTATGGACCCAGAAGTGTCCAGGTATTTGCAGATAATCACACAAGGGGAAAAAAGGGTATTTTAAAATCATTAATGCATGAGAATCGTTGATGCATTTTATTGTTCTCTCAGTGGGTTAATTTTATCACGAAACAAATCCTGCACCTGTTGCAGCAGAAAGTGCATTGACAACAGAGACAGAATGGTTGTACTGTACAAGAATGGTAGAACCATAGAAGTGGTCACAATGGGGATGTGCACTCCCCCTGTATTGTGGAGATTGGTTCTGTAGGGACTACCTGCTCTGCGGAGAACAGAGAGCTTATAGAATCAGTTCGATCAGAGCCTGAGGAACCAACACAGCATGAATCATCCAGTTCTTATGAATACTACTGCAGTCATTGATCCTAACCATCTGGAGCAACTCCACCACACAAGGGTGACAATTCTTCCTTCTCTCCTCCTCCATCTCCATGCAGTTACTTAGAACTGAGACCAACTGTTTAGGATCAGTACTCCATTGAAAGTTTGGCCCCACAAAAATCTTAAAAAGTTCACACATCCAATGTAAAACCATAGAATCATGGGGTTAGAAGGGACCAGAAAGGTCATCTAGTCTAACACCCTGCCAAGATGCAGGATTAGTTGTGTGTGAATGTAAACGTAAGAAGCTTTCCAATGCAAGTGCCTTAAACTCTTGGAGAATCTAAATCTTCATTAAAAAGGTGTTATCCCTTTGAATGTGAATATAACCTACAAAACGTGACTGGAGTGAAAAGTTCTGAAGTTCTGTCTACCTGAATCTGCAGACAGACTGTCAAGTGCTTCTGCTGCTCAGAGCTTTGCTAAAAGGCTGAAATTATCAAGAACTAGTAATTTTCCAATCCTACTATACCTATGTCCCTCTCTCCCCGCCACTCCCCAATGCTGTGGAAAGCATAATACAAAACACAAAAAACAATTAGGTCATTTTCACTCTGCTATTCTATGGAAAAGCTAAAACCAAAACCAGAGGCAGGCAATGAAGGTATTTATAAGGCAAGAAGACAAACAAGAGGCTGGGAGGCGGACATAATAACTGAGACCACCATTCAGCCAGCCTCAGAACAGCCAGGAGGCTCGACAGCATCTGCTGGCAGTGTCAAAAGGCAGAGGGTGTTCTTTTGCTTTCCAGCAGTCAGATAGGACATGGGTGGTTTTCAAATTTGTTAGACACTTGCTAGTCACAGCTGATAAACGGCATGGATCTCCGTACATTGCTCATGGATGGCAGTCTGGTAGAAACCAACAACACTATACCCTTTCACAGCTCCTTGGAAAGGAGTAGGTTGGCTTCTCAACCTATTTCTCACTTGAACTGTCACTGCAGTTAACCCTTCCTGCCTGGATAGTGGGACTCCCCATCTTTCATGACAGTCTTTGGTTAGTGGGTCAGGTCCTCTGGCTAGTATGTGTATAGTAAAATGTTCAAGAACTCTGTGTGTGTGTGTGTGTGTGTGTGTGGTGTGTGTTGTGTGTGTGTGTGTGTGTGGTGTGTGTGTGTGTGTGTGTAGTGTGTGCTATGAGGGAGAGTAGAGGAGAGGGGGAAAATTTATGAGAGATAGCTAGAGAACAGAAAATTACCAGTACCGAGAGAGATTCTGATGAAGAATGGAGGAAAAGGCAGAAGAGAGAAAATATAGAAGAGTAGCTATCACAACATTCATGGAGGAAAGGGCGAGAGAGAGGTGGAAAGGGAGAGAAAGGAAAATGGAAATAATTAACACTTTGGAGGAAACCAGTTTTAAGTATCAGTATGATTTTCTCTAGGAAGCCTGTTAGTACACATTATACTAACCAGCTTCCCAGATATCCCACTGTTGAAAACCCATCTGTGTTAGCAGAGTCCTCACATGCCCTTCTTAACCAAAGGCCCTTTTTTTCCAACTTGTTTGGATAAAATTACACAGATAGAACCATATTTAAGTACGTACATATGAGCCTCACATGTTTTGAAAATTAGGTCCCAGAATTGAGGTGATTTGATATTATAACGTAGTGCATTAGCCAACATGAGCCAATTTTCTCCCTTTTCTTTTTGATATAGGCACTTTTTCCCTGACAAGTTAAGAGAAGCCTGCCTACAAATCTCCACCTCATATGGTGAGCATTTCTATAGAATTCAGCTGGGACTGCCATTCATTTTTAGGGTCTTGTAACTTTTAAATTTAGAAATTACTCTGGTGACCTCCTTCTTTCTGTGTCCTAAATCCAACAATTTCTCAGTTACAAAAAAAAACAAAAACTACCTTCTAATAGGACAAAGCAGACTGTCAAAAAACTCATCTTTTATCTCTTGCTGTTGCATGAAAACTTAGTTTTTAGACACAGCTTCTAGTAGGTGCTCTAAAAAAAAGTGCCATGATTTTTTCCCTTGATCCTTTTTTTTTTTCATGTTTTAAACACTTGTTGGGTCCCTCATTTTTTACATGAAACTTGGGTTTTTTTCTTGTGAATTTATTTTGGAAGAAGTTTCTGGGATTTGAACCCCCACTCTCGTTAATTTGCTTAGTATTCTAATTACTCTCTGTGTCTCCAGTGATTTAATTTTCTACTTTGCTGTTTAGCTTCTCAGACATTTTTTATTGTCCTCTTTTCAGATCTTTTTTGTCCCGTCCCCCCCCCCATGAAGATTTGAAATGTTGTCTTCTTTCTGAGACTGTATTTTGTTCTCTCTGTTTCTTATAATTGGTCACACAGAATATTAATTTTCTATGCAAAATATCCCTTGAGATCTCCCAAATATTCATTTTTAGAAGCTTCAGTAAAGCTTATTAAGTTGAAAAAAATATTCAATATGCTCATTTAACCCCTTGTGTTAATGCCCATTGCTATGCCCTTTAAAGCAGCAGTGCTTTTTCAATTAGTGTCAAAAATGTTGAAATGCAGCTTATACTGGGCCATATGGGTGCAGCCCAATTCGATATGGATGTTGTATGCCAATAGAGCATTAAATATGGTTTATTTGAAATTTTCAAAAATATGTATTTACCAATGAGAGGGGAATTTATTAATCCTGACCCTATGGCATGCACAGTAAAAGTATTTAAAAAATGTTGCGAGTACAATGCACAATTTTATGTAAACATCTCAACATTTTAGAGCATGTGAAACCTGTTATTTGATGGATACTTACACATTGTTATGAGCTGAGATGAAATTTTCTTATTGGGTTGAATTAAAACTTCATTGGAGATTGGTGGGAGGGTGTGACCACACACTTCAATTAACATTTCATATTAAGGATAAAATTGATCACATTCACCTCTCCTTACAGACGAAAGAGATAAGACAATTGGAACCTACCTATGAGTTTTGGACTGTGTGGATGGAGGAAGATTTGCTGAGAATTGTTGTGCGGGTAAGGTGTGAATGTTTGTAAGGGAGCAGAACATGGAGAAACTGAGGCTGGAGCAAGATAGAAGGCAAAAAGCAGGAAAGCAAGCATTAGCCTGTGAGCACAGTGTAACCTGGCAAAAAGCTAGAGAGAGCTTTTTGGGTCTGCTGGTTAAAGGGTTTGGTCTGCTTTTAACTAAGAAACTGCTCCTTTTGTTTCTAGGTCCTCCTGTGTTCAGAGAGCAGGACTTTGCATATTCATAGACTCATAGCTGTCAGCGTCAGAAGGACCAATATGATCATTCTAGTCTGCACCTCCTGCCACAAAGCAGGCCACAGAACCCACCTATCCACTCATATAACAACCCCTAACCCATGACTGAGTTATTGGAAGTTCCTCAAATTGTGGTTTGAAAACCTCAAGCGCAGAGAATCCACCAGCAAGTGACCCATCCCCACGACTGCAGAGGAAGCCAAAAAATCTCCAGGGCCCCCGCCAATCCGCCCCCTCCCCAGGAGGAAAATTCCTTTTCCGACCCAAATATGGCTACGGCTAAACCCTGGCATGTGAGGCAAACTACTCCTCACAACACTAAACAAATTACGCATATGACTTTAGAGTATACTATTCTTGACACAACAATTTCCAGAATCCAAGCTGTTATATACTCACATTACCTACCAAACAGCGCGGATTTTCCCATCAAATTCCACATCCAGTCATGGGCACTCTCAGCACATGGGTCATGCAGGCGCGAGTCCTGCACTCCCCATCTTGTGGTCCGGGCGGACCGGGTGCGGGTGTGCGTTTGTGATTGTTGGATTATTATATTTCTTATTTTGTTTGTAGTTTGGAGTTTGTTCATGGATTTATGTAGTTTTGGGTTTAGTTTGTAGGGGTTGGCTGTATGTTGTGATGCGACGAGTGTTTATTTTGCTGTTGTGAGCGTGTTTTCTCTGGGACGCAGCTGCTTCTCATTGATCGGTGCTTGTCTCAGACGCTTTTTGATCGGTTGCTGGTGTTTGGGCTGCCGGTCCGACGACGTCATGTGCCGTACTTGGGTAGCACGGGGTCCATGCTGCTTCGTCCTGGTATAGTGACGGGTAATCCGTTCCCAGTTATGGAGTTGTTTTTCCACTAAGGGCTTGATGTCGGCAGGAGATACTACGAACCCTGAAGAGTCGTAGTGTTACTGCACTCTGCCACGGGCTGGTGCAAGGATGTTTCGCGCCCTGGGTGACTTCCACTTAGCGCCTCCCCCGCGCCCTGCGATGAGGTGCCCCTTGCCCCCATGGCAGCTTTCCCCCCCTCCCCCTAGATGACCCCTGGCAGCTCCCCACTCCTCCCGAGGCAGCCCCGACCGCAGTTTCTTCCCTGCTCTGGCGCAGACATCCCCGAGCCCGGCCCGTGGGCTTCTTCACTTCCTTCTCCCCTCGCAGAGCTTGTGGTGCAGCACCAGCATTTAAGGTGGAGGGAAGCTGGGGCAGCGGGGCGCAAAGGAAGGGCAGCCTGCAGCACGTAAGGGGGGGCAACTCAGGGGAAACTCCCCCGCACCAGCCTCACCCCTGCCTCACCTCCTCGCCCAAGCACGCCATGGCTGCTTCAAACATCTCCTGCCTCCAGGCTTGCAGCACCTAAGCTGATTGGCACCACAAGCCTGGGAGGTGGGAAGAGTGAAAGAGCCGCACGGCGTGCTCGGGGTGTTCTTGCGCAGAGCAGGGATGAGTGGGTCGGGGGGTGCTCGGGGAGGAGGGTGGGGAGCTGCCATGGGGGTCATCTCAGGGTGGAGGGGGGAAGCTGCCTGGGGGGAAGGGGCACTCATCGCAGGGGCGCGGGGGTGAGGCGCAAGGTGGGAAGTTTCACCTAGGGCGGTGGAAAAAAACCACTCCTTGCCCAGCCCTGCATATGTCAGTACACTGACTGATCTCTTCAGGGGTTCTTGTTAGTTAGCCTCTCCTTTAAATAATTCATTTAGCCCTGGTTTAAGTGAAACCAACTCCAATTAAACTGAACGGTATTGTACCCCTTATAGCCAGGATCTTAATATAGCTATTGTTGGGGCCGCCGGTGGCCCCAATAACTGGCACATGGGTTCGTTGTCTGACCGCAGGCAACACCAGCAAGGTCACGAATCAAAAAGCTCTTTATGAACAAGTGCACGATCAATAGAGAGCAGCTCGTCTCCAGAGAGAACCAAGCTGCTTCTTTACAACGAGCATAAGATTTTATAGACACTTTCGTCGGCATCACATATTCATTTAGGCAGTCCAACCCCCTTTTATAATTACTAAACCCCAAACTAATTGATTAATATGAACAATACTGCCTTAATTACTACAACAAGAATGATATGATATGTGAGATAATGCCTAACAATCACAATAAGCAAAAATGTAAGGGAGTCGAAAGAATACGAAGAAACAGAAACAGGGAGTTTTGCGCCATTGTTCCTAAACAGTACATCTGGTACCATGCCAGGAATGCTGTTCCTTCCTTATCTTATGGTTGCCTAACTCTGTGAGAGACAGGTAACTCCCAGGCGTTTTCCACTTATGAATTACCCAGAAGCCTCTGTTAGCTTGGCTTTGTTCAGGTTGGCATAACTGGCTTTATGCTATATTTTTAGTTAGGCCTAACACTATCAAAGTTATCTCTTCAAACACTAAACAGCAGACAATGGTCATGATTTCCTACTGAACTTCACCTTATGTACTTATGTCTGTGCAAAGTGGGCATGAAAAGCTATCAGTCAGGATGGTAGTATTTTATACCCAATTGGTACAGGTGCAAGGCAATGGAGAATCAAGATTTATAAGCCTCTCTTCTTACTTCCTTTGCCTTCCCAAATGCCAGAAATAAAACCATCACCTCACTCTCCTCTTCACCCATAGTTTTGGGATCTGGAATTAGTAGAGAGTTAATTATTTTAGTTTAAATTTTAAAATCCTGGCAGCTAATTTGCACTCACAGCCAAGTAGACTCATAAAAACCCATATTTGCATGCAGATTGGCTAATTGAATACACAAATAATTCCATGCTTCCTGCTTGTAAATGCATTTGTGACTACACATATTTACATGCACGTTTTGTAGGCAGCAAAGAGCTGGCAGGTTTTCAAATCTTGGCCTTTGGTTCATATACACATACAAAGCTATCCTGTAGGCTATGAGAACTCCTGCTGCTGCACTAGAAGTTTATATGGTAGAAAGAAAGGGGCTTGCAGCTGGAGACATTCTGTCAGTGATGAACTTATAGGGACAGAATGTGAGCTGGGGCATAGCTGAGGAAGAGGTGAGTGACATCTGCCCCAGTGCAGAGGGGTAGAACAAAACCTGTGAAATAGATAAATTCTACTTATGGGCGGGGACCTGGGGGGCAATAAACCTTGTGCTATCCCTTTCCAAAGGAGTGAGTTTCACCTGGGGAATGCAAGCAGGAATGGCAACTGCTACACCCTTTTCAAGAGGACATGTACATTCTGTTTATTTCCCCAGGCCAGTTCTGTTTCAATAGCTGCCATGGCCCTGCCCGCACAGGAATGTCTAGCACCACCATCAGCGAATAAGCACTTTAAGTCTCTTAGGCCTGGTCTACACTACACGTTTATATCGAATTTAGCAGCATTATA
>NC_133770.1:168727356-168742753 GCF_003597395.2 Chelonoidis abingdonii | reverse complement strand
TGCGCGAGGTGTTTACAACATCCACGACTGCTGTCTTGAGCTGAGCAGGGTCCATGCTTGCTGTGCTATGGTGTCTGCACAGTTCACCCAGGAAAAAAGGCACAAAATGGTTGTCTGCTACTTGCATGGAGGGAGGGGTGAGGCTGTATTCAAAACCACCGGCGACAATGTTTTTTGCCCCATCAGGCACTGGGATCTCAACCCAGAATTCCAATGGGCAGGGGAGACTGCTAGAACTATGGGATAGCTGTGGGATAGCAACCCACAATGCAATGCTCTGGAAATCGATGCTAGCCTCGGTACCTGGATGCACACCATCGAATTAATGTGCTTAGTGTGGCCGCGTGCACTCAACTTTATACAATCTGTTTTAAAAAACAGTTTCTGTAAAATCAGAATAATCCCATAGTGTAGACGTACCCTTAGTTCCCCACGCAGACCTGCAAGGTGTGTATGGGAGTGGGGTTGTTTCAATCTCTCACCTCACACATCCACCTAGGGGAGTCAGAGCCTGGCATATTATAAGCATGGCCTCTAGTGAAACCTCAGTTATATTAAGTCCCTTTAAGAGAAAACATATATATTAGGATTAAAAATAAATATTAAGAAATGACTGACCAGGTTTAGGGGAAAAATAAGCAATGGCCCTAACATGAGTCTGGATCATGAGTCACGCACCCACAAATAAAACCAATACTTTTATAATGTTCAGCTGGTTCAGATAAATATTTCTTCTCCCCACCCTGGAGAAAAGTCACTTCTAACACCACAAGATCCATAAAATGTACTGTGATATCTCATCCACTCTGGCAATTTCAAGCTATTATTATTTATTATTGGAAGATCATATATATTCCACCACACACTGCAAGATTTACTGAGACCCCAAGATAGATTTGCAGGATTTCAGGAAAGGTTGGGGGGGTAGGAGGAGGGCTGTTGACAGTCTGGGAGATGAAGGGGAACAGAGGAGGAAAGAAAAATCATCAAGAAGAGAACAGGCATCACCAGTACATACTGGGGCAGAGTGGGAGGAGGGAGAGAGAGAAAATCAGACCAGAGAAGAGGATCAGAAATCAAGTTGCAAAAAAGACAGATTTCACAGGATTGTGGTTAGGGATATAGAAAGATGGTATGGTGGAAGGAGGAAAGATAGCATCAGAAGTTGGGTCTGAAGATTGCCAAAACAAAAGTGGGTGGCCAAGTTTTTCAAATATGGGAGGCTAAAATTTAGCATCTAATTCCACATTTAGATAAGTAAATAATATCCTGATTTTTAGACATTGAGCACTTCCATCTCCAATTTACTTGAGTTTCTTCAATGCCTAATTTTGTATTTAAGTTCCTTACATTAAACACCTATATTTGACTACTTTGACCATCATTACAAAATCTTTTATTTACTCTTTGAATATTTTTCCATCATTGTTTTCTTTCCTATCTCACTTCTTTTTTCATCCTAATGTCTGTCTTCATCTCTATATTTACTGGGTTTTGGGGAGGTTATATATTTTTTCTTTATTCCTGCTCTGAAATACACCTCTCCATTGTAGATCACATCTGTATTATATTATAATGCAAAATGGCTTTTATTGAGCTATTCTTTGAGCAGTTTTATTTCAAATCTGTGGTTTGTGTTATGATGATCATCTCAGTACTTGTTAAACAATATTTTATACACCCATTTTATTAAGAAACTTTGCTCTTATCTTCATATCTCCAGCTTCCCCGTCTGTGATATAAACTCATAAATTTTATGGCCAGACAGGACCACCATGGCCATCTAGTCTGACCTCCTACACATCGCAGGCCATAGAACCTCACCACTTCCTACTGCAATAGACCCCTAACCTCTAGCTGAGTTACTGAAGTCCTCAAATCTTGATTTAAAGACTTCATGTTACAGACAATCCACCAATAAGTGACCCATGTCCCATGCTGCAGAGAAAGGTGAAAAACTCCCAAGATCTCTTCCAATCTGACGTGGGGGGAAATTCTTTCTCAGCCCCAAATATAGTGATCAGTTAGATCCTGAGCATGTGGGTGACACCACCAGCCAGACACCTGGGAAAGAATTCTCTCTAATAACTCAGAGCCCTCCCCATATAGTGTCCCATCTCTAGCCATTGGAGATGTTTGCTAATAGCAGTTATGGCTGGGCTATATCCCTCTGTACACGTATCCTCTGCTGGATTATAGAATTTATTTGTACTCCGTGAACGAAAGTTTTAGTTTTTCGTTTCTTTTTTTTTAACTGAAAGCATACATTGAAAGGCTTTTAATACTTCATACTTAGTTTCTTGAAATAAAAATAAATATTAAAAGTGATGCATCAGTGACTGATGCACTAATCATGACTAAAAGCTGTGGCCATAGCTACATGACTAAAAGAAAAGTGTTAAGCTTCCCACCTCCTCCCTACAGACTAGCTGATTGATTTTTTTTTTATTGTGATGAGGTCAATTAAAGTTCAGTTACATTAAAGTACAAAGTATTTCTTAAACCATGTACTTAGGCTCATTATTTACAGAGGCTGTAATTATTTGGACAAGTTACAATAGGAGAATTCTCTTCTTTGTTATGGCTGCAACTGAGTGAGGAGAACAGCAGAGCTGGGAGATGCTTGAACTATCCTCCCACAACAGGGCAGTATGGGAGGGCACCATACTGCTGCTCTAAAAAAGAGCAGGTTGCAGCTATTTTTAGTGTGCTCTGCTGACTGCGGCATACATGGAGGAGGCCAGGCCCTAGCCATGCTCCCAAGCTAGCAGGCCAGGTCACCTTAGGGCTGTGGTGTGAAGAATGGCACATTAGTTAATCCATTCCCCTAGATTTCAGTAGAACAAAAGACATCATACCAGCTTGTTCCTACCTGAGTGCATTAAAGGGAAGGGAAAGGCTGCTTGTACACTCATTCACCCACACTCATCATCCACTCACTCGCAACATGTTAAAGCACAGTTTAGGTTAAGCTTCCCTGATAGCTCTATGAATTGTCATTGATATTAAAAATATAGAAATCATCATCTTTTTTTGTACTGGCTGAGTGATTGCATTGCAATTTTTCATTTTACAGTGCAGTTCCATGACTTCAAGCTTGGAGATATGCTCATTTCTGCCCACTGAAGTTATGGCACATTTATCTATTGGCTTAAATTGTTAGATCACCAATACTGTATGGCTAGAGCCTATCGAGGGATGTTTCTTGACCTCTGTGTGTGTTGTGTGTGTGTGTGTGTGTAGTGGTGTGGTTAGTGCATGAAAGGGGGCTTGACAACACTGAGGACAAAAGTCTTTTAGTGGAGTCCAGAACAGAGTTGTGAAAGCAATGGGCAGTCCCCAAGTTTCCACATGATGCCTGAAGCAAATGTCCCATTCAGAGGATCAGCTCATTTAAATGTTCATTCTTCTCCATGACCAGTCACTTGTAGTATCTCTGGTGATTGGCCAGTGAAAGGCTAGTTCAATATTCTAATGTAGTGTATGGTTGTGATGTGGACACTTGCTTCTATCACTTTGGACTGCAGCCCCAATGTCACGTCAAAAAAACCTTTTAAACCAAAGGCCAAAGACAACTTATAGGTCACTACCAACTTTGGTTAAATGTTGTTATTGCCTAAAACACAAAATGTTCATATTCCTTACCAATCCCCAAAGCCATCTCAGCCTTCGAGCCTTTTTAATTACACATGCTGGAAAGGGATTTCAAAGATTTTGATTCACAGCACTCAATATGCAACGATTCTTGATGTTTAACATTGAGGATTTTCAGACTCCAGTCACATGTATTCCACAGGAATACGATATGGAATACGATATTAACTACAGCATGGGAACTGATGTGTACCACATAGGAAATTGAATTCATGAAGATTCAGAAACTTAGGGCTGGGAAGGAACCTCAGTAGTGTCATTACTCCATCGGCCCCCCGTGCCGTGAACGCCAGGATTAATATACCTAGACTATCCCTGAGTCAAACTTGTTTTAAAAACCTCTAAACTGAGTTGTGTTGTTTTACAGCATATAAAACAAAGAGATTGCTTTGTCATCCTACAACTTTCTATAAGCTATAGTTCCTGGCGACTCTGATCTCCCAGTCCTTAAAGAAAATATCGAAATCGTAACTGGCCCAGGACAGACCTCTACAGGACCCCACTTGAATATGTCCTTACAAGTTTGACAGTGCACACAAAGAAAAAAGCAAAGAAGGAGAAAGACCCATTATGTGAAATATAAGCAAACTGCACAAAGACAAAAATTGATAATCAGAATGCTAGTGTTTTTAGAATATTTCTTAAGAGTTACCTCTTTGAGGATGAAGCTCAAATAGACCCTTCATTCCCTCTCAAGGACAAAAAATCCTGTTGGATTCACATGTATTTCCACCTCTCTGCAAAGAGGCGTCATTTCCAATCAGGTTTATTCTTCATTGATGTTTCCACTGGAGTTTACTACTTTTAGGGAATGTCTTGCATTTCTGTGTCTTCCTTTGGGAGAACTCATCACCATTTCAGTAATATCACTTATTGAAAGGCACCGTAAAATTTTTGAACAAAGTAGCTTTTTTAATTCCTTTTTAGAAATGTACCTAAATATATATATTTAAAAAGCTAATTTTGATATGGTTTTTCAAGTATAACCTTGATTTTAGTAACCTAAAAGTACTTCTTTTGTTACCCCGCAACGTTAAGAGGTATATTGTAGGCAGTGGAAAAGGTTCTTTGTCTGTACTGGTGAACATTTGAGATATTTAAAATAATGATCCTCATCAAATAAGGACCCAGAGTCAAAATCTCTAATATCAGAAAAGAATTGGTTCAAGTTCAATCAAACACCGTCATTTCTATCTCATTTCAAACACTTGTCACCTTTTTTTCGCTCTCTTTTTAGTCTAGATGTACTAAAAAAAAAAAAAAAAAAAAAAAATAATATTCAAAATAAAAAGTTGTTTAAACACACAAAAAAGTTACTGTCAAAAATTGCTGTTTTACACATTTCAGTCTCGCTTCTGCTCTCCAAAATGTTTCAGAGTTGCAAGGGAAGTTGTAGAACCATCCCTGCTTCACAACATGGCTTTTCGTTTTTGAGCATATCAGACCCTCCCCTTGCAGATTAACGAATGTTCATCACAGAAATTCCTGTACAAACTCTATCTTACCTTGGCTATCTCTTAACATCCCAGAAGGCAACGGTTACAGTCGTATTTCCTGCGATAGAAACTGAGAGTTAATATTTTGCAGTAAAACCATGTGTGTGATGTACACTGAACCTTCTATCATGAATGAGGAGGAAAAATCCATGATATCTATATATAATCAGGTATGTATAGTTTACTTCTTACACAAATGCAGTCACGTTACTTCTCATTGGAAAGGTTTTAGATCACTGTTTCATTAATGTTCATATGTTTTTATTCTTCCATCAAAATGCTGAGGATATAGTCAGTTGGGATGGTCGAGGGTGTATCAGAACAGAAATGCCTCTTATTCACAAGTTATGTATATGCTCATACATGTATCACAAATATATTGAATGCTGCTGTACACTGATCCTTCTTTCTAAATCAATGAGTGTAAGCAATATTTATCTAATGGAAGTGCCAAAAAGCCCTGTGACTTCTGGGTAATCTGTTTCTATACCAAGTTATGATTCTGAGTTGATGTTACACGATTTGCTGATTGATGGAATGCCTCAATTTGTGTAGGGGTCAGCCATGAATTGACAGGATCTGTGTCAGTACCTGCGAGACCAGGATAATTGTTGGTCATCCAGTGCTAATGGTTACCTATGACAGTGGCTATACTTACAATTTTGAAACATGAAAGACTGATTTCAGAAAGATTGGGAACACCTGGGTGTACATCTGGTCCCTCTTAGCCCCAAGAGAGAACGAACAAAACAAACAACACAAACAAAGACTTCCCTCCACCAAGATTTGAAAGTATCTTGTCCCCCCATTGGTCCTCTGGTCAGGTGTCAGCCAGGTTCACTGAGCTTCTTAACCCTTTACAGATAAAAGAGACATTAACCCTTAACCATCTGTTTATGACAAAGAGGATCTAGTTATAGGGTGTAGTGAGAGAAGTGCGTGTGGCAGGGCGGGTAGGATGAAGGATTGAGAGGCTCCCACAGAATGGGAAAGATGGGATGGGATAAGTGACCAGAAAGATCCATCAAAGCCACTAAAGGACGAAGTTTAAAGAACTAGGGAGCGATGAATATATCAAAACCACTGAAAGCCCAAGGACAATAAGGATAGAGTACGATCCCTGCGATTTGGTGAGGAATAGGTCATTAAAGACTGTATTGAAAGCTATTTTTAGTGGACTGTAGAAGGTGCAAGAATGGAGGAGGGTAAAGAACCGAATAGAGGAAAGAAACTCAAGATAATTGTTGAAGATGGCACATTCAATGATATCAGTATATCAAACATATCATCCTGATACATTTATTTATATCCAGTTCTACATGAATCCAGTGTGGCACTCTTTAAAACCAGATGTTGTCCAGCAAGGATAAAACAGTACCCTGCACTCTTTCCACTTCTCACTACAATCTAAATTCAAATTAGAGGACTAAAAGGTCTGTATCTCATCCATTGAACCGCCTTCTCCTTTTCACTTTACTTCTCTCCCTCTCTTTTTACTGGAAGCAATTTATCTGCAAAAATATTAAAAGAAGGTATATCTAAAATATATATTCATAATGCAAGATTTTAATAAACTGAAGCAAATACATTTTTATGCTGCCACTAACAAAACAAGTTAATGTAATTTAAAAAGATGAAAGAGTGTGAATTTACATGATCTTGTTTCCTGTGGAGTATCATAATAGATTCACAAGCCACTAGAGATCAAGGGGGAGGGATGAAGAAGAAAAGGAGTTTTGCTGGAGGGGATCTCTCTCTTGTTAGAATTGTAGGAAAATAGGGGGAAAATAAAGATCCAGAAGCTTAGTTTGTAGATAAAGCATGAACAAAATAGAGAGATATCTTTTTAAAAGTAACATTGGCTCAAGCAAATCTGTATCTCCAATTTTCTTACATCTTGTACTTGCTTTAAACCTTAGGTTACAGAATAGAACTATCTCCTGGTCCATGGCTTTTCTCTGTTTCTCTCTTTTGTTCTATCTCACAGAGAAAAGAGCCAGGCATCTGGTTCTGTAATTTGGAGCCATGCCCCTGGCTCTCTATAAATTCACTATATTATCAAATTCATGTGCACCTGTGCAAACTGGTAAACTCTAGCCAACCTTATTTATTTTAGATTTGATTTGGTTAGATTAAGCTAAACTTTGAGAGGTCTAATCCAAAACTGCAACACAAACAATCAGTTTGGGAAATTGATTCACGATGCCTTCATTGACTGCATTATTCAATTACTAAAAAAATGTATTTACATTTTTTGCTTTAACTCTGAAAACAAATTGTCACAGGGAACAATGCACATTAATAATATATTCATGTTTTCACAACCAAATGATGTGAACGCTAAACACATTAACCTCTGTAAACACTTTTGAGATAGCTCCATTTTTATGCAATGCTTAAACAAAACTTTCTACCCTTTGATTTAGCATATTTTCATACTTGCCGTTAAATAACAGCATATAACTATAATATCCCTAGACAAAGTTGAGAGACATTAACATTAGCAAATCAAAAGGATTATTTTTATCACAACAGCACATCAAGAAGATTATGGCTGTTATAAACAGCACTCGGAGGATCCATTTCTCCATGCTGTCTTAATATTTTGAACCAAATGAAATGTAAATCTTTAGATTCTATATCAGAAACTAAAATAATGTCACTTTGCACAATAAATAATATCTAAAAGCTCACATCTGAAAGCAATGTGCTTAATGTTACAAACATGCTGACGTACCTGCCTGGATTGGGATCTTTCTCTGTAGTAACCATGGGCTCAAACATGATAACATTGTAATCTAATATAAATCTCCCATCAACTCAAAGAGAGCAAGAGCGAGCCTCATATATGTTTGGGTCAAAGGAAGGACAATAAGGTTTGGAATGTACTTAGGGTTTTCACATTTTGTTTTTAGTAATGATAGTAGAGCTCATTTACTGTAGCACTCATAACTTTGTCATGCACATAAAGTTAGACTGTATGTAACAAACAGCATCTTCATATTACTATACTTGAGGGACAAGTATTTTGAGTGTTATTTACAGACTCATAGAAAGAAGTCATCTGGTCCAGCCCCTGACACTGAGGCGGGATCAAGCAAATCTAGATGATCCCTGGCAAGGGTCCATCAATCTGTTCTTAAGAAAGTGATATTCCAATGATGGGCATTCCCTTTCATGTCTCTTGGCAGTATAGATGTCATGATTCAAAGGAAAAGGGAGCAGCAGAATAAGGACAATGGATTTCAGAAAAAAAGACTTTAACAAACTCGGAGAACAGGTAGGTAAGGTCACCTGAGAAGAAAATTTCAGGGGAAAAAGAGAATTGAGGAGAGCTGTTAGTTTGTCAAAGACACAATATTAAAGACAGCTGCGAAGAATCTTGATGTGAAGAAAAGATAGGAAGAACAAGAAAGAGGCCAGTATGGCTCCATTAGAAGCTCTTTAATGACATGAAGCTCAAAACAAAATTAGAAAAAGTGGAAACGTGGATGAATGTTAAGGAGTACAAAAGAATAGTGCAAGCATGTAGGGACAAAAGCAGATAGGCTAAGGCACAAAATGAGATGCATCTGCCAAACTGTGATGCCAATTAGGTCATAATTTAGTTTATGGACTAATACTTGCAGTTCTTGCTGTTTATTCCCCAATCTGCTTGCATTTTGTACAGAAAGAGAAACTGTTGAACAGATTGCCCCATGGATTTCCCTCTTGTTGCTCCTATGACTCTATTGTAATTTTTTGTGTCCCCCCATTCCCAATATCTAGTCCTCTGTTAAGACTGCTTTTTATGCTTGCCTGTGGGCTTTTGTCACCTGCCCCGTTTGAACTTAATTTAAAGCCCTCCTCACAAGATTGGCAAGTCAGTGAGCAAAGATGTTTTTCCCCTTATTAGTCAGGTGGACCCAATCCTTTCCCAGCAGACCTTCTGCTTAGAACAGCATCCCATGGTGGAGGAAGCCAAAGCCCTCCTGTCAAACCTCCCTACTTTTTTAATAATGGGTAAGCATCAAAAGGATTGGAGATTTGACCAAGATAAAACATCTAAGCATTTTCCAAAATCCCTAATTTTTTGAGGCTGTCCAATACTTCCCTTTCACTTTCCCAAACAGCTGCCTGAATAACATACTGGCCACTCACATTGAGAAAACCCCTCACTCTGCTTCCCCCCATATCCATAACTCCTATATGCTAACTGATCCCTCCCACATGCTCCCCAAAGATCAGCAGCTCTCCAGTGCCTGTTCAGGTTAACTACAATCTAACAGCCTCTTGCCCAGACCGTAACTACCTCCACTTTCAGTCCAGACCTCATACAACCTTGACTGCGTTGCTCACTACTGTGCACAGGATGGAAAATGGAGACATCTGGGGCCAAAAAGGAAGGAACAACCCCCCCAAACTCATTTTAAAATGTAAGTGTACATCTCAACAGGCATCATGGAGCAGTTGAGGCTGAAGCTGTGGTGGATTTCAATATAGAGGACGCAACAGGACTATGGAGCAGTCTGGAGGAAGGCTAGAAATGCAGATGTAAGTATGATATGAAGAATTAAGTTATGAGCAGAGAGTCTGGGGGCAAGATATGTTCCACAACTGAGGTCCATCTCAAACTTTTTAAAAAACTTTTAAAACCAGTAACACAATTGAGTTTAGCACCAAATTACAAAAAACTAATTTGTTTATTTCAGCACATAGCCCTCACTGTAATGAAGTCCAAAGTTATCAATAGAGCAGGTGCGGTAGTGAGAAAAGTTATTTGCAAAGGATGAGATTAATTCTGCATCTCTTTTTTAATTACATTATTTTTCAGACCCCATTCTTATGCTTTTCCATGAAGATTAGTGCAAATTAATTTTTGTTCACATGACAGTTGGAATAACTGGATTCACACGTTAACAAAGATATTTGTGGATGAATATTGGTATTAATTATTTGTGCCCCAGATGCTCACCTTCTTTTTATAAAATTTCAGTCACTCAGGTAGAGAGCAGAAGCAATGTCGTGTGACTTAAGTGTTTAGTCACATACCATGAATAATATGGAGCAAATAGCTGAAGACATATTCAAAGTGAATACTTCAAATGACTTATAACCTGCCATATGCTCACATCTAGTGTTCAATGAACAATTTCAAAATAATAAAAATCTGAATCTCTTCACAAATAATTTGAAAGAGTAAAAGGGATAAATACATCAGCTACATTGTTTGCTATAAATAGTTTGCCAACTCTAGCTATGAAAGAACACCTGATGAACTGAAAACAGATTCTTTTGTAACAATAATACTTCACTGATCCAGTGCAAAATTCACAACAGTCCAGGGATTCTGTTGAGACTGGCAAAAAAGACTTTCTGTTGCTACTTTATCTAACATTACTGTTGCCTTTGGGGAATATCCTTGGCTTCTCTTGTAAATCCAACAAGTGCCTGGTTTTTATGTCAGAAGGATCTAGAGTTGCCATATATGCCAAAATCATTAAGCATTACACTATCATGTGTTGGCACAATGCAGCACACGTCTTAAAATGTGACATAAGGCTGATAATGTTGTGTCATAATGTGATATTTCAGGGCCTTGACAATTCTGCTGGGCAAAGAGATGGGCATTAGTAACAAAGCTCAGCTCTAGGTAAAAATGTCACCAAAGTCTGGGCATGTTCAGTACTGTGTTTTTGTTTTAGGTCTCTCTCCGTGCTTGTGGTATTGTCATTTAAAATTCCAGTAAGCTGGCTGCAGGATGGAACCATCGGTCAAAAGCAGAAAACCATAAAAAAAGGTGATGGGCTGGTAAATCCAACGCACAGATCAAGTTTCTAATTAATCACTACATTTATAGCATAAAAATGATTTACCATGCTACACATGAGATGCATCAGACACTGCCGTAGAATGAAGCTCCAATATTAACTCATTTTTACTGCATTAAAGTTGCGACGAGCCGACAACAGGCTGATGTAAGTGATCATTTTGACTTCAGAAACTATGGAAACTAGAACCAAGTGGTAAATACGTAAGATAAAAGGGTTCATGTAACCGACGATTCAATTGTTAAAAAAAAAGTTCCTCTATGCTGACCTGGGACTGGATCACATTTCATACGGAAATAAGCATTATCTGCACGCACTTTCGACTTTTTAGAGTCGAGCGAGTTGCGGGGGGAATAGTAAAGAGCCTGTGAGCAGGAGAGAAGGAAAGGAATGTGATCTTTAAGTTCATAACACATTTGTGCAAGATGAAAATTTTTGCAAGCACTTAAGAATAAGTGGCATATTGAAAGTTTTTGGGACTTGGGAGTCATAAACATTGCAAGGTGAAGACCAAATAACCGAAATAATAAAGAGTGTTAATATCAAACAAAATCACAGAAGAACATTAACTAACAACTAAGAGTGATGAAATGTGTCGTAAACTATTGCAAATCTGTTTGAAAATGAAACAAGTTGTAAAAATCAACATCGTTTGTGGATTAATTCAAATGGCAGAAAGACTCTAAGAAATCATGCATTTCTAAACCTGAAACGATTATAGAGTTCATATGGGAATGCCATATACAGGTGTGACTATAGCATAAAGTCCCATTCTGAAACAGAGTCAACATGTGGGTGCTCTATGAAACCTCCAAGCTCATGACGAGCTACGATTGATAGCGTGCATCAGCCATTCAGGTTGGCGACCTGTCATCGCCCAAACCTTCCCTGGGGACTCCAACTCCGCATCCTGAGCTACAACAAAGGGGAAATAACCCTCGTCCTTGTGCTCCTTAATTCTCCACTTCCTCCTAGCCTCGGACGATACCTCGTCCTGTTTTCAAGTCTTCGAAATCAAACACATGCGAGATAAAGTTCATTACCCTCAGTCAGATCGCAAAAGGTAAGCTTGCAATCTGACACAAAAGATTTTCTCCCCGGTTCCTTCCTCCGCACACAAAGCACTGGGAATTCTGCAGGAAAAATCAAACAGGTCTTAAAAAGAAAGCTTTATAATAGAAGAAAGAAAAGACATAAAAGATCTCTGATAAGTTGACAAGTAACGGTCAAATTGCTTTAAAAGAAAAATGAATAAACAGGCGCTATCCAAAAAGATATCATTAAGCAACAATTCCACAAACAGCCACATTAAACAGAACAACTAAAAACTATTGTAGACATTGTGACATAACTGGAACTGAAGATAGAAACCGGGAGATAGAAATCACCTCATAGCCGAGAGAGTACAGACAGAAATAAAATACCCACACCAAAAACTCCTCGCCTACCTGTGAAAAATCCGGTTTCCTGATTGGTCCTCTGGTCAGGTGTGTGGTTCCCTTTGTTAACCCTTTACAGGTAAAAGAAACATTAACCCTTAGCTATCTGTTTATGACAACATGTTAAAGGAATAATACCAATGGAACAAATCTTCAGCTGGTGTAATTCAATGTAGCTTTCCCAGACTCATTAGAGCTGCACCTATTTTACACCAGCTGAGAACTTGGCCCAATAATAGTAACACTTAGCTATTATGTCTCAAAATCCTTTAGAATGTCAAACTTCCCCTGATATTTTTGTTGTCTCTCTCATTTTTAGTCTTTGTGACATTCTAAATGTCTGTCTCACATATTCTGCTGTCTGGAGATTCAGAATTATGCTCCCTGGTATCAATGGGGGAGGATTTTCTCTCTCTTCTTCATTAAGCTTCTGAAGATTTATTGGTAAGTATCAATCTGTTTGTGTTCTATGTCGGTTTTACTCCCTTGGGAGAAAAGCAAGCATGATAGCTTGGAATCAGGGACATTAAAATACAGCAAAGATGTATTTCTCTGGTCATTTAATGTGGCTCACAAGAAGGTGTTCTTTCACTCTAACAAATATAAAAGTAAACTTGGATGAAGCACATTTTTCAGTAGCAGACAAGTGAAAGGCATTTTCTGGCTGAGACAAGCACCATGCATCATTATGACTCACTAATTCTCTAACCTCCTCAAAAGAATGGATAAGTACATAGGATATTCAAAAAGCTCCAGAGAGAGAATCTTAGAAATAGTACTCCTCAGAGCTGTTTAAATATATGTCCAAGGAAAAATAAATGCAATGGTCTCATTGTTAATTTATTAAGTTCAAAGGATGAGCCTGAGGATTCTATATGATGCCAAAGAGAATCAGATCAATTATGGAATGGAAAATGAATCCAGTAAGTTAGGTTATAAATCCAAAATCACATACACATTAAAGAGCCCATATCTTTCAGGCTAGTCTTAAAGTTTGGACACTAGGATCAGAAATATTACAAGGAGTAGCTTATAAAATGAAGGAAGGTTTATCCAGTTCAGGTACACACAAGCTTCCTCTCTTGAGGGCTCTTTGTCATGGTTATAGAAAATTGATTAGAAAGCTACTTTTTGTGGCAATACTAGTGTAATTGGCCCCATCCAGTGAGAATGTTGGGAGTGTCATGGTACAGCAAAACCTTTCAGATAGTGTGGGTAGCATGTCAGCTACACGGCAACCTCAGAAGCAAGCACTAGTCAGTGCTGCTACATGTGCCACTCTGACACAATCCATGCAAGGATATGGATCTATCACAACTCTTACTTGACAGTCTGGTTCTTTCGCTCAAGCTAGGAGACACATGCATTTAGCTCTGGGTCCCTGATTTTGAGTAGTTTCCATCATATAAGCATTCAGCCCCCAAACTNATAAATACATCAGCTACATTGTTTGCTATAAATAGTTTGCCAACTCTAGCTATGAAAGAACACCTGATGAACTGAAAACAGATTCTTTTGTAACAATAATACTTCACTGATCCAGTGCAAAATTCACAACAGTCCAGGGATTCTGTTGAGACTGGCAAAAAAGACTTTCTGTTGCTACTTTATCTAACATTACTGTTGCCTTTGGGGAATATCCTTGGCTTCTCTTGTAAATCCAACAAGTGCCTGGTTTTTATGTCAGAAGGATCTAGAGTTGCCATATATGCCAAAATCATTAAGCATTACACTATCATGTGTTGGCACAATGCAGCACACGTCTTAAAATGTGACATAAGGCTGATAATGTTGTGTCATAATGTGATATTTCAGGGCCTTGACAATTCTGCTGGGCAAAGAGATGGGCATTAGTAACAAAGCTCAGCTCTAGGTAAAAATGTCACCAAAGTCTGGGCATGTTCAGTACTGTGTTTTTGTTTTAGGTCTCTCTCTCTTGTTGGGACTCATTAAAAGTTCACAAGCTTGGCTGGCAGGAAGTGGAACCATCTGGTCAAAAGCAGAAGAACCATAAAAAAATTGGGATGGGTGGTAAACCAAGCACAGACAGAGTTTCTTACATATGAATAAAGACATTTATCAGAATAAAGAGATGGATTTAATGCTATAATGAGGATGCACAGGATACCTGGCCGTTATACTGAACTGCCAGATATGACACTCATTTTTTACTTCCATTTAACTCGACTGAGCACAACACTGATGTAATTTCACCATTATTGATTTCAGAAACTATTGAAACTAGAACAGAGTTGGGTAAATACTGTAAATAAAAGGTTATGTAAACACTGATTCAATTTTTAAAAAATACAGTTTCACTCTAGTGCTGTACATGGGCTCTTGAATTCACATTTCATTACGGAAATTAAGGGCCATATTCTGCACCACTTTCACATTTTTAGGAGTCCCTTACTCCAGTGCTTTGAATAGTAAAGAATTGCCTTGTGAGCAGGAGGAGAAGGAACAGGAATGTGATCCTTAGTTCATAAACACATTTGTGGCAAGAGAAAATTTTGCAAGCACTTAAGCAAATAAGTGGCTATCTTGAAAGTTCTTTGTGGACTTTGGAGTCATTAAACATTGCCAAGCGGTTTAGATGACCAATCACACAGCAAGAATGAAAAAGAGTGAATCATCAAAACAAAATTCACAGCAAAACAATTAACTAACAATAAAATATGATGAAATGTGTGCGTAAACTATTTGCCTAATGGTTTTGAATAATGAACAAGTTTGTAAAAATCAACATCTGTTTGTGGATAATTCATGGCAGAAAAGACCTCTAAGAATAGATCATGCATTTCTAAACCTGAAACTGATTATAGAGTTCATAGGGGCATGCATATACATGTGTTATAAGCATAAGTCCCAATTCTGAAACTTAGAGTCCAAAATGTGGGTGCCTGCATGAAACCTCCAAGCTTAATTACCAGCTTAGATCTGATAGCGCTGCCACCAGCCAGATTCCAGTGTCTGGCGCACTCTGGTCTCCCCAAAA
>NC_133770.1:168722343-168724285 GCF_003597395.2 Chelonoidis abingdonii | reverse complement strand
AGGAGCCCTACTCACAAGTTAAAGATGCACGCCTCTGTCAGACCCCACAGAGGAGAGCAGCAGTGCAAATGCCACATGTCTTCCACTGGGGGGGTGGGGGGTGCATTGCTTCTTGGGTCAGCTACCCTTACTGCCATGGATGTGTGTATTTACACCTCCTGTGACAGTGGGAGCAAAGGGAGCCCAGACAGCATAACCATAATAAGTATATAATCAAGTCAATGAAATCAGTGTTGGTATCAAATTAACAAGAGAAGAAATTTTGGTATAGTCCTAATGTTCTAGCTGGATGTTAATCATGTACACAAAACAGTTCCAAGTGGCTCCAAGGCCAGTAAGTCCTCTTTAAAGGTTTTCAACATCCT
The DNA here is from genome assembly GCF_003597395.2 of Chelonoidis abingdonii. Classification (NCBI taxonomy): domain Eukaryota; kingdom Metazoa; phylum Chordata; order Testudines; family Testudinidae; genus Chelonoidis; species Chelonoidis abingdonii. The sequence continues at coordinate 168,723,920 of NC_133770.1, read as the reverse complement.
TCTTTTCAGATTTTCAGCTTTGGACAGTTTCTTAGAAAGATTGATGGTTTCTATGGTTTCTTAACTGTCACATTACTCTACTGATTGTCAAAATACACGCACATTTGGAAATATCCAGACTTTGATGCTTTAGACCTAAACTGTAGGCACTTCTTCACACCCCATCCCTGTAACTATCAAAGAGTCTTACTAGTACTATATGCAAATAGAAAATAGCTTTTCACCTATGCTTCACCATTTAAAAGCTCAGGGGAAATAGGACAACCTTGCTTTCTTGTGCTGTATATCTGATGTGGATGAGGCAAAACCATTACTTTCCCTTTGGCTGTGCTTTATGAAGAACCATTTCTTGTCACTTTATATTCATGAGGTAATCCAATTTAATTCTTTTTTTAATCAGATGTCTCAGAGGTGAAAACAAGCAGATCACTGTCTGGGTCATTTGTGTAAGAAGCACCTTGCGGTATGGAACAGTAAACTGGAGGATAAAATAAAATATTCATAATTTTACTGCTAGATCTAAATTAATTTTTTTTTGGTTTTTGCCATTTAACTGTGTAACATTTTTTTAAAAAGCTTTAAAAGAACAAGGAAAACACTACAGCAACATCTTCTACTCTTCTGAAATTATCTGTTCTGAAGAATTTTGCAATCTCTCCAGGATACCCCATTACTTATCTCTTTGAGAAGAAAATAATAATCTGAACTAGCATTTATGACCTGAAGGGCCAGATCCTACACCAGTTTTCATCAGCTATGTATCTGGCCCATAGATTCCGCTATAGCATTGCTGCCACCAGGTGTTCATATAACTTCCCATTTCTTTTGGATGTTTCTTGATCACTGCACACAAATCTGTCCATCTCCCATTAACTTCTCTTCCATCTCTCTTTCTGAAGCCTTTCCTTTAGTTCTCTGTTAAGGACACTAACCTGCTCTCTATACTTTTTCATATAGTCATATTAAAGGAGTATAACAAAATATGCTAAAATATCTCAACTGGAATTTGTTCTGCACATGCTCAGATAGGCATTTGTTGAGCTAGTGGTGATGACAGTAGTATCCAGAAAATTTTTGCTATAGAGATTATCCACCCAAGCCTTATTACCATAAAAGACACATTGGACTGACTGCAATAAAAGAGGTATAAACATTTAAAAATATGTATCAATATTAAGGAAATACAATATGAGGTCTTAGGTATTCCCATACATTTTCCCCCAATTTTTTGCCTCCCAATCTCTTCATCACTTCTTCCAACTTTGTCTTGAGATGGACTGAATTGAATTTGCACATAGTAAATATTCCCATTAAGCTACCTTTCAAGTGATCATTATGAGTATGACCTGCACTTTTTACTATTAAATTTCATCTTATTACTATTACTCCAGTTTACAAGGGTCATCCAGATCTTCCTGTATGATATCCCAGTCATTCTCTGTATTGGCAATACCTCCCAGCTTTGTGTCATCCGCAGACTTTATTAGCACATTCCCACTTTTTGTGCCAAGGTCAGTAATAAAATGATTAAATAAGATTGGTCCCAAAACCAGTCCCTGAGGAATTCCACTAGTAAC
>NC_133770.1:168664386-168704247 GCF_003597395.2 Chelonoidis abingdonii | reverse complement strand
GGGAAGCCTGGGAGAGGCAACGGTGGGGGAAAGGGTTTACTTTCCTGGTATTAAGATCCAGAGGATCTGGGTCTTGGGGGTCCCTAGGCAATGTTTTGGGGGGACCAGAGCGTACCAGGCACTGGAATTCCTGGTTGGTGGCAGCGCTACAGGTTCTAAGCTGGTAATTAGCTTAGAGGAATTCATGCTGGTACCCCATCTTTTGGACGCTAAGGTTCAGAGTCGGGATTTGTATCATGACAGTTCATATTAGAATAGTGGCATTTCATACGCACTTTGCACAGGTATAAGTGACTCCACAAGGTTCAAGGCGGATGAGAGTCAAGACCTACATCTCCTGGAATATTACAGAGACAAGATGCGTGTGTGGGTGGGAGGTCTTTTATTGGATCGACTTCTCTTGGTGAGAGAAATAAGCTTTCAAATTTACACAGAAATCCTTTTCAGGTCTAGGAAATGTACTCAGTGTCATGGCTAAACACAAGGTGGAACAGATTGTTTAGCATAAGTAGTTTAATACATATTTCAAGGGACCATTCAAAGTGAATTGTCCACTTAACACATCTCCAATCATAAGGGGAAAGGCGACAAAGCGGTGTGTGTGAATGGGTTATAAATATTATAATAACCCATACATGTAGCGTCTTTATTCAATCTGTGATTTTTAATGTCTAACAAAGTTATGCATTTAAGCTCCCAGGCGCATCTTTGGAAGGTGTTGTGCGGGTTTCCTTTGAGTATCAGAACTGCGAAGGCAGCTATAGTGATCACTTTGTGAAAAAAGTATTCACCCATAGATGATATTGAGCACTTCATGTAAGTTGCTGAGCAGTTCCTCTGAATAATGAACTTGCAGTAATTCAATGAGGTGTAAGGGTACTCATCATCTTGTATGATACTGTTAGCCCTTGAAGGACTTGAAACAAGCAAATGCAGCTACCTAATTAGTTTCATGTTGTCAAGTCTATACTGTAAGTATCATTCTTTTTCATAAAGTGGCAGCCACTATTCTGGATATTATTCATAGGTTAGACTTGTTCATTCCACTACAATGCCATGGATGCAACTTCCTCTGAGTTTCTCTGCTGACAGCTAAAGGACCATACTTTAACCAGACCTCAGTTTACTCTGTTTTCATTTGAAAGGAGATTTAGGCCCATCGTTCTCCACATTTACTCTAGTTCAAACCAGCAAGTAACTTTATGGTCCATGCTGCAAAACAAAGCAAAAACAAAAACTCAGGGTCTCTGCCAATCTGACCTGGGGGAAAATTCCTTTCTGGTCCCAGATATAGTGATCGGTTAAACCCTAAACATGTGGACAAGAGCCACCAGCCAGACAGATGGGAAAGAATTCTCTATAGCAACTCAAAGCCTTTCCCATATAGAGTCAAATCTTCACTCATTAGAGATCTTTCCTAAGAGCATTTGTGGATGGGCCATTGTAAGCAATCTTATCATACCTCCATAAACATATCAAGCTCAGTCTTGAAACGAGTTATGTCTTCCCACACACACATACACACTGTGCTCCTTGGAAGGCTTTTACAAAGTGGCATTGTGACCTGGTACACAAGGTAATAGAACCACACAGGTTTGGATCAGCCTTCTCTCTGTCATCATGGGGTGGCCAGGTCAAACCTGAGTGGCACTGCTGTCTGCATGTACCAGATCACAATACCACTCAATCAAATTCTACAGGTTTGGGGGACATGCTAGATGGAGGCCCTGGGGCAAACTCCATGGGTCACATAGTCCCTAGTTCTTTCCATATATACACAAGGGCACAATGGGTGCAAGGAGTGTTCTTTCTCCACTGTACAAAGACTAGAGTTAAGTTGATGCCCACATCAGTGAGATGATGTCAGATATTCAGTTAACTGGTGGGAATAATGCCCATTATTCCTCAGTTTCCTCTGGCATCAGCTAAACTGCATCAATTTGTCAAATACTTCCCCAGTGTCATTCACTTGTTTTGCCTTCCTCCCAGTACCCCTTTGGAGCAGCAGTAGCAGAACTGGCTTCCTGAAGTTTATTTGTCTTTCTCTTCCCATGGAACCTCTCTTGAGCAGCAGCATCTCCGCTCCCCACCTCCACCTCCCTGGGTGATCAGTCAGTGTACCCAATTTTTTTCTTTAAAGTCTTTAAAGTATGAACTGCTACCACATCTGCTTGAGCACCAGCATCTAGTTCAGGGGTCGGCAACCTCTGGCATGCAGCTCACCAGGGTAAGCACCCTGGCGGGCCAAACCAGTTTGTTTACCTGCCACATCGGCAGATTTGGCGGACCACGGGCTCCCACTGGCAACCGTTCACCATCCCAGGCCAATGAGAGTGGCAGGAAGTGCCACAGGCTGAGGGATGTGCTGGCCGCGACTTCTCACCACCCCCACTGGCCTGGGATGGCGAACCGTGGCTAGTGGGAGACACGGTCCGACGCGGCAGGTAAACAAACTGGCTTGGCCCACCAGGGTGCTTACCCTGGCGAGCTGCATGCCAGAGGTTGCTGACCCCTGCTATTTCAAAAGTTACAGTAGTTCCATTTCTTTCTAAGGAATCATTTGGCTCAGCTACTTCAGTTGAAACTCCTAAAGAAAACTCTTCTTTTTCTGTGCTGTTAGCATGGTTCTCCTCCTGCTATACAGCATGAATATATTTTCAGAGGGGTAGCAGTGTTAGTTGGGATCTGTAAAAGCAGCAAAGAATCCTGTGGCACTTTATAGACTAACAGACGTCTATTAGTCTTTAAGGTGCCACAGGATTCTTTGCTGCTTTTAGCATGAATATATTATTTCTTTTTGTGCATTCACTGTTCTTGCTTGAACGCTTACAGAATGATTGCACAACATTGCAACAACTGCAAAAAATACAAAGGCAGGACATTGCAAATGTCTGTTTGAGCTTCCACACCTTGTACAATTCTTTGTTGTCTTCAACAAACTTTTTTCTTGCAAACTCACTTTTTGAAGGCTTGTTGTACATTTCTGCTGTGCACTGCCTTGGTGCTTTCCATTTGCATTGATGGTTTCCGATTCTGTCCACAGAAGCAATATCTAGTTTTCCTTCCAAAAGTATCAATCTGTTCTGGGTAACCTCTGCTGCTTGACATAGTCTTACTATCTTGTCCAGGTTCAAATATGGATCTTCCAACTGTCTTTTTCTAATCTTTGGATATCAAATACTTACCACTGCTTGATCTCTGATTATTGAATCTATAAGCAGTCCTTAATTACACATTTGGCTTAAGTTTGAGATCCAAAATAAATTCTTCAAGTGACTTTCCTTTTCTGAGTTCTCATGTGAAATTTATATCTTTCAAAAGTTTCATTTGTCTTGGGTGTGCAGTAGTCTTCAAACTTCTTATAACCATCTCAGAATATGCTTGCTCTGCCTGACTTACCTCCATAATATTATAAACGTCTAGCACTTCTGTCCCCACAATAGTTAAAAAAGATACCTTAAGTTTAGCTTCTTTTATAATGCAGCCTCTCACTTTCATGTACAGGCTGAATCTGTTGAAATCTCTTCCAATTATCTGCTGCATTGCCAGATAATTTAAACTCTGGTGGAGATCTCAGCTGCTCCATTTTCTTTAGTCCTTTTATCCTGTAGTCTCTTCTCCAAACACTCTTATCTGTCCTCTTCTGGTACCATGGGTTTTGCATAAGGCAGCTGTTCTCAGCCTTCAGCCTAATCAACACAAAGCTGCGTCCCCTGTGACATCCCCAGGGCCAAAGAAGTACTATGTATATTGTGGATGAGCCCCATATAACACAGAGAGAGCTGCATATGTGGCCCACAGTGGAAAATAAGTTGAGGACCGTTGGCATAAGAAGACTCAGTCAGAACATTAGGAAGATCAGAATATATAATTTATTACAGATTCAGCTCATAACTCAGAGTACAGCTCAGATGGCCGTATCAGAACTGCTCACAGCTGTTCCTAATGTATCTCAGCTGGGTGTGACCCTTAAAGGGACATGTCCTTGCAGAACAAAGGGGGGCATTGAAAATGAAGAGCTAACTGGAGTTGCCAGTACTGGTGATCCCCATGAGAACTGGTGCATAGACAAATGTCCAGGAGGAAAAGGGGGGTGGAGGATAAAGGATGCTGACTGGTAGGGCTGATCTCACTGTTCCTATTGTCTTTTCTTTTTCCCCCTTTTAGTAATCTTTTTAATAAAATCACCATGTTAGCTTGGATAAGAGATTTAAATCAAGCGGGGTTACTCTAGGGGCTTGAGCCCTCAAACACTTACTCACATCAGTAATTCTTATTCATCTGAGTAAGCCAAATGACTTCAGTGGCAATACTCATGTGAGTGTTTGCAGGAATGGGCCCTAGATAATGATGGGTTACACAATTGTGGACCTCATTCTGCTCTCAAACCATGCACAAACGTAATGAAATCAGTGGAATAATACAGGTGTAAATACTGTGTTTAGTGAGAAAATAATCAGACCTCTGTCTTCCAGCTCCCTTTTTGAGGAGAAGAATCAAGGTTTTTACGTTCAGATTAGGTTTGTTCAGGGTACGTTAAAACCTCTAGGTTATTCAGGCTTGTTTAATAGGGCCAGAGTGAGTAATAGACTAAAGTATTTTTGTTTTTAATTCATTTGATTTATTTTTCTTGTAGCTTTAGGTCTTTATCTTACTAGTAGATATAGTTCCCTGCCACTAGATCTCAATTCTTCCTATTTGCTGGAAGAAAATGTATTTCTCTGTTGAAACTTGCTGCCTTTGGGCTTACAGACAAGTGGAATTTTCATTGATCTCAGTGGGAATATAAACTACTCACAGGAGTGTCAGGGGGCCTGATAGGACCACCCTATTCATCAGGAGAGGGCAAGCAATGACAAAATCAATAGGCTGCCTGAAGAGAAAGACTCATTGCTTCCACAGCTACTGGAGAAATTATGCAAGGTTTAAAAGAACATATCTTGGAACCTGAAGGTACTGGGGAGAAGCATCCCTGTCCTTCAAAAGTAAGCGCATATGGTCATGGGATTGCAGGAAGAACACAAAGGGTACTTCTCCACTGTAATAAAAGACCCAAGGCATGACTGCAGCTAGTGTTCAGCTGACTGGGGCTTGCACAGCTTGGGCTTCAGAGCTAAAAAATTGCAGTGTAGATCTTTACACTCAGGCTGAGCCTGATCTGAAATCCCATGTGAGGGTGGGTCTCTCACCCTTGGCTCCAGCTCAAGTCTGAATATCTACACTGCAATTTTTAGCCCTGCAGTCTGAGCCCCGTGAGCCTGAGTCAATTGACCCATGCTCTGAGACTTGGTGCTGCGGGTTTTTTGTTGCAGTGTAGACATATCTAAAGCTGGCATATACCTCTCACGCATGTAGTGAAGCCAGCTTTGAGCACTGACTACCACATTGCCTCCCAGTTTGAGTGGCGTTAGAACTGATGCTTCTGGGTACCACTCTCTGCTGACAGAAGGAAGGAGGGATAATAAGCAAGGATTTGTCTTTTGATCAGTCCACTTGTCATTCTTTCTACCTCTCCAGCCCTTCACAGAGAAGAAGAATTGAATCTCACAGTCTCCATGAGTGGTCACGGTGGATTGATAGAGAATTAGTTTTGTTTCTTCTTCCTTTCCAGCAACAGTATGAAGGGACAGCAGCTCTGCAGAAAGAAAGGTCTCATCACTCAGGACTTTGCTGCATGCAGAACTTGAGCTTCTCAAGAGGTTCAACAAGAACAAGAGCAAATTTAGAAGAATCCTATGCACTGCTATAGGCCAGGGACTCACCGGCTAAGCAGCACTTCTGCCAAAAAGGACCTGGGGATTACAGTAGATGAGAAGCTGAATATGAGTCAACAGTGTGCCCTTGTTGCTAAGACGGCTAACAGCGTATTAGGCTGTATTAGTAGGAGCATTGCCAGGAGATCAANGCTGACTGGTAGGGCTGATCTCACTGTTCCTATTGTCTTTTCTTTTTCCCCCTTTTAGTAATCTTTTAAATAAAATCACCATGTTAGCTTGGATAAGAGATTTAAATCAAGCGGGGTTACTCTAGGGGCTTGAGCCCTCAAACACTTACTCACATCAGTAATTCTTATTCATCTGAGTAAGCCAAATGACTTCAGTGGCAATACTCATGTGAGTGTTTGCAGGAATGGGCCCTAGATAATGATGGGTTACACAATTGTGGACCTCATTCTGCTCTCAAACCATGCACAAACGTAATGAAATCAGTGGAATAATACAGGTGTAAATACTGTGTTTAGTGAGAAAATAATCAGACCTCTGTCTTCCAGCTCCCTTTTTGAGGAGAAGAATCAAGGTTTTTACGTTCAGATTAGGTTTGTTCAGGGTACGTTAAAACCTCTAGGTTATTCAGGCTTGTTTAATAGGGCCAGAGTGAGTAATAGACTAAAGTATTTTTGTTTTTAATTCATTTGATTTATTTTTCTTGTAGCTTTAGGTCTTTATCTTACTAGTAGATATAGTTCCCTGCCACTAGATCTCAATTCTTCCTATTTGCTGGAAGAAAATGTATTTCTCTGTTGAAACTTGCTGCCTTTGGGCTTACAGACAAGTGGAATTTTCATTGATCTCAGTGGGAATATAAACTACTCACAGGAGTGTCAGGGGGCCTGATAGGACCACCCTATTCATCAGGAGAGGGCAAGCAATGACAAAATCAATAGGCTGCCTGAAGAGAAAGACTCATTGCTTCCACAGCTACTGGAGAAATTATGCAAGGTTTAAAAGAACATATCTTGGAACCTGAAGGTACTGGGGAGAAGCATCCCTGTCCTTCAAAAGTAAGCGCATATGGTCATGGGATTGCAGGAAGAACACAAAGGGTACTTCTCCACTGTAATAAAAGACCCAAGGCATGACTGCAGCTAGTGTTCAGCTGACTGGGGCTTGCACAGCTTGGGCTTCAGAGCTAAAAAATTGCAGTGTAGATCTTTACACTCAGGCTGAGCCTGATCTGAAATCCCATGTGAGGGTGGGTCTCTCACCCTTGGCTCCAGCTCAAGTCTGAATATCTACACTGCAATTTTTAGCCCTGCAGTCTGAGCCCCGTGAGCCTGAGTCAATTGACCCATGCTCTGAGACTTGGTGCTGCGGGTTTTTTGTTGCAGTGTAGACATATCTAAAGCTGGCATATACCTCTCACGCATGTAGTGAAGCCAGCTTTGAGCACTGACTACCACATTGCCTCCCAGTTTGAGTGGCGTTAGAACTGATGCTTCTGGGTACCACTCTCTGCTGACAGAAGGAAGGAGGGATAATAAGCAAGGATTTGTCTTTTGATCAGTCCACTTGTCATTCTTTCTACCTCTCCAGCCCTTCACAGAGAAGAAGAATTGAATCTCACAGTCTCCATGAGTGGTCACGGTGGATTGATAGAGAATTAGTTTTGTTTCTTCTTCCTTTCCAGCAACAGTATGAAGGGACAGCAGCTCTGCAGAAAGAAAGGTCTCATCACTCAGGACTTTGCTGCATGCAGAACTTGAGCTTCTCAAGAGGTTCAACAAGAACAAGAGCAAATTTAGAAGAATCCTATGCACTGCTATAGGCCAGGGACTTACCGGCTAAGCAGCACTTCTGCCAAAAAGGACCTGGGGATTACAGTAGATGAGAAGCTGAATATGAGTCAACAGTGTGCCCTTGTTGCTAAGACGGCTAACAGCGTATTAGGCTGTATTAGTAGGAGCATTGCCAGGAGATCAAGGAAAATGATTATTCCCCTCTACTGGGCACTGTGAGGCCACATCTGGTGTCCAATTTTGGGGCCCCCACTACAGAAAGAATGTGGACAAATTGGAGAGAGTCCAGTGGAGGGCAACAAAAGTGATTAGGGCGCTGGGGCATATGCCTTGGGGGAGAGGCTCAGGGAACTTTTTTTATTTAGTCTGCAGAAGAGAAGAGTGAGGGGGGATTTGATAGCAGCCTTCAACTACCTGAAGGGGGGTTCCAAAGAGGATGGAGCTAGGCTGTTCTTGGTAGTGTCAGATGACTGAACAAGGAGCAGTGGTCTCAAGTGGCAGAGGGGGAGGTCTAGGTTGGATATTAGGAAACACTATTTCACTAGGAGGGTGGTGAAGCACTGGAATGAGTTACCTAGGGAAGTGATGGAATTTCGATTCTTAGAGGTTTTTAAAGCTCTGGCTAGGATGATTAAGTTGGGGTTGGCCCTGCTTTGAGCAGGGGATTGGACTAGATGACCTCCTGAAGTCTCTTCCAACCCTAATCTTTTATGATTATGTGAATTATAATCAACTAATCATTGTGGTTTGACACCCTCAAGGTGTGTGGCAAGAACACTCATGCTGAGGACAAAACAAAGCCTTTAGAGACTTTTATTAAAATAAATGAAAAGGTTATCTAAGCTCCAAACCACAGAACCAAAAGGAAATAATACAGTTCTAGGGCTATCTATGGTATCATCCTTTACAAAAGCTTCGTAAATTAGCATAGTCACATCCTTCCTTGGGCAGTTGGTGGTAAGAGATAAAGGACCAGCTTCATCCCTGGTATGTGGTGGTCCAGGTTTCTCACTGCTCATCTGATGGTGAATAATAGAGCTATAGGGTCAAATGATGAATAGCTGAGTTAACTATAAATAGCTAAAAGACTTAAAAGCTAAAGAAGATGAAAATGCATGAAAAAGCTTCAGTGCTCAAATGTTGTTCCCACAGGGCAGTTTGGCCCCTTACAGGGCCTTAGCATTTTTATACTGAATATTCATGTTAATGCTCAACCTTCCATGCCCAAATCTAATTTCCTCACCCACATAATATAGGGGATCACTTATTCTATACGCTAGCACATTCATACATATTAATACTAATTAGCTCATTCTTGAAACCTATTACTTCTGGCCTGAACCAGCTTCTGGTTGTTACTTCCATGTTCTTGTGGTGTATCTTGTAGTTATTGTTAAGTCCCAAATTTCTTTAGGTAAACATGTCTAGTTCCCCAAAATCTAAAAGGAGTAACCATTAGGCAATTTATCTTTGCCAAGGGTTACAAGCCAAATTTATGCTAACTTGCTTAAGCTATCATATAGGATATAATCCTGTAGGTTCCTTGTGTTACAGCCAAACATCATAGAATAGTCCAATATGAAAATACAAGCCAAATATAATAAAACAAACAGCAAACCAATAAATGAAGGCACGATATAATAAAGTAAGTCAGTAAGCTAGACCTATGGGCTACACAGATAACACTTCAAATCACTTGGGTGGTAGGGAACACAAGCAGTGGCTGTTGACTCATGTACCACATGAAGCTACAGTTTAAGTGAAATGAACGGCCACCCAGAACCCCTTAGCAATCTTGTGGAGAATGCTGCCTGCTTTTAGATCAGGGAGCATTAAGCATGTCTGAGGATGTCATTCTCCCAGAACAGCACAAAAGTAAGGTTGAAGAAAGAAGTAGCTGGAGCATTGTAGGAAGGTATATGAACAACAGCCATCAAAACTGGTCACTGGAACCCCAGCCTGACTTATGTGCTGAGGGACTGAGTTGGTTGGTGAAAACTTTCACACAGCACTAGAATAGAAGCAAATAAAACTAGTTAAATAAATTTGTTTAAAACCCCAAAAACAAACGTGTATGGTTCCCTGGCTAACAATGTAAGGATTCTAAAGTTCTTTTTGCCTCATCTTAGTTTAGGGAGAGCTAAGTGTTAATGCTGGGATTTTTTTAGACTTTTGCCAAGAATACCTACAAGAGGAAAGATGACTCAATGATTAGGGTTTGTGAGAATTCTGCTTTGCCACACACTTCCTGCTTGATGTTGAGCAAGTCACTTAGTCTCAGTTCTCCATCTGTAAAATGGGGATAATAGTACTTCCTTACCTCACACAGGTGTTGTGAGGATAAATTCATTACAGATTGTGAAGCATTTTGATATCTTCTGATTAGAAAACAGTATATAAGAGATAGGTATTATTATTAAGAGACAAACATAAACATTTTCCCTTAGATGTGAAATGCCTCATATACAGTAATTACTCATTCATGACACAGTGTTCATCCAATGATGCCTTTTTGCATATTTTCTTTAATAGGTGTATTAGGAGCAATTGCATCCCTTGTCTAAATTTATAATAATTTCAACAGAAACGAATTACACAAATGAACAATAAAAAACAAGGAAGCTCATTCAACTAATAATAAATAATGATAATTAATAATAATACACAAAATCTGGTACAAATCTATAAGTCCAAGAAAATTCCATATAAAAGACTGGCCTAAATAACCCCCTGGTGAAACTCCATTGACTTTAATGGAGTGACACCCAAATATTAATTTGTCCAAGTTGCTATTGACCTTCATATGTAGATATTGTATCTATACAGTGGTGCCATTTTTGAGGCTTTTAACGTAGGGAGTAGTTCACCATTACAGGTTTTAAAAAAAAAACTTTTGTCAGGCTAAGCAAACATTTTTAAAGGATTTCATTCCTGGGTAACTATTGGGAAGTAGTTAATGGTTTGCTTCAGGGACAGATTTGGCCCATTTTGTGTCTTGATAAGCAGTCTGACGAGTGCATGCTAAATTGAGACTGTTTTTCCAATCCATTATAGAACCATCCAAAAGTTTACGTGTCTTTTAATAGACTCTTACATTTCCCCATGTTTATGTTGTCCTTCTATCTTCTCTGCAACAGTTTCCCTGTTTAAAAAAATCATATATTTTCAAAGTATATTTTGTGCAGTCCTCATCACCCACTGAGAAGGGGTGGAAATGACAACACAGTTATAATATTAAACTGCAACTGTATTTAAATAGTTGCAAAAGGGATGTTAGAGAAACAGCAAGGATGAATCTGGTGCTGCTTGTTTGGAATGGTTTCATAACAACTTTAAAAAAAAAAGACAGATAAACAGCTTATGGCAGATGAGGGCAAAATCACCTCCATGCACATACGTGGGGGCACATTCACTGAAATCCCTGTTGGGAGAAAAAAAGCATAATCAATGAAAAACTCCTTCCTCAGCCCAAAAGAATGATAATTTATTTTTCAGAGTAGAACAGAGATTTCTTTCTTAAACGCATCACACAGTGAAAGGGGGCTGATTCCTTTGGGAGTTTAGTTTTATAATGAAGCCTAAGAAGCTCCCACATAAATTTTCCAAACTTCATTATTTATGTTTGAGCAACCTCTCATTTTGCACGTTATCATTTCCAAAAGTTTCCAAGCATCCAACCCTTTGATTCCATGCTGTAGATTGTTGGCACTATGTTTTAGAACCAACTGGTTGCTATGTGCCTTTGTGCCAACTATTAAACTTATTCTCAGTTGCTATTATCCAGATTACATTTAGAACTGTGTTGCCTAAAGGTTCCAGTTGCTAGGTAACACCCCTTTTCCTGGTTGCCAAAGTGCCCCCCTCAATGCAGACACAGAGCAAGCAGAGCTAAATTCATCTCTGGAATACCTTATGGATATCTATAGAGAGTTACATCAAGACAGAAATAGGCCCATACATGTTTGTTCCTCTTCTCTTACTTTCCCAACGTAAGACATTGCTTCATAACTGCAGAGAGCAGCTTCAATAAGTTAGCTTCTGTTACCTAAAATTAAAGAAAAAATGCCATCTTCCCTCACCATTCTTCCCCATTCCCTTTGTAAGAAAAGAATAAATGAACAAAATGTATTAAACACGCTCAGGAAAAATAATATAAAAGAGTTGTTTTTGTGGTGCGTGTCTGAGATACATTGCTAGATTCTCATCTCATGTAAATCTGTATAGCTCCATGTACTTCAATGGAGCCAATCCAACTGACACCAGCTGTGAATCCAGACTCATGTATTTTCCTGCTTTGTCTTGGTTGTTTAATAGCAGTTACAGAAGCTGCCATTGAATGAAATTAGCATTTATCACACTGGAGTACATAATATTTATTTATTACTACATTTGTTCCACGTTCAGGTGTAAGGGGGCACCACTATATTGGAGCACTCTGAAATACTGGCACACAAGATGGCCGCCTAAAATATATATAAATAAATAAAGTAAATAAAAATAGTGTTGGGTCACTGACCTGCTATGAGTCTGCCCAATTTGAACCCCAGTCTTGGACCCAGTACACATTAACATCCACTCCAGTAGAGAGGTTCCATTTTGTGTGAGAAATCTGGAGGTCGTGGATCGGAACAATGGAATTGCAGTTGTACATCTAGTTACATGCAATCAGGCAGTTACAAGACTAAGTATTAAGATTTGCACCCACAATTAAAAAAAATAAAACAAATTTTACATTCTAGGTTTAAGCAACCAGCCGACGTATACCTCCAAAATATTGTAGTAATTGTAATAAATATTTTTATAATGCTGAACTTTACATGCTGCTTTGGAGAAATAGACACAGCCCCTGACCTGAATAGCTCACAATTGAAATGAAGATAGTAGACAAATGAAGGCCTAGGGCAAAGAGATGAGAGAGAAAAATATTGCAGTGTCAATTATGCTAAACACAAGTGTGAGAGGGAATGGTGGTAAGTAAGGCAAAATAAATGGGTTTCAGTGATGCGTCCTAGTACAGAAAAGGGGGTAGGAAACTGGCAGGCTACTTTCATGGAATATTTTCTGAATTGTTCTTTTTTGGGAAAGGAATTTATCACTCCTATGAATCAACAAAAGATACAGTCTATAAACCACACAGATTACAGGGTACTGGCAGTGGCCTGGTCCAAGTCTTTGTGCCTCTTGACTCATTGTAGAGGCCCTCACTCTGCTTTGTCTCCAAGGAAGTCTGACTTCACTGGAACTAGAGATGTTCCAACAGGCCACTGCCTCTGAAACCCTCACTTGTGGATGTGGTTTTCTCCAGCATAGGAGAAGTTCATGCAAAAGAAAACACTTATTGTGGAATCTCCAAGGAATTAAATCACATAAAACACACTCCTACTACCTTCTTTAGCCTCAGGCCTACAATATACCCAATCCCCATTCCTCTCACCCTCCAAGAGGCTTCTGTGAATCATGGTGTCATAGGTTTCACCCCCACTCTGGACTTTAGAGTACAGATATGTGGACCTGCATGCAGGGCCGTCTCTAGCCATTTCGTCGCCCCAAGCACGGCGGCATGCCACGGGGAGTGCTCTGCCACTCGCCAGTCCTGCAGCTCCGGTGGACATCCCACAGGCATGCCTGCGGATGCTCCAGCAGAGCCGCGGTGGACCTCCCACAGGTCCACCGGAGCTGCCTGCTGCCCTCCCGGCAACCGGCAAAGCACCTCCCGCGGCATGCTGCCCCAAACACACACTTGGTGCGCTGGGGCCTGGAGCCGGCTCTGCCTGCATGTGAACCCCTAAACTGAATTACCAGTTACCAGCTTAGATCTGGTTTTGCTGCCACCACTCCCAAGTACTAACTCCCTTCCCTGGGTAGTCAAGAATTTCCTGGTGAACACCGATCCAACCCCTTGGATCTTAACAGAAGGAGAATTTAACCATCTCTGCTCCTTTCCCCCACCAATTCCTAGTGAGTCCAGATCCAATCCCCTTGGATTTTAACACAAGGAAAAATCAATCAGATTCTTAAAAATAAGACTTTTTATTTAGGAAAAGAAAGGTAAAAGCAAAAAACCTCTGGGAGAGATTAGAATACCAGCTACTCTCACAGACAACAGATTCAAAACACAGAGGATGTTCCACTGGGCAAAACGTAGTGCACAAAAGAATTCCCAATTTGATTATTCCTCTAATTGCACAAAGACAAAGTCACAAAGGAAAATAAATATAAAACTATTTATTCTTTTCTAAAACTTACTATTCTGATAAGAAGCTGGTTCCTTGATCTTTTCCACTCTGGCTGAAACTGAAACTGATTAAGACAAAAGGAACTTCCCTCCTTCCTTTTGAAACATCCTGTCCCCCCATTGGTTCCTCTGGTCAGGTGTTAGCTAGGCTAGGTGAACTTCTTAACCCTTTATAGGTAAAAGAGGCATTAACTCTTAACTATCTGTTTATGACATATGGAGAATGGGAAATAATGCTGCAAAGATGGTGTGCCCTTTCCTCTGGCTTTCCAGGTGGCATCTGTGGAGACTGAATGGGAATGATTTGGTCTGTGCTTATTGGAGAGGAGATGAAAATGAATGTTCTTTCACCTAAGATGCTAACATGACAAATCCACTAAAAATATAGACAATTGATTCAATAGCTGAAATTGGAGTTGTGATTCACAAAAACAACCCCCCCCCATAAAAAAAAATAAAGTGAGCCAGAACACAGATATGTAGCTCTAAAAGGAACCATGTAAAAAAAAGTTGTAAGAATCTGTACATGTACATATACTGGAGTTTATTTTGCATAGTCTCTTCATTACTCTTACCAGCACTATAATTATCACTATTGTCCCTGATATATTCAGATTTAAACAAGAGGATGTGATACATACTCAGTTTCAAAAAGACCAAACAGTAAGTGCCATCCCTTCCCCTGAGATGTGTCTCATCCCTCATCCCTTTTCTCTCCCTCATGCTTGCTATCACCAATATTTGGAAAGTTCTTTCCTCTCCTTTCCTTGTGTGAGTTATAGATTGTTCTTTTTTTGTTTTTTGTTTTTTTTTCCCTTGGGGTCTAGGGCCTCCACTCAGTGATTCCTCACTGTGTCAGATACACAGGAGTGCTGTCCTTTGAGAAATTTATACATACTACAAGCTGGCAAGGAAAATAAACCCCAGTATGCAGAGGACAATAAAGTAAATAAAACAAACCCAACAAAGGAAGGACATATAACAAATAACAGCATAACACAGGGGAAAATCTTATTGGGAACAGGAACACTGGATCTGGGAAAGGAAGGTGTTAAGATTAACTAATAATAAACCAACATTTGTAATTAAGCGAATCACCCACTCTCTAACACTAACTCCTCCAACCCCAGCTCCCTTTCTGGAACTTTCCCAAGGTGGAAGATATGGCTGACATTGCATGTCCCAAGATGAAGTGTTTGCAACAGTGTAGTGTTGGTGAGGTTAAACAAAAGTCATCATATTTTTTCTTCACTCTGGGTGAGGCAGGGTCTACTCCTGTCACCCGTTGGGCTCGCTCGTTCTATGTCCTGGAATCCTCTTGTGGTCTAGACTTGCAGATGGTAGCCTGTACAGGTTCACATATGATCTACAGCTCCAGCAACCTGGTGATCCCATTTCCCCTCACCATACTAGGCATTGGTTTAGTTAAATGACAAAATGAACAGTTAGAGATGGGAAAAAATATGAGGTCTTCTTGTCACACTGTCTGCCAGCATAAGGTTTACCCTACTCGGATAGTTCCTAGTTGTGTTCAGTCTAGTTTTACATGCTCCAATCAGTGGGGTATCTGCCACTTCCTAGACTGACGATAACATGGTAGGAAAGTTTCTCATATGCAGGTTAAATTTCCCTTTACTTAATTCCAGTCAGTTATTGTTCCTAGAGGATACCAATACTGAGCGAATCCCCTGAGACATTTCCGTGGTACCTAGGAACTCCATAGAGGTCTCCTAGCCAAGTATTCACTTTGCCTTCCTGGACTGAAAACTCTAACTAGATCACAACATGAGGATGCCTTGAGAGTAAGACAGAATAGTCAAATTTAGTAAGATTTCAATGTCAACTTGAAGGCCTTGATCCTGGCTGAGTCCAAGGAACACAATGCATCTCAGGAAGGGGGGAACAATGGTGTCTTTAATTCACATTTGTGCTTTCCTGATCCCAGGACTGCTGTTTACTGATCCAGACCTCCAGCAGAATTTAGAACAGCATGAGGCTTGCTTTCATTTTCTTAGCTGCCTATTGCTCCAAGGGGCACCAAGGTGCAAGGGATAATGATATTGCCTCTGCAGAGAGTGGGATAACATAGGAGCCATTATTTCAGCTCTCTGCCACTAAAGGTTTACTATAAGTAGGCAAGATCCTCTTGGGCACAGATAGGTTGGCTTTAGGGCTGCTTGATGCTGCTAGAGCAACATAGTTGACTAAACTCTGCTGCCACAGATAGTAGCCGAAATATCCAAGTGTGATGCTATATGGAATTTGGGGGACACTTTAGGATATTATGAATCCCAATACTGTAAAATTGCAATGAGTTATGCCAGATATGCCATGTAAGATATCTGCAAAAATGTTATAGTTTTCCAGGTATGATAATCTCATTTATGTGTATGTATCACCTTTGTATTATAAGTTATATGTGTAAGCAGGGTCTGAATGAATGCTTCCCTGACAGCTAGCTGGGAGGGAGAGGGACTCTGGATGTGTTTCTAAGCAGAGTCTGAATGAATGCTTCCCTGACAGTTAGCTGGGAGGGAAAGAGACTCTGGATGTGGTTATAAATATAGTTTGCTCCTGCTTTGCTTAGATTTGCTTAGATATTCAGCAGATGGAGCGGTGTTTTGCTCATTGTAATAATCTTGGCTGGTTTTGGGTCACAAATCACATTAATACTGAATTCAGAGGTACTGAAATGCTGTTATCAGTGATATGATTATTGTGGGAATGCAGGGAAGCAGGACTGTGCTTAACCTGTCCCAAGTCTGAGGGGTTCACCCTTAACAGAGAGGATCTCACTGAGCCAGGGCTCAACTGCCAAAGCCCTGTGACAGTAAGAAAGGTAGGGACAGGAGTTCTGGTCAGGAGACAAAATAATTCCCCCCTGTCCACCCAAGGGTCCTCTCTAGACTGGCTTAATCTGTTCTTTCCCACTGTTCAAAGAATAGAGCTAAATAGGCTTCATTAGGAGCCTTTTTTGTTATTTTAATTGCTCAATCAGAGCTGAAACCAGTTGTGGTAGGACTCTGTTTCTGCCCTGCCTGCTAAGAGCTAAAATCACTGAGAGCTGAAATCACTTGAGATGGGGTAGTGTTTCTCCCCAGCCTGCAAAAGAGCTGAAAATCACTGAGAGACTGATGTGCAGTGGTCACAGCAGAGAGGCAGAAGGTGACTGACAGTCAAGTGGCGAATGTGTGACCAGCAGTTTGGTGGCGGAGAGGTGTGATGAGTGGCAAGCAGGTGGCAGCAGAGAGGTGCGACGAGCAGCCAGCAGGGCAGTTGCGGAGAGGTGTGACAAGTGGCCAGCTGAGTGGCTAGTGGAAGAGTGCAGAAAGAGCGGTGAGCAGGTGGCTGATGAGCATGCCAGCGGAATGAGTAAAATTTCTCTTTATCTCCACCCAGGATGAGAATAAAACTCTGCAGATGCACTTCTGAACTCTGTGTCTGCACTGACCAAGGACACTAAATATGAGTGGGGTGAAGAGAAGGGTCAGGGATGTGAAAGGGACTTTCGGGTTGCTGGACCTAAGAACCTGAAGGGAAAAGACCATCGCCCAATCTACTTGGGGGTGGGTCTTTTTCTCATGGTTTATGTTTATGAACCTGTTTGTGGTGTTTCCCAGACTAACTGTGAGTGTTTCCTCCTTTTATTAAAAGTTTCTTTTCTACACTCGGACTCTGTGCTTGCGAGAGAGGAAGTATTGTCTCTTAGAGGCGAACAGGAGTAGTGTGTAATTTTCCCAGGTCACTGGGTGGGGGTTTGAGTCAGTTCTGAGTGTATCGATGGAAATGAATCCCTAGATATTGAACCCAGCTCTGGTTGCTGCTGGCTCCACCTGGCAAAAGAATTATATATGTATGGTATGTCTGTAGTTCCAAATTTGTGCTGTGCATCTCAGTGACACCCCCAGTCAGATTGGCATTAGCACTGCCTAGCCTGCTTGATGTCTAATTAAGGGACATCAGCTATACAACTGATCCACTGAGAGAAAGCAAGGGATACACCTTATGACTCAGTAAGACATGCAGGGGCATACATATGGAGAAAAATCTAAGGCCTTTCAATGCCATGTGCTATGAGTTTGTGTTTGAAACATAGGAAGTACCAGACACATGGCAAAAAGACAATAAAAAGGCAGCTGCATCTTCTCCATTTTGTCTTCATTCCTGCTTCTTACCTCTGGAGTTACCTTTCTACAAAACTCTGAACAAAGGCCTGGATGACCCATCCAAGCTGTGGATATATTCCAGAGAGACTTTCAAGCCAGCAAACTCACCAGTACTGCTAGGAACCTGATGGACTTTGAAATCTTTGTATGTATCTGACTGTTTTACTGTTTAACATCCTTCTTCTTGTTTGTTCTTTTTTCTTTATAATAAAACTTTCGTTTTAGACACTAAAGGGTTGGCAAGCAGCATGTTTTTTTCAGTATGAACCAAACATTTACTGACTTGTTAACGTGGCTGACCCTTTGGGGTCAGGAGAACATTTTGTATATGTGAGCAGAGTTTTTTAAATAACTTCTCATTGTACTGGACCTAGGTGCTGATTGAGAGACAGAGAACTGGAATGCAATAAAGAGGCTGTGTGATTTCTTTTTGGCTTCTTGATAACCAGTGTGGGAGATCAGAAGCACAGTTTATGACTGGTTGGTGAGCTTAATTTCAATGTTACCCATTAGTCTTGAGAATATCTGCTTTCCCTTTTTCAGCCTGCCCTGACTAGGGTTGCCAGGTGTCCGGTTTTCAACCGGAATATCCAGTCGAAAAAAGGGCCCCTGGCAGCTCCAGTCACCACTGCTGACTGGGCTGCTAAAAGTCCAGTCAGTGGTGCAGTAGGGATAACACAGGCTCCCTACCTTCCCTGGCTCTGTGCGGCTCCCAGAAGCAGCATCATGTCCCCCGTCCAGCTCCTAGGCATAGGGGTAGCCAAGGGGTTCCACACTGCCCACACTCCAAGAGCTGTTCCCACAGCTCTGGTTGGGAACTGAAGCCAAGAGGAGTTGTTGGGGCAGTGCCTGCGGACAGGGAAGCACACAGAGTCGTCTGGCCGCACCTCCACATAGGAGAAAGAGATGGGACATGCCACTGCTTCCAGGAGCCGCCTGAGGTGAGCACCACCTGGAGCCTGTATCCTTGCCCACCTCCTGCATCACAACCTACTGCCTCAGCCCGGAGCCCCCTCCTGCCCAATGAACTCCTCATTTCTGGCCCCATCCCAGAGTCCACAACCCTAGCCGCAGCCCTCCTGTACCCAATCCCCATGAGCAAACCTGGTGAAAATAAGCAAGTGAGGGGAGAGGGTAGCAAGTGAGAGAGGTAGAGGGGATTAAGTGAGTGGGGGGTGGGCCTCAGAGGAGGGGCAGGACGGGGCACCAGCAGGGCAAGGGTGTTTGGTTTTGTGCGAGTAGAAAGATGGCAACCCTAGCCCTGATCTTAGCATTTCCTATGTGGGCTACCCCAGACACCTCAGGTTACACCAAGTATCTCAACTTTTTGCTCTGGGAAAGCAAAGTGCCTTAGAGCCATAGGCTGTAAAAACAAAAGGTTTTAGTGCTACTTGTAAACAACTATAATCATGTCATGAGGAGACTCAGAAGGCTCAAGCATGACACCACAGATAAATGTAAGTGTGTTACAATCAATAGTTCATTATGTTAGGGACAGCCATTCCAAGCTATATGAGCCAGTACAGTACAAGTATCTTTAAAGCAATTCAGGATTTGACAGGAAGCCTAGGTTTGGTTTGAGTATCAATTTGATGTTTATATAGGTTACGTTTGCAGAATACCATAGGCATTGAATACTGTACAAACTGAAATTTATGTACTGAAGCAAACATCTGGGAGCGCTACAAGCAATAAATTGTAATAATCTATATTCTGGTGCGAAAAATGGATAAGAAAGAGCTGTGCTTCCAGCTGACACAGCAGTTATCTCAATCTTAGGAAGTTGTACTGTGGTTTGATATGCTTCTCATTAGAAAATCCAAGGTTAGAAATAATACCAAGATGATCAGCAACTGTGCTCTGCACCAAGCTCACATTATCAGGCTGAATGATATGTTGTGTAGTAGGAACAGTACATTCATTCAGCAAATATTTTATTGTGACAGTAAACCACAGAAATGGAAGCTAGTTTGTCAAGCAGGTTGTACTTTTCCCTCTTCGGTGATGTCCCTGCCAGCAGGTATATGGGATCTTGGGGAGCAATTACCACACAGGTGGGGTGCAAAATAAACTTTATTAAGAAAATGCAAAAACCAAGGAAAATTCAATAGTGAGGGGTATGGGGTTTGTTAAGGTAGACAATTGGGAAGGGGTTTCTTTTAGCAAATAGTATAGGGGGTTTTCAATAGCTTCTGGGTCAATACAGTTGTAACGCAAATTAACACTGGAAGTATAAAATGTAACAGGTAGCAACATTCTATGTAAGGGTGCACAGCAGCTATAGCCAACCTAAACAGTTATGGATAACATGTCGGGTAAATAACCAACTTTAGGTAAACATGTGTCACAGTGGTGTGAAATGTTAAAATGGGAGGTGGTTAGACGAGAAAAGGGTACCAATGGGTTTTTATGCTAGACTTCAGTAATACAATTGAGGTTTGGGGCAATAAGAGCCGCGGGGTGAACACGTGGAGGAAGGATTAAAAGGAGAGAGAGAGAGAGAGGCAGGCAGGAGGGTAGAGGAATGAGGTTGGGATGGGGGAAGGGGAGCAGATGAGCAGAGAGCAGAGGGAGATTCAAACTTCAGGAGACAATGAGGGCAGGCCGGCTGCCAGGTGAAACACAGAGAGACTGGGTCGTGGGGTGACTGGGAGAGCTCAGGGGGGGGGCAGCGGAAGACAGACTTAAAACCACTATCACAGAACACAGCAAAATCTTATCCTTTGATCTAACTTAACAAGACTGACACATTAGCAGTAACAACACAATGCACATAAAAAAAAAATTACTTAAACCTAACTTACAGAACACAATTACAAACAATCTCTAAACCTAACTTAACGCAACAGCTATCAAAATGCAATACAACTTACTAGACAAGAACCCAATCTAATAGATGCACCTTATGTTATGGGAACGTTACAAGAAAGGGAGGAGGTAACTGCCAGGATCAAGCTTTAAGAACCAAGGGATGGTGCTGCAGCAGTGGATACAGTGAAGCAGAGAGCCCGAGGCAAGCCACAGAGCAGAGTTAGCAGCGGCACAAACTTATTTGCAGCCAAAGTGCTGCGGGTTTAGGAGAGGTTTAAGGCACGACCAAGGTTAGCTTAGTCTGGGTGCTGGAAACAGAGCCAGCAGCTAAAATAATAAAATAAAACTAAGTAGAGGTTTCACAGAAGGATTCTTACCAAGCCCCAACGGAAGAGGAGAGGTAAAAGCGCAAAGATCTCAGAAGGCAGGTACGCGTTCCATATATCAGGAGATCTCCAGGCAGCAATCGTTCTCGTGGGGGGGGTTCAGAAAGGGGGTACGCTCAAAATAAAATAGAGCAGAGAAAGGACCCCCCAAACCCTGGCTGATCAGACCAGCAGCAATGCAGGAACCTTTCCTGAGGGTCTGATCAGAAAATTCTGGTTTTAAGGGCAAACTTTAGGCAGTCTTCCCACCAGTACTTCTGATTGGCTCAGAGCAGGGGAAAGAGAAGAAAAAAAGAAAACAGCGTGAGCACAGAAGACATATCTGGGCAGACGTCCGTGTGCGGTAGGTGATCAAAAGCACATGAGCCTTGATGACTCATACCAGGACCTTAAAACACAATAGGCCCTGCAGCTGGACATTGTCTACCCTAACCGATGCCAGGGATTTAACAATGTGATACCAGGACTAACCCTTTGAACAGGGCAGTGGTCCCACTTAGCACAAGTGGCCATCCCTTTGAGAAGGGCAATGGCTCTTGGTAAACAACTTTAAGGGGCCCTCCCTTTGAGAAGGGCAGTGGCCCTGCTAAACAACTTAACAGCCAGGGAGGGGAGGCCACAGGAGAACAAAAACAAAATGGAGTATGGGGACAGCTGTAAGAAACAAAATGGAATAGGGGGATAGCTGTAACAGACAGGTGAAAGTAACCAATGAATGGCCACTTATAAATAACATTCTGATTAAACTGAACACCTGCAACTGCCATCAATTTCCATCAGGTTTGTGAAAACTGAATCACTTAGATACCTAAGATCCAGGCACTCAAAATCGAAAATTTCAGCAAAACTGTGTATGCACTGTAGGCAGGGGTGGCTCCAGGCCTAGCACGCCAAGTGCGTGCTTGGGGTGGCAAGCTGCGAGGGGCGCTCTGCCGGCACTGCAAGGGAGGCAGGCAGGCTGCCTTCCGCAGCTTGCCTGCAGAGGGTTTGCTGGTCCCGCAGCTTCAGAGGACCTCTCAGAGGAAAACCGCCGGAGGCAGCCTGCCTGCCATGCTTGAGGAGGCAAAATACCTAGAGCTGCCCCTGACTGTAGGGTCGCCTATGTACATATAGCTGAGTTGAGTTGTGTGAACATATTCTCTTTGCATGTCTTTCATTGTTAACAGGCATTCACTTAAGGGTTTTGAGAATGATTCATGTATGTCCATATGCAAGACCATGTATGTCTATTCCTGTGCATCTGAAAATATCTACTTAAACCCAAACCAACCCTTAACACTTTAGGCTTTTTAATTTATGAATCAACTAAATCTCCGCATTTGCCTTTTTCCCATGGGAGTATGATTCAATAAAGTAAAACTGAACAGTTTTGACTAGTCAGGCTATTGGGATCAGTCTAGTAATAGTCCATTCAGATGGCAATGACAGCACTGAAACAATGGGCTTGCACCTGCCCCAATTCTTAACTTCTTAAATGATAGCTCTGTTTCAGTTGCATTTTTTTTCATACTGTGGCTCCAGAGATCTGTGACTTAAATGAAATCACTGTTCTCTTCATTCACTGTTTGAATAATTCATCATTTAGCAGAAAACATGCCCTTTTGCTTTCAGTTTATGCCCCTGTATATTAATATCAAAATAAATAAACTGAATAATAGAGTGTCTGTCTTGAGAAAGACTTTGCTTACCCAAGAAAAGATAGTGTCTGGCCTGAACCGTATAGAATTAAGTGGAAATGAATTTAGCCCTATGGTACTGTACACACATGCTGACGTATGTGTCTCAAAGTTACTGCTTTGACTGTAAATAAATGCAGACACTAATTGCATTGAGTTGATTATTTAATGAATAATTGTAATCATAATTACTTAGTACATTATTCACAAAATTAATTATGCCATAGTTTGTTCATAAAAATAGATGCATGCATTCTCAAAGCTCTATAGGATGGGAGACGGGAGATTAATATCAGGACTAGAACTCTAGCAAAGATAAATTGTGTTCTTAACATATACCAGTAAGTGAAAGATAAATGAGACCTGGGTAGAAAAGGAAATAACTCAGCTCAACATTTGCCTCATCTACTTATAAGTAATGAGTCATTTCCTCAAGGGAAATTTCCAGTATCTAACCTTATGTGTTTTTGGTATTATATCAATCCATCCTTACATCGCTTGAAGGTTTCCAAATTCTAGTCGGAATTGACCTTTTACATCTTCCTCTGCTTCCTTTTAATTATAAATATATATTTTGTAATGGACTTAAAACATAGTAATTGCTATATGTTGCTAATGCATCTGATTTTATAGATATTAAGATGATTGACAAGATTCAGCTATAGTTAAATCTTCAGATAATTAACACTTTATCCAGCTTTGAAAGTAGAATAATATTGACAGTCTTGTGAGTTTGGTTTTAACAAATCAGGTATATTTCAATTTTTTTCAACGTGGACATTTCAGCCATTTTTTCAGTTGGTCTGGTTACACAGTTCACTGTTACAGAAGCAGATTAGCAACCCTTTTTATATAATGTAGAGAGATATGAAAGCTTGTTTAACAAGCATAATTTCAATATGAAAAATGTGTACAAGTCTTCATGTTTTAAAGTACAGTATCTATAAATAAAGGCACTGCAGGGCGTTGCTCGTAAAAGGGCAGGACAGTGAGGCTACTATAACAATCAGAACTGCTTTAAATATGAAGCCAAGTGTTTTGGCATAGAAATAGGTTGAGCTACTAGGGCCAAGTTTTGGCTAGCATGGTTGCACTCAAGCAAACCTGCAGCCAGCAAGGGAAACAAAGGGCATAAGTTGTCTGCCCATAAACTTAACTCTGTCCTCAAACTCACCGACAGGCTAATCTAGTATTTTCAGTATTTATATATTCTGGGATGAAATACCAGACTCACTGAGGATAGTGAGAGTTCCACAATTAACTTCCTTGGTGCCACGATTTCACTCTCCCCCCATGCGTTTATAGATATATGTGTGTATAAAAAAATGTAAATGCACATGAAAGAAAGAAGAAGCAAGAACCTGAACACAAGCTAATAAAGAGGATATTGTTGATGTTAACATATTAACAAGTATTGAGCTATGAAAAATAAGATTAACTAGGGGAATGAACTGAGAGAATTGGAGTTCAATCTTCTTTTCAAAAAGTTCCATTTTAATGGGGTTCCCATATTACTAATGCAAGTAATAATGCCAAAAGGAGTTTTTAGTGGTATTTCTGCATAAATTATGCTTGTTTGATAGTTATAAAATCGTCCTCTCCTTGGATAAGTGGGAACTTCTCATTTAAAAGTCCTGAGACAATACAGCACTGAATGTGAAAGCAGAGTCAGCCAAAAACAACAAAAACTTTTGAAAAGAGATTTGTAAATGACTGCACCCTTAAGGCATTGGTAACTTAAATGCAAATAGCTGTGTATATTTGCCCAGGGTTATTCCTTTTACTCTTCACTAAAATGAAGATGTTCTTTTTATTTGAAGAAGTGAAATTGAATAACCACTTTTATTTCAAAGTCAAATTTTCAAAGTGATCTTAACCCAGACTCTACAGATTCTCTGATCTGCTAAATTTACTTTGGATTACATAAGGTATGGTAGTATGCTGTACGTTCTTTTTTCTTGGATGGGACCTCTGGACACTACCACAATATAAATAGATGATTAATAATACTTAATAATGGTAACATGATGTACCATGATGCCATAAGAGAAACAAATTATTATTATTAATAATAGTAACATGATGTCATAAGATCATTCTTCAGGCTGTTAATCGTGGTGTCTTAGACAAACCATCTGTGATACAGTAAAAATCCTAAGGCCCATCCCTGCTGAGAATTCCTGTCTGCTGATGTTCTTCAAAAATTAATATAGCAAGAAGTATGCGCACTGCTGCTTTACAGTGAAGTACCCCAGAAATATAATGCCACTTTTGAAGATACAACTCATACAACTCTTACAGCATACTCCAAACAATGGAACATTTAGCATAAGAATAAATAAACAGTGTATACAGTGGCAGTAGACAAGGAGGCATGAAGGTCTAGAAATAGCAGATAAGGACTGGTATGTGTCTGAGAGAAGATGTAGTCTAGAGGTTATGACACCAGATTAAGACTTAGGAGACCTGAATTCTGCTTCTCACTCTGTCACTGAATTGCTGTGTGAGGCTGGGCCAGTCATTTCACCTTTGTGTGCCTTTATTTTCACACACTCCCTCTTCCAAATCTTTCTCGGTCTTGTGTTTTTAGATTATATGATCCTTCCAGAGAAGAGCAACAAAAATGATTAAATGTTTAGAAAACACGACTTATGAGGGAAGATTGAAAAAATTGAGTTTGTTTAGTCTAGAGAAGAGAAGACTGAGAGGTGACATGATAACTGTTTTCAAGTACGTAAAAGGTCGTTACAAGGAAGAGAGAGAAAAATTGTTCTTCTTAACTGCTGAGGATAGGACAAAAAGCAATGGGCTTAAACTGCAACAAGGGTGGTTTATGTTGAAAATTAGGGAAAAACTTCCTAACTGTCAGAGTGGTTAAGTACTGGAATAAATTGCCTAGGGAGGTTGTGGAGTCTACATCATTGAGGATTTTTAAGAACATTGGACAAACACCTGTCAGAGATGGTCTAGATCAGCGGTTCTTAAACTAGGGCCACCACTTGTTCAGGAAGAGGCCCTGGTGGGCTGAGCCAGTTTGTTTACCTGTGATGCCCACAGGTTCGGCCGATCATAGCTCCCACTGGCCATGGTTCGCCGCTCCAGGCCAATGCGGGCTGCAGGAAGTGGCGCTGGCCGAGGGACATGCTGGCCGCCCTTCCTGCAGTCCCCATTGGCCTGGGACGGCGAACCGCAGCCAGTGGGAGCCGCGATCAGCCGAACCTGTGGATGCAGCAGGTAAATAAAGTGTCCTGGCCTGCCAGGGGCTTTCCCTGAACAAGCAGTGGCCCTAGTTTCAGAACCACTGGTCTAGATAATACTTAGTCCTGCCTTGAGTGCAGGGGACTGTACTAGATGACCTCTTGAAGTCCCTTCCAGTTCTATGATTCTATGTAATTAAAGATTGCCGTAATGCATACCCACAAGGGAGTTGAATTAAGGTAGCATAAACCATCTTTAATTCTGGCATTTCCTAAGTTTTGGGCGTGTGACTTTTCACAACCTTAATATTGTTTTAACACAGTACTTTGTGTGTAAAACATATATAAAATATCAAGTATTGGAGTGATAAAATTTGGGTTTGAGTTTTACCTCTAATTGGATTTTTCTGATTTGAAATGAGGACAAACTTTTGGGTTTTCTGTTTCTTTGTGACTCTATTGTTAATGTAGAACAGGAGCCTGGATTAGGTATTTTTTTATTCTTTTCTTTGAATCTGGGCTGCTTAAAATATCTCAAGTCAGGAAACCACAAAATAATAAACTGCATATGCATAAAGGTATGTGCATAGGGTCTGATCTTACAAATCCTAATTTTGCAGATCTGCAGAGTCCCTTTGTCCTCTGAGGGACTAATCATGTGCAAAAAGTCACATGCACATTTGAGTTTTAAGGATAGGGGTCATACCGTGTAAAGTATCAGGGAGTTGCCGTGTTAGTCTGTATCCACAAAAACAGCAAGGAGTCCAGTGTCATCTTAAAGACTAACAGGTTTATTTGGGCATAAGCTTCCATGAGTAAAAAACCCACTTTATCCACAAAAGTTTATGCCCAAATAAATCTGTTAGTCTTTAAGGTGCCACCTGGACTCCTTGTTGATACTTTGTAAAGTAATATGTAATTTATATATATAATAAAGAAACTGGGCTGAGTTGGAAGCGAACAGTTTTTGTATTGCTACCTTAAGTAAAAACATTGTTTCTTGTGTTGTAGCCATGTTGGTCCCAGGATATTATAGAGACCAGGTGGGTGAGGTAATATCTTTTAATGAGCCAACTTCTGTTGGCGAAAGACAAGCTTTTGAGCTACACAGAGGTTTTCTTCAGGTCCTGAAGAAATCTGTGTAGCTGTAAGTAGCTCACCCGTTTTGTCTTTCTTAAGTCAAAATTGGCATTACCTGGCAGCTATACTTGTTGAGTAGCCTTGAATGCTAAAGGAGTCTTCACAGACCTTTGGTAATGTAGACTTGGTAGGTCTCCCAGCTTCTTGTGGAAAACCATGGTTTTCAAAAAGCTGTAGGAAATCATGACTCCATAAAACAGACCAGGCTGTTTATAAAACCCTCACTGCTCACATCTAATGTCAAAGTTTGGATTGAATAGAAAGAAAGGGTTTGCTGAAGAAAGTAAGAAATCTCAGGAGTTAAGTGCAAATTGTCATTGTTTTATTATTTGCAAATGGCTCATAAACATAAAGACTAGTAAAGCTGACAAATTTTATAATGAGTCTATAATATGTGGTAGAGCTGTGAAAGCTCAGAGAAAAGCTGCTCAGACAGCAAGTGCTTATTTTATTTCTTCAGTTCTCTCCAGGTTAATAGGCTCTTTTAGTATATGCATAAATTTTCATAATAATAAACATTCCATTCATTACAAATATTGAAACTCAAGAGGGAATTACATTCTTTCTACATTGGTACTATTATGAAATTGTAATTTTGTTACCTCCACTACAAGGCATAAAAATGCTTTTTATTTAGAAATCTAATATAGGATGCTGGGAGATTTAAGTCCTGTGTTACATCTAGAACAGGGGTCGGCAACCTCTGGCACAGCAGCAGAGAATCCTGTGGCACCTTATAGACTAACGGACGTTTTGGATCATGAGCTTTCGTGGGTGAATACCCACTTCGTCAGATGAATGTAGTGGAAATTTCCAGGGGCAGGTATATATATGCTAGCAAGCAAGCTAGAGATAACGAGGTTAGTTCAATCAGGGAGGATGAGGCCCTGTTCTAGCAGTTGAGGTGTGAAAACCAAGGGCGGAGAAATTGGTTCTGTAGTTGGCAAGCCATTCCCGTCTTTGGGTGTTCAACCCTGAGCTGAGGTGTCAAATTTGCCGATGAATAAGCTCAGCAGTTTCTCTTTGAAGTCTGGTCCCGAAGTTTTTTTGCTGCAGGATGGCCATCTTAAGGTCTGCTATAGTGTGGTCGGGAGGTTGAAGTGCTCTCCACAGGTTTTTGTATTTGCCATTCCTAATATCGAGATGTGTTCCATTTATCCTTTTCCGCAGGGACTGTCCAGTTTGGCCGTTACTAGCAGAGGGGCATTGCTGGCATATGATGGCGACTATTACATTGGTGGACGTTTGCAGGTGAATGAACTGGTATGGTGTGGGATCTGTTTCCTTATGTTCCTCGTGCGGGTATGTAGTTTGAGAATGCTTGGTGAATTTTTTAGGTGTTGGTCTCTGTCCGAGGGGTTAGAGCAGATGCCGTTGTACCTCAGTGCTTGGTCTAGCAATGGATCGCTTGATGTGCCCGGGATGGAAGCTGGAGGCATGGGTAAGGCATAGCGGCAGTAGGTTTTCGATATGGGTGCTGTTAATGTGACCGTCACTATTTGCCATCGTGTGTCTAGAAAGTGGACCTCTGTAGATTGTCTAGGCTGAGTTGATGGTTGGGTGGAAGCTGATTGGAAATCGTTGGTGGAATTTTTCCAGAGTCTCCTTTTCATGGTCCATGATGAAGAAGTGTCCTCAATGTAGCGTAGGTAAGAGAAGGGGCGTGAGTGACGAGAGCTGAGAAGCGTTGTTCCGGTAGCCATTAAAATAGTGCATATTGTGGGCATGCGGGTGCCCATAGCAGGTGCACTGATCTGGGATATATATTGCCGTCAAATTTGACTAGTTGGTGTGTGAGTATAAAGCGCACAGAGCTCAGCAGGCAGTTGTGCTGTGGCATCATCAGGGATACTGTTCCTGACAGCTTGTATTCCATCTGTGGTTGGGATGTTTGTGTAGAGAGCCTCTACATCCATGGTGCTAGGAATTTGTGTTTTCTGGGAGGTGACCAATGCATTGTAGTTTCCTCAGGAAATCAGTGGTGTCACGGAGATAGCTGGGAGTGCTGGTGGCATAGGGTCTGAGTAGAGAGTCCACATATCCAGATAGTCCTTCAGTGAGAGTGCCAATGCCCGAGATGATGGGGAGTCCAGGATTTCCGGGTTTGTGGATCTTGGAGAGTAGATAGAATAAGCCTGGTCAGGGCTCTAAGGGTATGTTGATTTGGGCCAGTTTGTTTACCTGCCATGTCAGCTGGTTTAGCTGATCGCAGCTCCCACTGGCCAAGGTTCGTCATCCCAGGCCAATATGGGCGGCGGGAAGCTGTGACCAGCACATCCCTTGCCTGTGCCACTTCCCACAGTCCCCATTGGCCTGGGACAGCGAACCGCGGCCAGTGGGAGCCATGATCAGCCGAACCTGCTGAGGCGGCAGGTAAACAAACTGGCCTGGCCCACCAGGGTGCTTATCCTGGCAAGCCACGTGCCAGAGATTGACGACTCCTGATCTAGAAGATTGTCTCATTTACAGGGTCTCGACAGCATTATTTGAAATAAGTGAGAATGTTGCCCTTGATATTAATGGATTCAGTATCAGATTCTTATCGCTTGTAGTAAGTTTTAGTTTACATTCTCTAACCCCGATACACTTTTTCTTTCAGTTGCTCAAAATTTTCCTTGATTCTTGGTCTCATTCCAAAGATTTGTGTTTTCACTTGCTTGTTTTATTTTTGGGAAATTTAAGCAAAATTCATTCACCCATTTTTGAGATATGGGCATTTGTTTTTACTGTTTGTATATTGGGACTGAAATTTCACACCTTGTATAAGTCAAAAGCAGTCAACTTTCTAAATACCAAGTTTAACTTACTTTTAGGGTCCTGGTAGTGTGAAGGGAAACAATCCAGTTTGGGACAAGATCTGTCCAATATTTTTTAAGTTATGGAGTTTTTCACTTTGAATATTCATGTATACACATTAGTACATGTGACGCTCAGTCAGAAAGAGTAAGCAACTAGCAGGCTACCCAAATTCAACCTTTAAGGACATATTAGAAAAGTATATAAATGGTAATTAGGGCTATTTCTTATAAATAGCTAACAAAGCCAAATTAGATAGACCAAAGCTTTGAAATATATGCCTGCATTGTTAGAGAACTGGAGTTAATGCTATTTGTATGTGTTTTCTTATATCTTGTTAGATGTAAACCATGTAAACAGATGGTTTCTTTCTATCACTGTGTTCTAGTGATTCAAAGATCAAAAGGGAATATTAATCTTTTGATGAAGTTTGGTGTAATAATATTATTGTCTTTATTTCTTTTTTGAAGTTTGTAGTAAACTATCTGTAAATGGTGGAAGATGGGCAGTTGCAATATGTTAATCTATGCAGCTAATTTGCTGTGGTATATAGGAAATAGGAGGTTCTACTTCAAAGCCACAATGCCGCACCCAAGGAATGCCTGCTGTCAAGAGGCTGCCAGAGAACTATAAAAAGAACGCTAGGGCACTGATCCTGTATCTCAGATCTGTGTAAGCTTTGTCAGGGGAAGTTTGAGTCACAAGACTGAGGTCTCCAGCTCCAGTCTGGATCACCCTTATATTGGACATTAGACTATAATCTATGGAACTAATTCTGAAAGAACTCTTTGCAGTTCTGAAGCTCACCATCTCTACTGTGAAACTGACCTAAGAACTTTATTCATATCTGTATGCATAATGATCTTTTAACCAATACACTCTTTCTTCTTTTTTAATAAATTTTAGTTTAGCTAATAAGAATTGGCTGTATTTAGGTAAGATTCATTGACCTGGTGGGCAATGTGTCTGATTCTTTGGGGTTGGTAGAACTTTTTATATGATGAACGCTATTTTCAGTATCCTCATCATATTTGACTTTGCTGTCTGGGTGGGAGCCCAAGGTCAGATTGTTTTAAGGGAACTGTGTTTTGGCTTCTGACCATTGTAGAAGCTGTTTTGTTCTGGCTTGGTGAATCTAAGTATTAGAATAACCCCCAGTTCTGGGGATTTTCTGCCCCATTCTTTGCAGTTTGCTCTGATTGAGTAATCTCAGCATGGCCCCCCTGGGACCCAAGTCACAGGAAAAAAAATTCTATCAATATTTTATTTTTCCTGCAGCCTGAAGCAGAAAATTTAGATTGTTGTGTACATACTCAGTGCTTTACCTTTATGGTGCCTTTGACTGCTTAGGGTCCTCTGAGCTAAATGTCTCATTTAAGCTCTCCATAGTTAACAAAACATGAGTTAAGGCTTTATATAAGAATATCGCTGTTAAGGAGACATGGAGTTGAACTTGGGGTTAGGGATGGGGGAAGGCAATGGTACTCTTTTAAGCTTTGCATACTTGACATGCCCACCTGATGTACCATGGCAAACTGCAGATTTGGCTTCATTCCTAAATGTAAAGAGTTTTTCAAAGCACTTGCCTTTTGCTCACAGTATTGCCTCAGTATTGGCTGGGGTAAACTTTAGCTATGACACTTTTCATCCTTATGCTGATTTTGGCTAGGGATTGGGAGAGCTGGGACATGCTGCTGTTTGTTTGATGTAGAGCAAGATGACAGATGTGTGCAATTAGCATTTCAACTTGTGTTGTCTCCAGTTTCTTGACAGCTTCATATAGAAATTGACTTTTATCTAAAAATGGGATTGAACTTGGGGAGGGGAGGGCTCCTAGAGCTAGAGAAGCTGTTTCTCATAATGTCCATCTTGTTCTGATCTAAGAAGAAAGACTTGAGTCTTTGCAACATGGTTCCATTTTCACCCTTGCAGCTTCATGGAGTTAGGACAGGAATATCTGGTGAGCAGCAGTATCAAAAGCAGATGAGTATGCTTTTCTTTCTCTCGTTGATGAACAGGAAGTCATCCACTAGAGAAAAAAGTGCTGCCTCAGTGTAATGCCCTGCCCTTAATCTTAACTGAGAATAGTTCCAGATACTTGCTGCTAATAGCTGGCACAGTCATTTTTAGATTAGTTTGTTGATTAATTTAATTAGAAACGGGGAAGAAGTTCATGAGGTGTCTTGTGTCAAATAATAGTTTCTTTAGCACTAGTCATACCATTGCATATTTTATGGTGGGTGACAGTCTGTGTTAGTAGCCTTACTCCATGCATTCTCTACTCTCATAATCTAGAAAGGACAAGGTTCAGGGTCACAGGTGATCACCTTGATTGCTGTCACTTCTTCCATGAATACTATTTGTTGGAACAAGTCAAATTCTTCAAAGGAGAGGTTGTGTTTCTCATCCTGTTCTTGGCTTGTTACTTTTAGTGTCCCAAAGGTCATCTCAGTTGCGGTTGATCTCTGTGAAATAAGAATAAATCCTCACAGTAAGAAATGCTGTGGTTTGGAGGTGAGTAGAAGCAGTCTTGGATTATGACAAAATGTATAGTTTGGAAAATTTCTGTGGGCATAATCTTGCTGTTTCAGTGACAGAAGGAAGTTTGGCTTTTTTTCCTCCTTGATAGCATTGGCATAGGATTGAACATTATACAAGTTTGCATTAAATGCCATTTTAAATGCAAAATATAACATTAATAAATACTTTTTTGTGGGGCCATTGTGGTCAGATTATTGGGCTTTGTTAATATATAGTGGATTTGTCCAGACTTAAATAAATATTGATGTCAGACAAATTGTTGGCTTTAAACTTCATAAAGGATTTCAGCTTGATTAGATACAGAATGTTTGGCATCCAATAATGCTCATAAAATTACTGGGCTTATTTAGATTTTTCTGCTGGCAGCCTGACTTGTAATGACTGCCATAAGAAAAATCTTCAACTCTTCTGAGATTCTATAGCTGGTTTCAGAAAGTTTGATGTATTTTAATACTTAGAAAAACTAACAAACTTTAAGGGTAATAAAAAGAATGGTATTACATTAGCTTTCATCAAACTAACTGATGCTATGCTAATTACTTAGAAACCAGCTTCCCTTAAATCATTTGTTCCAGTGTAGCTATGTCTTTAATTTTATCTTTACTTAATAAGACTGCAAAGTGTGTGGGTATCTGAAAATGGATGCTGTGACAAGTATTTGATCTTTTTATTTTTTTTAACCCCAGAAAGATTGTCATTTTCTTAAAGTACATATTCTATCATGTTGATTATATGTTGATTTAGGACTTGGCAGGAAACTGTGCACAGTGATGGGGACACAACTGCACAGATTTCTCTTTACTCGTATTTTTGTCACTAATTATTCATATAGTCTCCCTGATTTAACAGTGCCAATGATTAGTATTCGTTTTAGCAAGCTTAGTTTTTATGAAGATGTGTCCCATGAACTAGTGTGCACCATGGCAAAAAAATTACTTTTCATGTATATGATGATTATACTGCTTTCACTTCCAATGATCTCAAAACACTTTACAAACAAGAATTAAGCTACACAAAACTCTTGCAGAGTAGCTAAATAATATTATGCATATTTCAAAGATGACTAAGATGAAACACAGAGATGTTAACTGATCTGTTGTTAACACAAAGTGTCAATGCAGAATAGGGAGTCAAGCAATCCTGATTCCTAGAACTATTAATTAACCTGTAGATCACAGTCCCTCTTGGGGTCTATTTAACAACTTAAAGCAAAATTCTCTTCTGAAAATTTCTCTATAAAAATGAGTAACATTGTTTATGGACTTTTGCTTCTACATCATACTTGTGCCAAAAAATAGGATAAACATATTCAAAGTCCATTCATAAGCACCACAAACATGCCACTGCAGTAAAGGCAGCCACTTCCCCCAAATCAGTCAAGGTTTTACCTTGCCCAGCCCCAGCCCTCTGCAGGGCTTTTCCAACCCCTCCAGGGCTGGAGTGGGTGCTCAACCTGCTACAATACCCATACTGAGGGGAGAGAGGATATGCAGCTACATTCTCTTCATGCTGCTGAAAGAAGCATGCAGTGTAGATGTACATTTAAAGGGATCTCAAATAAGTGTTGGTGCTAGTCCTCTTTCTGTTTACTGTTGGGATCAGGGAAGGGACATAAGAGTGTAATTTCTCCCTTTCTCTGAAGGATAGGAGAGATGATATATCAGATTTTCCTACCCTGTTCCATGGAGATCACGGTCCATGTAAAGAGCACTAGTATGCTCTTCCAACTTAAGGCTTGTCTTCACTACGGAGCTAAAACGGCGCTACTGCAGTCGATGCAGCAGCACTGATTTTGTGAGTACATTGAAGATGTGCTCAATCGATGGGAGAGAGCACTCCCATCGATTTCTGTACTCCACCTCAACAAGAGGCAGAAGCAATGTCAGTGAGAGAGTAGCTCCTGTCAACATAGCATAGTGTGGATCCCACGGTAAGTAGGTCTAAGCTACGTCGACTTGAGTTAAACTACTAACATAACTCAAATTGTGTAGCTTAGATCAACCAGCAGCTGCAGTGTAGACCAGGCCTTAACGTCTGCAAAGAGTCTTGGCTGAGGGCAGGATGATGCCAACATATCAACTTTTTTCTTGTTTTGACAGAAGCCCCAGCATGGTTGATGCTAGACTAATATTTATCTGCTTTTCACAAAGTGGTGGGCACCAGTATGTACCTCTAATCTCTCTTCCTTACCAAGGATTTTCCACTTCTTTCCATCAGGCCTGTGGTGTGGGATCAATAGCTAGACTACATATTGCTCAAATAGCCACACTGGCAGAATGCAACATGATTCACAACAGTGACCTCATGATCTGAGAACTTTCATAACTCAGCCAGAGGTTATTGGTTCATTACAGGAGTGGGCAGATGAGGTACTGTGGCCTGCAATGTACAGGAAGTCAGACTAGATGATTATGATGGTCCCTCCTGACCTTAAAATCTATATGTCTATTAGTTCTGTGCAAAAAATTACCTATGAGAAACATTGCTCCGTGCACCCAAAGTTTTGAAATATAACGTTTTGTGTGTTCATGAATCATATTTATTATTAGCTTATGAGAGATTTTCCATTACATTTTATTAGCTCTCTTTCCTCTTGGATCTGCAAACTACCCTTGCATGGCATAAGTATCCTCATTGCACAATACACAGGTGACTGGTAACTGTTGATAATGGTCTGGCACAATGGCAGCCCCCCACCCCCTCGCCAACACAGCCACAATCAGCTTCCTGGGGACTGCCAAGGCACCCTCCAGCAACACACTCTTGAGCACGGTGCCCCCCTGACTACATTGTGCTGTCACCCACCCTTAAGGCCAGCCCTGTCACCCTTAGGGAAATTGGCAACCTGTATGAACTTTTTTTTGGTGCCCTGGCCCCTGCTGCCTCCCTCAGCCCTCCACCTATCCCCTCATCCCCCCTCCCTGCTGCCTTCCCCACCCATCTCCCTATTGCTCTGGCTCCCACTGCTTCCCCCACCCATCCATTTATCGTCCTAGGCCCCACTGCTTCCCTGGGCTCCCTACTCCACCTCCCAGAACCCCTGGGCCTCACTGCTTCTCCCACATTCCCCCAACTAACTCACTGAGCTCCCTTTTCACACCCAAGGCAGGCTAGTCCAGACCCATACTCGAGCAAGTAACTGTGACTGGCAGTGAAAAAGGTATAGGACTCAGCAGGCTTCCCCACACCCCCTCTGGCAGAGAGCTATGCTGCCAGTCCAGTTTCACTTCCCTGCTCTAGCTTGCCACTTAGTGGGGCTCCGCAGGAGCACTAGCTGCTGGTGTCTTTCATAGGCATGTCCCTTCAACAGCACTGACTTCCACCCTAGCAGAAATCAGGGAGATTGAGGGGAGGAATGTGACTGCGCTTGCCTCCTCCCACACATTGCCTATAGTACAATGACTATGCCATGTTTCGAAACACCAATTGCATTTACATGCACAAACTTTACCATCATCCCCAAAGCAAACAAACAACCCCCCAGAAACATTTTGACTATATTCAGCCTAACATGGGCATAATTCTTTAGAGAATAGAGTGCTTTGCTGTACAGAGTCAGCAGTACAAAACAATTGGATGTTGGACAGCTTAGGAATGATCATATAAATACATTAAAAGAAATATCTGTCAGTTGTGAACTTTTGCATCACTTAAGACAGAAACATGGTATAGGTCATGTTCAATGCAGTGAGAAGTAGGTCTTTATTCTTTGTCAGACTGTCAGCTCTTACATTCTGCTCAGCCTCCCCTCAAAGTCCTAGTACAAAACAGCATGTATCAGATGGTCCTCTGATAAAGGTAAGAGGCCATCACTTATGATAGAAGAAAGCTAACTGTTTAATGTATTTCTCCTTTTTATTTTTGGAATGAACAGAACTTTCAATTTTTATCTTCCCACTGATTTGAAAAACAGTTTATGAATAGCTTGTCTTATCTTGATTTTCCATGAGTCATGGCATATATTTTAAAAGTGATTTTGGGCATCTCCATTTTTGAGTGTCCAGTTTGTTACACCTTAAAAAGCCTGAGTTCCTGAAAGTGCTGAGCATTTGCCCTCTGAAAATTAGCCCCCTTTGAAGAGTCTCAGGTTGAACACCTGCAGCCACTTTTGAAAATGAAGGTCCATTTGTCTGAAAGAGAGAAGAATGGGAAGTGGTTAAGAGCAACTAACTCTCACTACTGCTACCAAGGTCTATCCAGTTATATGAGACTATGCAGTTAGAAATGTAGGGATCTAGTCTTTTTCTTTCACTTTATCAGGGATTCCATTAATGTCAATGGGACAGATGGTTGCAGGAAAAGAGGAAAATTTGCCCTCCAATTATTACACGTTTTCTATATTTTATGAGAAATATACACAAATATTGTTGTGATGCAAATTAACTTAATACATGTCACCATTGTGAGATATTACCAATTTATATGTACCTTTGTGTATATATAATCTAATCTAATTTTAGGGTTTGATATTGATGCTTCACTGTAATATCTGAGTACCTTCCACATAAAATTGATAGCACTAATAAAGTCCCTAGTGGACTTTATAAAATTTCTGGCACTTCTCTGTTTTCAATCTATAGACTTTTTTGGGGGGTGGAGTATGGATTTTGTTTTTGATTTTTTTTGGTTGGGAGTTTTACATAGAAGATGGTGTCAATAATGAGGCTGTCATTCTTATGGTGGAAAATCCTTTTAAAAAATGAATCTTTGGCAACATTTCCTAAGACAGTCAAACTCTGGATTTACCTAATTTCCTATGGAAGTTTGTTTTAAATATCTTAAATTAAGACACTATAAGACACAGATGCTATGTAGGGAAGATGTGGAGTGCTTCTGTACCACAGATGTAGCAGGAAGTGTAATAGAAGGATATGTATAGAAATGGGCAGAGAACTTGTCTAAGTACTGTCAAGAGATGAAAGCCACATATCCCCAATATTTCCAAATAATCCTCATACGCTGAGCTATTCACCGAAAAGTTTATACTTTCAATGAAAGCAAATTTTGGTAGATAGCAAACAGGGTTGCTTAGCAACATTAACTTGCTGCCAATTTTTGTTTTCCATGGTAGGTTCATTTGTCTTAATTCCTCCCACATTTCATCATTACTTCACCCCTTTTTGAAATCTACGGATTCTCTGCAGATCTCTGCATGAATTCCATTTTTGTACTGTAAGTTTGTTTTGCAAATCCCAAGTAGGAGTTTTTGGCTTGTGTAGAATTATGTAGACTGTTTTGTAGCAAGTTTTCACCATTTGAACCATCAGTTCATATGGCCCCTGGAAACCAGCCACCCACAGACACACAAACAGTGTTGGGGAGGGAACAGATGATTGACAGAAGTAACTTTAATCCACTACTGATAAATAAAGCAAGATTCTCTCTCCTCAGGCTGTGTTCGCAAAAGTATTATAGGAACCAGTTCTAGTCTCAGTTGTGAATCCAGAAAAACTCCATAGATACTGGAGTAAGTGAGAGCAGACTCAGACCCATTTAAAGGAAGTGGGATAGATATAACTTCAGCTTGTCACGTACTGTATGTGAAAAGGCCATCCAGAATGTGACAGTGTTCACTAGAGACTAATAAGTATAAATAGCTAACTTAAATAGAGGAAATTATAAGGAAGCAATTAAAGAATGCCATAAAGATTTTTACATTTCAGAGGAAGCCAGCTGATGGTGTGACAAAAATGTAGATTAAGGGAGCTCAATATTAAAATGATAGATTGAACAACCATCAAGTAATCCTTAATGCAGCCAGGGCATTTGATTGGTTTAATAATGTTTAATTGCATATTAATTACACATGAGTGGTAAATGCCAGATTGACAGGAACTGGGTTTTGCATGAAACTCACATGAACTAAGAAAATGGTCCAGTTCCTCAGCTGATGTAAATCAGTGTAGATCCATTAAAGTCAGTGATGTTATATTGATTACATCAGCTGACGATCTGGCACATCAGCTTCACTGATGCAAAGTCAATTTTATGTTCTGCAGTCAGATGGAAAACATCAAATTTTACAACTAAATTCTTTCTGTTCTAATGTAAATCAGTATGATAAGAGAAAATTAGTTTCTTTGCCTCCATATTATAATGAATGGCATCCAATAGTATGGGTGTTAATCATGAGTTAGACCTGCTCATTCCACCATAATGGAGGCATCTTCAGCTACATTTTTTCTGTTCCTTCTTCTGAGTTCAGACTCTCTTCCACTGCAGCAGTACGCTATGACTCCAGGAGGTTGTGAACAGAGCAAAACCACATAAAGTGATGGAAAATATAAGTATCACACCTGTAGATGACAGCATGAACAGAATAAAAAATACACTATTTACAAACTAAATTATGAGTACATTTTTCAGTCATCTACAGGATTTAGGAGCCTAAGTTCCATTTTTAATAGTGACATAGGGACAAATTTTCAAAGGCATTTAGGCACCTAACAGGGTTTCAAAACTGTCTGTATTTTTAGGAGTTTAATTAACTTTGAAAGTCTTTGACTTTCAGTGAGACTTAGGCTCCTAAATTGCAAAGTAACTTTAAAAAATAGAACTTAGGATTCTTAGTCAGTTAGGGTAATTTTCAAAATTACCCATATTCAGAAAATTTTGATCTCTAGGGAAAATCTATCCAGATTAGTGTAAATATTCTCTATTATAAGAAATGAAAATTACTTTCCTTATCTGTAATTTTTATTTCC
This sequence comes from Chelonoidis abingdonii, assembly GCF_003597395.2. Taxonomy (NCBI): domain Eukaryota; kingdom Metazoa; phylum Chordata; order Testudines; family Testudinidae; genus Chelonoidis; species Chelonoidis abingdonii. The sequence goes on along the minus strand of NC_133770.1, from coordinate 168,665,079 downwards.
CGCACCATGGATGTGTACTGGTCTGGAAGTTACTCATGGGAAGTAGCAACCCATACAAGCCAATTCCTTGGGAATTTTATTTTCTTTATTATGCTTTGTCCAGACTAGGAGCATTTTAATTATTTGCTGTTCAAAAGTATGTTAGTACCTAGTGTAGGCAGCTTTTAACTCTCTTAAAAACCTGTCAGCTGGTCATAGTCAATGCTAGCCTTCTGAAAGACTGTGAAAGCTGAGAAAAGAATATCATTCTTACAGTGCTTGATGAAGCAGCTGCAAATGTTAAGTAGCTGTATTACAAATCTCGTTGTACAGAGCTCTTTGTTTCTCAGTCCAAAACTACGAGGATCCACTTACAGAATATACTTTCTTATATGCTTAGTATATGTTTGATTTGCTCTATTCAGAAACTGAGTATTTAAAGTCTTCAAATATTCTTAGAGGTAACTGTGAAGGAAGAATAAGGTGTCTCATAGACTCATAGACTCATAGGTCAGAAGGGACCAATATGATCATCTAGTCTGACCTCCTGCACAAGACAGGCCACAAAACCCTACCCATACACATTTATAACAACCCCTAACCCATGACTGAGTTATTGAAATCCTCAAAACTGTGATTTGAAGACCTCAAGCTGCAGAGAATCCACCAGCAAGCGACCCATGCCCCACGCTGCAGAGGAAGGCGAAAAACCTC
>NC_133770.1:168618394-168664041 GCF_003597395.2 Chelonoidis abingdonii | reverse complement strand
TTCCACCAGGTTTCTGTTATCCCTATAATATCCGGTTTCACTTCCTGCACCAGTAGCTCCAGTTCCTCCATCTTGTTACCTAGGCTCCTCGCATTAGTGTACAGACATTTTAATTTTTGGCGTTTGGCGTCAGTGACATTCTTTCCCCCGTCGTGCACAGACCTTCTACCACCAGCATCACCCGTTAGTCTAGTTTCAACTCCGCTTTTCCTCCTTGGGTCAATTCTTCGGTCCACAAGGGTATCCCCTCTCACTTTGTTTACTTCCCTCTCCAGGTTAAATTCCGGCGTGGAGATCTCCTGAACATCTCCCAACCATCTCCCCCAACTTCCCACGCCTACACTGGAGAGACCTACACTGGCAAACCCTCTTAGTGTAGATGCATCTTATAATGGCAAAAAAGTGTTTTTTGCTATTGCTTATACCAGTTCTTGAAACATCATAAACTATACCAGCAAATAGACTTTTTACTGATATAACTGCATCTACACTGAGGCTTACATTGGAATAGCTATGTCAGTAAAAAGTCACACCCCTAACTGACATAGCTCTGCTGGTGTGTTTTAAGTGTTGACAAGGCCTCACTTTTTCCATTTTTGTTGCAGCACAGATAGTTTTAAAGCCTACTTCACGTCCAAAGCATGAAGCTCTCTTTTTAGTCATATTAGAATTAAGAGTAAAAACAAGGAAGAGAAATTGATGGGTTTTAGGGAAACTCTCTTCTTTTCTGGCTGTGTACAGTCAAGTTAAAACTGAAGATAGCAAATAAGGAATTATATAGATCCAATTAATCTGATGTCCTCAGCAGGTTGTTTTGCAGAGATTCCAAGGCCAGAGTGACCATAGTGATCATCTACTGTGATGTCTCATATAACATAGGCCTTAGATCTTCCCAAAAATAATTCCTTGAGTATAGCTTTAAAAAAAACATCCAACCTTGATTTAAAAATTTTCAGTGTGATTGAAAGTACATCACAAGTTTTGGTAATTCTTTTCTAGTGGTTAATTACAATGATGGTTAAAAATGTACACCTTAATTCCCATTTGAATTTGTTTAGCTTCAACTTCCAGCCACTGGATCACATTATAACTTTCTATGCTAGGTTCAAGATCCTGTTATTGAAAATATGTTCCCCATGTAGTCACTTATAGACTGCAATCATATCATTCCATGACCTTGGCTTTGTTAAGCTAAATAACTTGAGCTCCTTGATGCTATCATTATAAGACATGTTTTCTAATTCTTTAAACATTCCTGTGGCTTTTCTCTGAAACCTCTCCAATTTATCAACATCCTTCTTGAATTGTGATCACAGAACTGGACATAGTGCTATAACAGCGGTTGCATTGATAAAAATGTTAAATAGTATAGGGCTGAGAAATGATCTCTGAGGGACCCCACTAGCAACATACCTGTTCAATGATGGTTCCCTGTTTACAGTTACATTCTGAGACCTATCAGCCAACTTTTAATTAATTTAATGTGTGCCATGTTAATTTTATATCATTCTAATTTTCAATCCATATGCATATTGTACTGTCAAACTATTTATATGATGGCAACACTGTTACCTGTATCAACCATCAAAAAACTCATCAAAACAAGATATTAGGTTAGTTTGACAATTATTTTTCCTAAATACATGTTGATTTGCATTAATTATATCACCCCACTTTCGTTTTTCAATAATTAAGTCCCATATCAATTGCTCCTTGATCTTGCCTGGGATTGGTGTGAGATGACTGGCCTATAATTACCCATGTCATCCCATTTACCCTTTTAAAATATTCACACACTATTAGCTTTGTTCCAGTTTTCCTGAACTTCCCCAGTGTTCCAAGACCTACTGAAAATCAACATTAACAATCCAGAGAGCTCATTAGACAACTCTTTTATAACACTTGGATGCAAGTTATTCAGACCTAGTGATTTTAAAATGTCCAACTCTAGCATCTGCTGTTTAAAATCCCCCTGAGATTCTAATCGAATGGAAAGAGTGTTATCATATGATATGACTACATCATCTCTGCTCCCCCAATGCAGAACAGAAATATTTATTCAATACTTCCACCTTTTCTGAATTATATTCATAATTCTAAATTTCCATCTAGTGATAGACCAATACCATTGTCAGGATTCTTTTTGTTCCTAATACACTTAAAAAAACCAAACCTTTCTCATTTTTTTATTTAACTCTGCTGTCCAGAGATTTCTCTTTGTATTCCTATGCTTCCCTTATCAACTTTATACAGTTCCTCACTTCTGATTTATATTATCGTAACAGAAAATTCTCACACTTTGCATAGATTCTCTACAACTTGAAATCTTTAAATGAAGATTTGAGGACTTCAGTAATTCAGCCAGAGGTTGTGGACCTATTATAGGAGTGACTAGGGGAGGTTTTGTTGCCTGAAATGTTCAGGAATCAGATTAGACCAGGGGTTCTCAAACTTCATTGCACCGCAACTCCCTTCTCACAACAAAAATTACTACATGACCCCAGAATGGGGGAACAAAGCCTGAGCATTGGTGTGTGTATGGGAAGCTGAAGCTCAAGGGCTTCAGCCCCAGGTCGGGTGGCCTGTAATCTGAGCCCTGCCACCCAGGACCAAAGCAGAAGCCTGAGACCTCCACCCAGGGCCTGAAGCCATCAGGTTTCATCTTTAGACTTGGGCCCCAGCAAGACTAATGCCAGCCCTGGCAACCCCAATAAAATAGGGTTGCAACCCACTTTGGGATCCTGACCCACAGTTTGAGAACTGCTGGACTAGATGATCACAATGGTCTCTTTTGGCCTTAAAGTCTGTGAGAAAGTAGCCACTGCTACAGAATTAGTGCACAGGTGGGCTTACTCTCCACCTCTGCCTACACCACCCCCCTGTGCAGTCTCAGAATTTGCCCTGGGCCCCCAAAAAATTGTACAGCCCTGCTTACACTTCTGTTCCCTCGATAACAATGGCAGTGCTTAATACAACTAATATTTAATAAAACTAAACATTATTTATTTAGAACAAAAGTATTTCCGAGAAAACATACCTTTAAAAATACCAAAATAGACTATAGGCATATCTTGATTTTCCCCTAATGCTTACCATTTCCTGAATCTGGGAAGGGCCTACTGTTTTAGTTCCCCTCCACAGCCACTCTCTCTCTCTCTCTGAGTCAGCCTGTCTCCCCAGATAGCTGCTGACAAATTATAACCCTTTCCCTAAGAAAGGCTTTTTAACTCTTTAGGATTCTTTTGATTGCTAACCTCCTCACTTTGGCAGAATAAGCTTGCAACCTAGTAGAGATCGAGACAGGATTCTTGAAACTAACAGCTTGGCTTTCAAATATGTGTTGGGTGTCTTTATCTAGACGTATTGTGCTGCTTTCCTGATTGCTCTTCCCACAGCCTCCAATTAAGTTAGATCAATATAGTTATGCAGGAAATTCCAATAATCAAATTTACCATATCTCCCCTGGATGACAAGTTAACATACAATGCTCATAAATGGTGACATCTCCATGTTCACAAATTAATACACAGCAATTCCACATCTATAACACCTTAGTCAGTACTTCAAATAAATCAAAGCAAGACTTCACTCAGAAAATAACTAATTTTACCACATCAACAAAAGGTTTTCCCTAAAAGTCTTAAAAGCACAGGCAAATACGAATTGACATGCTGGATCCAATCTGAGGTCCACCTCATCCAATATCCACTCTCAGACAACAGCCAGCAACAGAAGATTCAGAGGAAGGTACAACTGTTCCATGGTAGGCAGATGTGGGATAATCTGTCCCTCTCCCGCCCCTCTTCCACCACAACCACAGACAAACACACATTCATTTCTCATCCTTATATCTGATAATTAGCAATTGATATAAACTTTGGAGCATGAGGTTTAATATCCCTTCCAAAAATGTTATTGGCATTAACTATAATAACTCTGGGTATTCTTGTTATTCCTGAACATGTTTTTTCTTTCTTGTTTAACTAAACACAGCAGGCAAAGTCTATTTTAAAAAAAGTAAAGGCCTGCACAGAGTAACATTAACTATCCTTGAAAGTGAAAAGATGCAATATGTTTTTTGCAGGATGAATCTGCCTTGTCGTATATTCAGTAGCATTCAGACTCAAGGTAAAGAGGTAGCTTTGTTAGGGAAGGTGTCACAGAAAAGAGCATCTATGGACATCTTGGAAAAAGAAAAATCTGCTTATATTGTGCGATGGAAACACAGTACCTAGAATTTCCATGTGGAACAGTAATTTTGCTTGTTTTCTCTTATGGTTGCTTTGTCACATTGGAATTATTATTTTTGGATACTTTGACACCATCAGCTCAGGATTAAACAAAGACTGTGAATGGCTTGCCAACTACAAAACCAGTTTCTCCTTCCTTGGCTTTTCACACCTCAGTTGCTAGAAGAGGGCCTCATCCTCCCTGATTGAACTAACCTCATTATCTCTAGCCTGCTTCTTGCTTGTATATGTATATGTATACACACACCTGCCCCTGGAAATTTCCACTAAATGCATCTGACTCAGTGGGTATTCACCCACGAAAGCTCAAGCTCCAAAACGTTTGTTAGTCTATAAGGTGCCACAGGACTCTTTGCTATTTTGGGATGGTTCAGCTATTATTTAACAATACAGAAAGTTCATCCCATGAATTTGTTAGCAATCAAATACTTAAAGGTGAACCCCCCACTGTATTTCTCATGTAAAATATAAAATGTCCACTTTTAATATAGACATTGGTTCAGTTATAATGCCTTTGTCTAGAAAAAATGATGATTTGTCTTTCCCTACAGCATGAAAACAAATACTGTTTATTTTTTTCAATCACAGAACCAATTTACCATGAAAAAAATTCACAGTTAGAAAGTGAATTGTTTCTCAGGGATACACAGTGGAGCACATAGGCACAACTTCTTACCCTCTTGGGGGCAGAAACTGTAAATTAGATTTTAATAGTCCAAATACAGGCAATATAAATTTATATAACAAGACTTGGCAATGAAGAGAGACATTTCTGATTATGTATACTGTGGAAAAATACCATCAGTTAATACTGGAATAGCCTAAGATGGTTGTTTAAAAGCAAACATTATAGTAAAATATTATGAACTGTACCTAGAAATTTAGGAAAACCACATAATAAACTGGATTAAATACTTAGCACCTATTTTACCTTAAACTGGAATAATGTGCATAGAGGAATGCACTAGAGTTTCCAGTTAATTCTTCCACTGGAGAGGCAGGGGTCAGACTACAGTGGGGTGCAGAGAGATGGTGGTACTCTTCCAAGCTCTTCCCACAAAGTAAGCTCATCTCACTTGAGTCACTGGAAAGAGACATCATTGTCAGTAAATTTTTGCAGATCTGTCATCCTCCCTCTGTTCTCTTACATGAAGAATAAATAGTTAACCATGTTGATGTTTACATTATCATCACTGGGCATGTGAGTTAACATCTGACTGAGGCAGTAGGTGGAATTCACATCTCTCAGAATGCTTGTGTTCTTTGCAGACGCATGCAGACATCTCTGAATCATATGTGCTTGGTTCAAATGTTTTGCATTTCCTTTGAAATCTTAACAGCCAGAGATTTACTTAAAATAAATAAAAAGATAAAAGAAAGCTGAGAACAATCAAGTAGCTTCAGAGAGGCACCAGTATGGTGTGAATGCATATGAGACGTTTCCAAGAACTGAGGAGGAGGGCAGGCAGACTTGCTCTCTACCACAAAACCAGAAACTGCTGGTTCCATTCCCCAAAACCATATATCTCAGAGGATCCTCTGGAGCCAAAGGACATCTATCCTGAGCCCCAAATCTACTGGCACCCAAGTGCCTTTAGGCATTACAGCTTTGAGAACCTCAAATGGCACTCTCAATGTAGGGGTCATGCCTAGGAAAAAGGGATGTGGCCTGGACATACTTGTAATGATCCTGGGGTTCATTAAATATCAAACCAGTGAATAGGAAAGGAATAAAACCTTAATAAAACAAAATGGAGAGCTTCTGTAGTGAGCTGCTGCACACAGCCATGCTGTGTTCACAACCTCCACCTCCAGGGCACACCTCTAAACTTCTACATTCATAATACTGTCTCTTATTAGGAATCATCTCTAAATTGTAGTCTCCTACAAACATATTTCTACAATACTTGTGTCTGGCTGATCCATGGCTGCTGGCAGACACCTTAGAAGCCTTTGCCTGCTTCCTTGCACCAGAGCTGACACTTGGTGAGGCCAGGTTCAGGGAAACACAAAGGTAACTTAAAGCAGCGGGAAGCATGAGGACTATATAGTCTTAAAAAGAAGTCTATAAAATATTAAAGGGCAGCAGATAAAATCTTCTTTCAGGGTTGAACCATGACTTTTCAAATTTTGTGAGTTTTGTGCATACTTGGGCACTAAGCCAACCCTGACAAATTTGTAAGCAATTGCACAGCTTAGAAATGATTTTAATGTATTTGCTGAAATTTATTACTATTTTATTTTAAACAGTTTTATGCCACATAACTAGGATGTTGTTACTGCTTATGTATACAATCTCTGCATCACATGGAAGGGCACTGAGGGCATTCAGTAATATCTGAACACTTCTGATGGTGCTCAGTTCATGGCAGCCGTAAACTCGCCAGCCAGAATTTGAAAGAGAGAGCTGATGACATCAAGAGTAAAATACCCCAGTAAGAGAAGTAATGTCACAATAATTACATGGTTCACTGTACAGACTGTATGGCTATTAAGCAGTTCTAGAGAAGCTAATTAAGCAAATAAAAATTCTGTTTTAACCAGTTTAATCTGGGGTATTTCATAGCTCCTGAACAACATGAAAATTGAGACTTTAGAGATGAATAAAAAGAAAACAAAAAATTGGGAATTGTGTACTGTACTGATTAGAGATGCTAGCCTATGGAAAGGAAATGGGTGCCATGAGCAGACCGCATGAAAGGGCTAGTGATATACCAAAACAAAACTACAGCTCATTAAAATCGTATGAAAATGTGAATGTAATGTTTCTGTATTTCTTTCCCTATCATTGCTGACTATCAAAGTACCCCCCTACCCCACAGAACTAAAGTTACTTTGTAATAACTTTCCAACACTTTCTAATTAATTCATTGATATCAAAATTAGGCACAGATGAACTACGTTGGATATTAAAAACAAAAGCCCTTCAAACCTTTCGCTATCATTAGAACCAAACTCAAAATGAATCTTTGTGAAGAGTCTGAAATACTTGAAAGACTTGGTTTTAGTTGAGATTGGCTTTTGGGACCAGAAATAAGAGAGGCTGGTTTATGAATATTTTCCTGAATGCAAGCACCGTTTGTGCTTCATTGGGATTCTTGCAATGTAACAGAATGGCAGGCTTCTTCTGTTGCCTCAGCCTCTCAGCAGGTGTTGGAACCCTGCAGGGATAGTGCAGTATGTGCTGTCCTGCTCTACCTGCTAGGAAGAAGGATTGTGCCTCCTGAGGCAGCATGGCTCTCCATTTCCCTCAAAACAGACCCACTGTGGAAAACACAATCTGTCTCTAAGTATGTCTTTTTCAGCTGTGTGAAGTATTCATTCAACACTGTGTTTGTTGTGAGGTTATATTTAAGCAGTTGTAGGATTATATAGTATTCTGCATTTCAGAATAAAGGGAAGTGCACCTTTTAGGAGGTGACCTCCTGGAAAACAGAGAGAGAGAGAGAGAGGAGGTTGCTCTAAGCAGACAAGTGGTTTCCAGTATTGGGTCACGGAATGTAAGGCATTAGGTTGTGGCGGCTCTGGTCAGCACCACCGACTGGGCCGTTAACAGTCCCGTGGGAGATGCTGCCTGGCTAAGGCAGGCTAGTTCCTACCTGTTCTGACACTACGCTGTACCCTGGAAGTGGCCAGCAGCAGGTCCAGCTCCTAGGCAGGGAGGCCATGGAGCTCCACGTACTGCCTCCATCCCAAGCACCCGCTCCACACTCCCATTGGAAGTACCCAGGAAGCCTGCCTTAGCACTCCCACTGAGCCACTGACTGGGAGCCACTGGAGGTAAGCCTGCACCCCACCCCATGGCTCAATCCCCTGCCCAAGCACCGGGCACCTCCAAACCCAGAGTCCCCTCCTGTACCCCAAACTCCTTATCCCTGTGTGATGTTGCAGTCTATATGATTTTATAAAAATCTGATAATGAGTCGAATGTAACTGGACTATGCTGTATGCAAAAGGTCTTTTGTAAGGTATCATTACAAAGCATATTATCTATTGAGTGCGATCATCCTATTTGTATAAATGTATCACTCTTGTATCAAACTAGAAATATAACTCTGACGGTCTATTGTAATTATGCAAAGTGTGGGCCATTAATGGTGGTTTGGAATCTTGATGATTCCCATTAACCAGAACAATTGTCTGCAGATGGGTGTGTTTTACCTGTAAATATTCCTGTATACGTGTGTGCTGGCAAGTGGGCTTGGGGTTTTGCAGTGACATGTGATCATGGCACCTGAACTGTAATCCATCTTTAACCTGGTGCTTTTCCAATGCTGGTGGTGGAAACCCAGAGAGAGACAAAGGATTCCTGCCTTATGCAAAAGATATATAAAGGGGTGGAACAAAGCAAAGAGGAGAGGAGCCATCATGAATCCCCTACCTACCACTTGAGATGGAACAAGAGTTGTACCGAGGGAAAGAATTGTGCCCAGGCCTGGAAGGTGTCCACTATGAGGAAAAAACTTACCGAAGCATCTCTGAGAGTGAGATTATCTGTATTCAGTTTGATTAGACATAGATTTGCACTTTTTATTTTATTTTGCTTGATGACTTTACCTTGTTCTGTCTGTTACTACTTGGAACCACTTAAATCCTAGTTTATGCATTTAATAAAATCACTTTTTACTTATTAATTAACTCAGAGTACGTATTAATACCTGAGGGAGCAAACAACTGTGCATATCTCTCTACCAGTGTTATAGAGGGCGAACAATTTATGAGTTTACCCTGCATAAGCTTTATACAGGGTAAAACGGATTTATTTCAGTTTAGACCCCATTGGGGGTTGGGTATCTGAGTGTTAAAGACAGGAACACTTCTGTTAGCTGCTTTCAAGTAAACCTGCAGTTTTGGGGCAAGTAATTTAGACCCTGGGTCTTTGTTGGAGCAGATGGGAGTGTCTGGCTCAGCAAGAGAGGGTGCTGGAGTCCCGAGCTGGCAGGGAAAGCGGGGACAGTCTTGGCACATCAGGTGGCAGCTCCCAGGGGGTTTCTGTGATCCAAACTGTCACACCCTGGCCCCATCCTAGATCTTGCACCTCCATCACAGAGCCCCGACCCTCTCCTGCATCCCAACCCCCTGCCCCAGTCCAGAGCCCCCTACCACACCCTGAACCCCTCATTTTGGCCCCACTGTGCAGCCCTTACCCCCACACCCCAACCCTCTGCCCCAGCTCTGAGCCCATCCCACACCCGAAACCCCTCATCCCCAGCTCCATTGAGTCACATGCATCAATAATTTTCTTCAACTGTGTCACCAGAAAAAAGTTTGAAAACCACTGCTATAGACAGGCCCCTGTGTTTTCTACAATTCTGTAACCATAGAATTGTCCAATGCCTCATAACTTGACTGTGGAATCTAAGCTTCCACTGAGCAGTTCTAATTGATAAAGTGACTGCCAAAACTGAATTGTGGATTTCTGTGTTTATTGTGTCTCAAGACTTTCCAGATCAAATTTGCTCATTGTTGAACACTTAATAGTTTGGCCAGAAACCCTGTGGATTAGGAACATTTAAAAAGTTTATATGCTTTAAGTTTCACCAGCCCCTGCAGAGATCTTAAACCATATCCCCTGTGCTTCACCCAACAGTTTACTGCCAGGGTGTATATAGCTATATAGCTATTGATACACACGTACACAGGAAGGTGTTCACAACGGCAGGAAGTTAGACCATTATGAGTAGTAAATGGCTGAAATTGCTGCAAAGTTGCCATTGTTTAGCATGACAGAAACACAGTATGTCAGAAAGGCAGGAAGGGAATTGGAAAGCTCTTCGATGTATATGGAACAGGAAAAATACTACCGTGTCAAGGAAGATACATTGGAAAATAATCTGTGGTCATGAATGAGGTACTAAGCAGTGGAAGGATGGTAAATGCACATGTATGTTGAGTGTGGTACAGACTACTGAGAGTATATGGTTAGTGTTTGTGCTCCAGGTGAATGGCATATAGGTGTAATAGAGTCACATTATGTGGTAATTAACACATCTCCAGTAGTACTATCCTTTGTACAGAGACCTTACTACAGTATGAGCATGTGGTTCAAGAGAAAAAACTCTCAGAGAAGATAAAGTCAAATGAATAGGAAAGTCAAATGAAATTGGGAAGATACAAGTACTGGGAACTAGATCTGGCCTGTAAAGAGGAAGCAAAAACAACAGAAAAAGATGTAAGCAAAAGAAACCATACAAATAATTTGTGAACAGGTTTTGCATATACTTACCTTTTTATATCTACATTTTTATAAAGTGCACTTAAGCTCAGCATGTAAAACAAACAGCTGTTGTCTCCAGAACATGCTACTGCACATAGAAGCCAACTTTATCTGATGTTGGTGGGTGCCTGTGCCCCTTTCCCCTTTCCCTGCCCCTGGCCCCACCCTGACTCCACCCCATCCCTGCCCCTATTCCAACCCCCAACCCCAAAGTCCCTGCTCTAACTCAACCCCTCCCTCTCCCTATTGGATACTTTCCCAAAATCCCCGCTCCAACCCCGCCTCTTCCCCCAGTGCACCACGTTTCCCCTTCTTGCCCTGTGAATCAGCTGTTTCGCAGTGCAAGCGCTGGAAGGGAGGAGGGTGAAGCAGGACGTGGCAATGAGCTTGCAGAGTAGGTGGAGGCAGAGATGAGCTGGACCAGGAGGGTGGGGTGGGGGCCACAGGGAGCTGCCGGTGGGTGCTGACACCCTCCAATTTTTTTCTGTGGGTGCATCAGCCCTGGAGCACGCATGGAGTGGCACCTATGCTACTGCACGTGCTGCACATGATACTACAAATTAAACAATAGAAAAAAACAGTTACCCACCTTTTAGTAACTGTTGTTCTTCGAGATGTGGTGTTCATGTACATTTCAAGCAGCGCGCACACACCAGCTGGAAGATTTTCTCTTAGCAGTGTCCGTTGTGTTGGCCCTGGTGCCCCCTGGAGTGGCACCACTATGGCACCCTATAAAGGGGCCTGCCGATCCTCCACCCCCTCAGTTCCTTCTTGCCGGCACTTCAGAGGGGCAGGAGGGTGGGTATTGGAATGGATATGAACAACACATCTTGAAGAACAACAGTTACTAAAAGGTGGGAAACCATTTTTTCTTCTTCGAGTGGTTGTTCATGTCCATTCCAAGCAGGTGACTCACAAGCCTGAACCTAGGTGGTGGGGTCAGAGTTCACTGCTGACTGGAGTACTGCACGACCAAAGGCTGCATCATCCCTAGCCTGGTGCGTGATGGCATAGTGCGACGTGAACGTGTGGATGGAGGACCACGTGGCCGCTCTACAAATCTCATGAGTCGGGATCTGAGCCAGGAATGCCACAGAGGAGGCCTGCGCCCTAGTGGAGTGGGCCGTGACCGGAGGAACAGGGCTCTTAGCTATGTGGTAGCATTCCCGTATGCAGGTCGCAATCCATGAAGAGATTTGCTGAGAGGAGACCGGGAGCCCTTTCATCCTATCTGCCACTGCGATGAAGAGCTGCGTCGAGCGTCTGAATGGCTTGGTATGCTCCATGTAAAAGGCTAAGGCCCTGCGGACATCCAGGGAATGTAACCTTCGCTCCTCACTGGGAGAGTGTAGTTTCAGATAAAACATCAGGAGAAAGATGTCTTGTCCCATGTGGAACTGTGAGATGACCTTGGGGAGGAAGGCCGGGTGAGGTCTAAGTTGGACCTTGTCCTTATAAAAGACGGTGTATGGGGGCTTGGATGTTAATGCCCTGAGCTCCGACACCCTCCTGGCTGAGGTGAGGGCCACCAGGAAGGCAGTCTTATAAGACAAGTACAACAGGAAGCACGAAGCCAGGGGCTCAAAGAGAGGTCCCGAGAGGGCGGAGAGGACCAGATTCAGGTCCCAGGCAGGAGCTGGCTGACAAACATGTGGAAATAGCCTGTCCATACCCTTGAGGAAACGCCCTACCAGCAGGCTCGCAAACAGCGAGGTACCCCCCTCTCCCAGATGGAAAGCCAAGATGGCCACCAAGTGAACGCGAATCGAGGAGAGCGAGAGGCCCAGTTATCTGAGGTGGAGCAAATAGTGTAGGATAATATGGATCGGGACTCCCAGAGGATTGTGACCTTGCTGACCCGACCATATGGAGAAGCGCTTCCATTTGGCCAGGTAGGTGGCCCTGGTTGATGATTTCCTACTACTGAGCAGCACTTGTCTGACTTGCTGGGAGCACTGCATCTCCACCAGGTTCAGCCATGGAACATCCAGGCTGTGAGGTGGAGAGATTCCAGGTTCGGGTGGCGGAGGGAGCCCCGGTCTGCGTGATCAGGTCCGGAAGCAGGGGCAGCGTCATGGGCATCAGAACGGACACGTGCAGGAGTGACGTGTACCAATCTTGGCGTGGCCACGCCGGGGCTATCAGGATTACCCATGCGTGGTCTCTGCAGATCTTCAAAATCACCCTGTGTATCAGAGGGATCGGAGGAAAGGTGTAGAGCAGACCAACCCCCCAAGACTGGAGGAAGGCGTCTGACAGAGACCCCAGACTGCGGCCCAGGAGGGAGCAGAACCGTTGGCACTTCCTGTTTTCCCTCAAGGCGAACAGGTATAACTGGGGAAAGCCCCAGAGCTGGAAGATTGAGCATATCATATCCCGTCAGAGGGACCACTTATGACCCCAGAATGAGCAGCTGAGGGTGTCCTCCAGGCCATTCTGCTCCCCCGGGAGGTAGAACGCTGTCAGGTGGGTGGCATTGTGCATGCAGAAATCCCACAACACGAAGACTTCCCTGCACAGGAGAGAGGAGCGTGCACCCCCTTGTTTGTTGATATAAAAGACTCCCAATGTGTTGTCCGAGAGGACTGAAACACATCTGCCAGCCAGGTGGGACCGGAAGGTCAAGCAAGCCAGGTGGACCGCTCTCAGCCCCCTGACATTGATATGCAACTCGAGGTCCTCCGGTGACCATAAGCCCTGTGTCCTGAGATTTCCCAGGTGCGCTCTCCAATCCCGATCCGAGGCATCCGTTACCAGAGAGAGGGAGGGTTGAGGCGCGACGAAGGGGAAGCCCATGCACACTTTCTGCGGGTCGAGCCGCCACCGTAGCGAACTCAGCACCCAGTGGGGAATGGACACCACTGAGTCCAAGGGGTCTCTGGCCGGGCGGTATACTGTTGCTAACCAGGACTATAGCGAGTGAAGCCAGAGTCTGGCACAGTTAACCACATAGGTGCATGCTGCCATGTGACCCAACAGCTGGAGGCAGATCCGCGCTGTGGAAATTGGGGCACGTTGCAGTCCAAAGATGAGCTCGGAAATCGCGTGGAACCTGGATTCCGGAAGGAACGCTCTGGCGTGTGTGGAATCCAGAACTGCCCCTATGAACTCTATTTGTTGCGTAGGAGACAGGGAGGACTTGGCTTCGTTCAAGATGAGGCCGAGATTGAGAAAGATCCGCCTGATGAACAACACCTGAGCCTCCATCTGCTCCTTGGTGTGGCCCTTTATGAGCCAATCATCCAGGTAGGGGAATACCTGGATGCCCCGCCTGCACAGGAAGGCCGCCACAACTGCCATGCCCTTCGTGAAGACCCTTGGGGCAGCTGACAGGCCAAACGAGAGCACCATGAACTGCAGATGGGCATCGGCCATGACAAACCTGAGGTACCGACGGTGTCAGGGAATTATGGCAATGTGGAAATAAGCGTCCTTTAAGTCGAGGGCAGCGAACCAATTTCCTGGATCCAGTGAGGGAATGATCGAGGACAGGGAGACCATGCAGAACTTGAGCTTTCATACAAACTTGTTCTGTCGCCGCAAGTCCAGGATGGGTCTCAGGCCCCCTTTCGCCTTCAGTATTAGGAAATACCGGGAGTAGAAGCCTTTGCCCCTGAGCTCTCAAGGGACTTCATCCACTACCCCTGCCTCCATGAGGGACTGCACTTCTTGAATTAGAAGTTGCTCATGAGGTGGGTCCCTGAAGAGGGATGGGGAGGGGGGCTGGTGGGGCGGGAAAGAGGAAAACTGGATAGAATATCCCCTCTCTACCGTGCGGAACACCCAGCTGTCAGACATGATTCGGGACCAGGCACGGTAGAAGAGGGATGGACGTGACCCAAAGGTAGGGGTAGAAGGATCCAGAGTCTCGATAGGTAGGTCGCCTCGTCCATACCATCAAACAGGGGGCCTAGGCCCCAAAGATGGTCTCAATTGACCAGATGCCTGGCCAGATGGGTGGTGGTGGTGACGCCTCCTGCCATTTCTGCCCCACTTGACCCTAGCTCCTGGCAAGTCTGAGGCTGGTAGGGGCGTGGGGCCGCCTGCAGCCTAAACTGCCTGCACCTGGTCGCAGGGGTATGCAAGCCCAGTGAGCGAAGTGTGGCCCTAGAAATGCTTGTCCGTTTTTTCTGAAAACAGCACCTGCCCCTCGAAGGGGAGGTCCTGAATGGTCTGCTGGACCTCATAGGGAAGGTCTGAGACTTGGAGCCAGCCTCCCCGCCTCATGACCAGGCCCATGGCCAGGGTGCACAAGGCTGAGTCCGCTGCATCTAGGGCCGCCTGGAAAGAGGCTTGGGAGATCAGTTTGCCCTCCTCCACAAGGGCCGAAAACTCTGACCTTGAGTCCTAGGGGAGGAGCTCCGTAAACTTCGACATGGTTGAACATGTGTTATAACCAAATTGGCTTACGATCGGCTGTTGGTTGGCAATATGGAGTTGTAGGCCTGCTGTAGAGTACACCTTTCTACCAAAGAGGTCGAGTCTTTTGGCGTCCCTGTTCTTTGGTGTTGACCCTTGAAACCCTTGACGCTCTCGTTGGTTGGCTGCATCCACCACCAGGGAGTCTGGGGGGTGGGGTGTGAGTGTACAAGTGTTCGTGCCCCTTAGAGGGGACGAAATAATGCCGTTCCGTTCTCTTTGCAGTAAGTGCCAGTGAGGTTGGCGTCTGCCATAAGGTGTGGGACGTATCCACTATGGTCTTGATTAATGGAAGAGCCACCTTGGATGGCCCTGAGGGAGCCAGGATGTCTACTACCGGATCTGCGTCCATCTTGATTTCCTCAGCCTGGATTGCGAGGCTTTGAGCTGCTCGCCTGAGCAGTTGTTGGAGGATCCGCGTGTCCTCTAGGGCCAGTGCCGCAGTCGTGCCTGAGACTGCTTTGTCCAGAGAGGAAGATGAGGAAATTACTTGGATCAGCCCTTCCTCAGTTGCATGGAGCCCTTTAGGGTCCTGCGGCACATGGTACTGTGGTTGCAGGGCCAGTTCCAATTCTAAATGCGGCACCGCGACCAGTGCCGGGGTCGCCAGTGAGTGGCTTGGCGTATCGGGCGGTGCCTGTTGAGCCCTAACTGTAGCTGCTGCCAGCGCCGCTGCCCGGCTAGGGGGTGCTGAACTTAAATATGGCAGACTCCTGCCCGGCGACTGTGCCGGTGGAGGAGGCAACTGCGCCGGGACCACCGACACCGAGGAGACCGAAGCCGACCTTGATTGACGACCAAACGCCTGGCCTACCGACTGGTGCTAGGCCCAGGAGGTCCAAAATGGCCACTGTGAGGGCGGATGCCATTCCTGCTGCCACTGTGGGTAACACTGGTGGCTCACCCCAGAAACCGATCTCCTGCTCCGCGACAGGCTGGAGCAGTAGGAGTCTGCCTCTGAGTCTGAAGTCTCTGAGTAAGAGGACCTGGGGGGAGCAGCACCCCGTGCCGTTGGAGAGTGACGCTGAGGTGGTGGGGAGCCTCCTATCTGGTCTGGTGCCGCCCTAGCAGCACGGGGAGGGTTGGGAGGAGACAGCATGGCTGGCTTGCCCCTCGATTGTACTGGGGGATGGGCCATGGTAGGCAACTCCCTACTGCGGTGCAGGGAGGCTGGCACCAGGAGTCCCATCAAGTCTGAGGCTGCCTCGAATGCCTCCGGTGTCGAGGGGAGGCACAAGTCTCTGCTGAGTTCCAGGGATCTAGGCTGGTCCTGACTTGACCACTCTCTCTGCGGTACAGGAGTCGACAGAGCAACCGAAGGCTGTAGCCTGGCCTGTCCACTTGCACCCGCAGACGACGTCGGCCTCTGGGGGTCCTGGTGGGGTGTCCGTTCCCTCACCAGCTTCCTCTTCTTAGCGGACACCGGAGGTGGTGAGTGGTGCTGCACTGAGGCCAACTTCCTATGACCCGACTCCGTTCAGTGCCAGGTTTTAGAAGACTTGAGCTGGGCCCTAAGTTCTGATGCCGGTGCCGGGGCGCTCCGCACCGAGGAAGACATGCTGGGCACCGCCTCGGCCGGTTCCAGGTCTGAAGGTGTCTGCAGGGCAGCCTCCCTCAGGAGGACTCTAAGTCTTTGAGCTCTGTCTTTGAGAGTTCTTGGGCGGAAGCCCCTGCAGATAGAGCACCGGTTCTTTAGGTGGCTCTCTCCGAGGCACCTCAAACAAGCACAGTGCAGGTCACTCTTGGGCATGAATTTCCTGCAGTCCTTGCAGAATTTAAACCCGGGGGACCCGGGCATGCCCCAACGGGCGACGAAACGGGGGGGGGGGAACCCCCCAACTACCAAGAACTATATACAAATGACTTAAGTAAACTAACTATATGCTAACTATATACACGGACTATACACGAGGATAGGACACTGCTAACTTGCTATGCGCAAAAGAAATTCCAGCTACCAGTCACCGGCAGTAAGAAGGAACTGAAAGGGTGGAGGGTCGGCGGGCCCCTTTATAGGGCGCCGCAGTGGTGCCACTCAAGGGGGCGCCAGGGCCGACCCTACGTACACTGCTAGGGGAAAATCTTCCAGCTGGCGCGCACACACCTGCTTGGACTGGACATGAACAACCACTCGAAGAAGAACCTACAAATTTCACACCCTGTTGTGAGTGTTACAAATGTAGCTTCAGATTTTATACTTGCAATTTAGGCATACATTTTTGAAAATGTATTTTAATTTCATTACATTTTTGAAAATGTATTTCTTCTAGTGCATTACTATATTGTCAGCCAACTGCCTTTGAATCATACTTCTTCCCTTCCTCTGAGTCTGCCCTTAGGCATGCAAAATAAGACATCATGATGTTTTCTGTGAAAGTCCAGTGCGAGTCTTTCCATTCACTCCAATGGGCTTTGGATCAGAACCTTAATGGTTAAAAAAAAATAGGGACACACATTTCTGTCCTCGGTGGCTCTGTCGGAGATCATTGAACAAGAAAATGTATTGGGCTTGTAGGAATTGTGTTGTGAATTCACAATTATCTAACTAACAGAATAAAGCTTTTTAAAATATAGGTCTTATAGACATATTTAATTAAATGTAGCATTTAGAGTCACTAATAAAATTAATAATTAAATAGTTACCATAGTAGAAGGACCAATGTATAAAATAACTACTGTGCAGTAACAAAGCTATATATTTATATTACACATTTTCCTAATGTTCATTTTTGGAATTGTTTAGCAATCACCATTGTCAATGCAGCTTAATACAGCTACAACAAAATAAGTTTACTTTATATTAAATGTCTGCATAACACCAACCTGCTAATCTATTTAATTTCTACTATTAAACAGTATTTACAAAAATATGATGCATCATTAACCTATATTTTTTTCATATTTAATAATTGTTATATCTTGAGAATTACTCGCTCAGTCCTGCCAGGTGCTGAGACCTCTGTCCCTGAGCCAACAAAGCACTTACACACACGCTTAACTTTAAGCACAGGAAAGTCAACAATGTGACAGGGTTGGCCCCAGTGTGGACATATTTTTTTTTTTTGTTCCACCGCTTCCCACCCCAACACATACCCATTCGGCCGATCATGGAGCAGGCCAAGCAAAAAACCCACATCTGGGTAGTAAAGCGATGTGGTGTCCCCAGAACGTTGTGCGCAGGGTGACCTCTCTGCTCATCACCCTTAGCGCCAGCTCTGTTAGTAGACTTAAATGGGACTACTCACAAGCTTAAGGTTTGGTACATGCTTAAGTACCTTTCAAACCCTGTGAGAGTCTCAAACCTGGGTCTGTAGGGATCCTGGGGAATCATTACATTTCAATTCTCCACCCAGTAGCTTTCAGACAGGGGTTTGTGTGTGTGTTTCATGAAGCTCAACCAGGGCACAAGGCCACTGTTTGGGAGAGCAACAAGGGTCATGACTGGGCCACAGCCCCCAGTTAAACCAGAAGAGGAATATGAACTTATCTATTAAACCAGTCTTCACCATGCAATGGACCACTGGTCTGGTGTTTACCTGCTCCTGCCTTCTGACCCTGACCTCCTGGTGTCCTGACTTGGTCTGAGTTTTGGTAACTGCCTCCTGGTTCCTGCCCTCTAGTTCCATTGTCCAAACCTGACCTCCTGACTCATAGTAACTAGCTCTTGATCCCTGCCCTCTGGTTTGTCTCTCGATTCTGATCTCCTGGCATTCCAGCCTGGCCTGATTCCTGGTAATTGGTTCCCAGATTCTAGACCCTCAGATTGCACCCAACACTAACCTCTAGGTCAGGCTGCCAACACTCCAGCCCTGACAACACCTTCCTGAATCAGGGCCAAAAATACCTCAAGCTCATGGTTCCTTGAATAAATGTCAAAGATACATATTTTGTCTTCACTGAAAACAGATCTCTACTCTTTCTTAAAATATACATTTACACACATATAAATAAAACCAAAATAAGACTCCAGGTAATAGTAGGTGAAAACTGAGTGAGGACCATTAGAAAACATCAAATAGGACTTTGGCTATGTTAAGCTAAGTAATGGGTGAAACTCAAGTTATGGGGTTTGTTTGTTTCCAATTAACAGAACTGTAAAATTGGTGAAAAAATGTCTTAATATTTTCTTGAGATTTTCTGCCAGTTTAGGTAAGTTTGTGCTCCTCCGATTTTGCTCTTCTGTGAAATTCAATTAAATTCCTTCTACAATTTTCAGATAAAAAAAAGAAAAGGACAAAAAACAAAACCTGATGTTCAAATGATTAATTATGAAGTCACTTTTTCAACTCTGTGTGGCTTTTTTTTTTAAAAGGACTCATATTATATTCATAAAAGACATGAAAAATATTTCATTGAGAATATTTCACATACCTCTAGCGATTAAAATTTCAGTTAAAAATCTTGGAAAGTCATTCTTTCCCTATTCCAAGTATTTTAACTGATCACCACTCAAAAGTCACTATTTACAAACATTGGAGATACCACCATTTCCCCTCCTGACATCGGAATAAAATGTTGGTCACTATTTACTTCTCCCTTACCTCCTTCACAGGCCATAAGTATCTGTGTGCTGAATGGTTTTGTTTGATTGATTTCATTTTAGTCTGTGTCTTCCTGCCTAAAAGCAGGAAGTGCTAAAACACATGAAATTTAAAAATGAAATATATCAGTCTCTCTCAAACCTTAAAAAAGTTAGAGTTATTTTATCTTCTGCTTGCCACTCATACAAATGACATTAGCTACACCTCTGTAAAGCACTCTCAGGAGTAAGACATCTTAAAAGATTTGGCAGTATAAAGTTGGTGACCTCCATTTTAAAAATATATAATGAAAGTACATAAGATCTTGATTATTTTTTGTTTAACTGCAACCTAAATAAGAACAAAAGTTTCATTATGAAAAAGGCCAGTAAATCCTGATTATAAAAATATATTGGGTATTTAAATGTTACAGAAATAGTCTGATCATCATACTTTGTGAACAGTATGTTTTTATAATCTGGATTTTTGGGGTTTTTCCCTTTATGCCCCCAATAATAACATGCCAGTGTACATCAATTATCCCATTCTCTGTGGAGAAAGAAAATAAAAAAGACTTTATTCTTCTGTCCTACCTTCTTCCATTCTCCCCTCTTAAATCTCTCACCTTCCCTGCAATTGAGAAGAATTGGAGTGGGTACAGAAGTTCTTTCAGAAGAAGAAGAAAAAATTAAAATCAGGAGGAAATCATTTTCACTGGTTCTGAGAAGATGAAAACCTAAGAAAGGTCCTTGCTTAATTCCAGAAAGGTCACTAATACACAAGAGTGAGAAGATGGCTTTAGAGGTCCCATTGTTAGGACTCCAGAGAGTTTCCATGAGATAAGAAAGACAGGTAAACTTTAGGAAGCCCAGCTGGGAGAAAAGCAAAACAGGTGAATGGACTTGGGGAAGTCTACCAACAGCTTCTGCACAAATTGATGGAGCTTAACTGATGCCATAGGAAACTGAGGAATAATGGACATCATACCCTTCTGTTAATAAAATATCTGACATCATCTCACTGACTTGGGCATCAGCTTAACTCTGGCCTTGGTAAGGTATGCACCAGGGAGAAAGACAACTCCTTTGCAGCCATTACACCCTAATGCAGGGATTGGCAACCTTTGGCCCGTGGCCCACCAGGGTTGCCAGGGTAAGCACACTGGCAGGCCAGGTCGGTTTGTTTACTTGCTGCATCTGAAGGTTCGGCTGATCCTGGCTCCCACTGGCTGCGGTTCACCACTCCAGGCCAACAGGAGCTGTGGGAAGCGATGCAGGCAGAGGGATGTGCTGGCCGCTGCTGGCGGGTTGCGTGCCAAAAGTTGCTGATCCCTGCCCTAATGCATACATGCAAAGAACCAGGGACTATCTGGCCCATAGACACTACCTCTTTGCATTAGTCAATACAGTGTGTCCTACTATTTGCAATAACATTCCCAGAGCTAAGAACTACCAGAAAACTAGCACACTATCAAAAAAAAGTTGTCATCCTCAAGCAAATAGCATTACAATGAGAAGCACAAAGCTGAAGAGCCAGAAGACAAATGCAGACAAAAGAAAGTATCCACTTCCATTAATAGAGACAGAAGTGTCTCAGACTGTGTAGTATTTGAGCATATTTGATTGAAAGTGTAAAAAAGAGATGACTGAAAAACAAGCTGCCAAAATGAAAGGAAAAATAAAATGAAAGAAGGAAGGCCGAAGGAAGCCAAGGAACTGTGTATGATCAAATTGAAAACTGAAAGGGAAACAAGGGACAATGATATTCAAAAATTTCAAGATCTACTTATGACCCATTAGCAATTCCTACTAATTTGTATTTGTAAGGTTTAAAAAGATGACAGCTGGATTTTGTGAGGCAAGAAATTCAGCACAATTTCTCTCTTTGGGCAGCTTGAAAAAAATGCCACTTTCAAGTGTAATGTCTGTAAGGAAAGAGCTTTCAAGAAATTCAGAGTAGAAAATTTTAAGATTAAAAAGAAAATTCTAAGAAATGAGTAAGTATTTTGTCAAATTTTATTTGCACACATTCATTACTATCAAGGAGAGCTGTCCATATGAATACAGCAGCTCGGGAGGAAGCACAGTCTTGTGGTTGAATTTCTGGCTTTGGACTCAGGAGGACTATATTCAATTCCTAGGTCTACTCCTATGCGATTATGGGTATTTCTCTACATATGCTAGATGAGTGTAATAACAGCACTTCCCTAACTCACTAAGGTGTTGTGAGAGTAAATGTGTTTGTGAGATTCTTATATATCAGGGTGATGAGGGACACCTCAGTAGCTAGAAAGCAATGATAAACCTACAGCAAAGAAGTTCCAACACAGCAACTGTTCCTCTATCCTTTTCAAGAAACATTTAACAGGCCTGACTGCTTTGCCCACTGAGATCTCTGAATTGATCTAGTTGGCTCTTCATAACCCCTCCATGATGTAAGCATGCCCTTAAAGTCTTTCAAATTCAGGAAAAATATTTGTGTTGAAGTTTCAGTGATAGATTCTCAGTTGGTGTAAAAATAGGCATAGCTTCATGAAACTCAATGGAGCTATGCAGATTTATACCAACTAAGAATATGCTCCTCACTATTTTTATACTCTACATTTACAGGTGAAAAAATGGTTCCATTTGCAGTTCTGACCAATAAAGAACTATGCAAACAAATTGATTGTGGAGTGCTATCCTCTCCTAATAACAGAATCAGCAGAAGGATAAGAGGAAGTGGAGTAAGAACTAAGAGGTTTTAGCAAAATAGAATGGTAGCAAAGAATGTGAGTGGCTAGTATATGGGCAAGATCCAAGGAAGCAAAACCATGGTAGTGATTACAAAAATCCCTTTCATTCCCTACCAAAGTCCAAAGCAACGGTCCAAAAAAGTCATGACCTAGCCATGAGATCAAGAAAAGTCTGCAAATCCTAGAAAAGAGTGGATCAGTAGACAGAAACTTCAGGTTAGCCTTATCAACAATTCCCCTGAAGCAACTAACTCAAGGTTCCTCCATCACCAGTGTGCACCCAAAATTCAGAATATTCAAAAGACTGCATAGTCCTCAATGTACTCCAAAGAATCCTTAAGTGAGGAAGCAACAGACAGATGTGTCACGGTGGATATACTGAGAAAGAGATAATTACACCAAGAAGAACATGACATAGGCCTGGTCTACACTACGCGTTTAAATCGATTTAAAGAGCGTTAAGTCGATTTAACGCTGTACCCGTCCACACTACAACGCCCTTTATATCGATATAAAGGGCTCTTTAAATCGATTTCTGTACGCCTCCCCGACGAGAGGAGTAGCGCTAAATTCGATATTAACATATCGGATTACGGTTAGTGTGGACGGAAATCGACGTTATTGGCCTCCGGGAGGTATTCCCACGGTGCACCACTGACCGCTCTGGACAGCAATCTGAACTCGGATGCAGCGGCAGGTAAACAGGAAAAGCCCCGCGAACTTTTTGAATTACTTTCCTGTTTGCCCAGCGTGGAGCTCTGATCAGCACGGGTGGCGATGCAGTCTCAAAATCCAAAAGAGCTCCAGCATGGATCGTACGGGAATACTAGATCTGATCGCTGTATGGGGAGACAAATCTGTTGTATCAGAGCTACAGTTACAGAACACGAAATGCCAAAAGCGTTTGAAAAAAAAATCTCCAGGATACACAGCGCTGCGTGACAAGCGTAACGGGAAGCCAGAGACTCAAATGGACGCTCATGGATGGAGGGGGTACTGAGGACTCCAGCTATCCCACAGTCCACAGCAGTCTCTTTGAAAAGTATTTTTGCATTCTTGGCTGAGCTCCCAATGTCTGTAGGTTCAAACACAGTGTTCTGGCGTGGTTCAGGGAATAGCTCCTCAATTTCTTCCCCCCCACCACCACGTGAAAGAAAAGGGAGAAATCATTTCTTGACTTCTTTCAATGTCACCCTATGTGTACTGAATGCTGCTAGTAGACGCGATGCTGCAGCAGTGAAGAGCAGTATCTGCTCCTCTCCCCCTCTCCGGTGGTAGACAGTACAATATGACTGATATCCGTCGTCGCCATCAGCCCGTGAGTGCTCCTGGCTGGTCTCAGGTGAGGCTGGCCGGGGCACTGGGTAAAAATGGGAATGACTCCCAGTTACTCCCAGTAGATGGTACAGAACGGCTGGTAACTGTCTTCATCATAGCAACTGGGGGCTGAGCTTCATCAGCCCCTCCCTTTCCTGTGTAAAGAAAAATTCCGTACTGCCTGGACTGTCATAGCCACGGGAGGCTGCCTCCCCTCATTTTATCTCACTAACAAGTCTCTGTTTCTTATTCCTGCATTCTTTATAACTTCATGACACAAATGGGGGGGAACACTGCCACGGTAGCCCAGGAAGGTTGGGGGAGAGGGAAGCAACGGGCGGGGTTGTTGCAGGGGCACCCCTGTGAATACTGACATGGAGCAGCTGTGCTCTGATACACTGGTCCTCTAATACACTTGCCCCTTATTCTAGGCAGGACTGACTCTATTTTTAGAAACCATAAGGGAGGGATTGACTCAGTCCCAAGTGAGTCAATCCCAATTTTGCTTTGGCGTTGCGCCCCGGCCGATTTCAGCCAGGGCACTCATGATAGCAGCGGACAGTACAGAGGGGGAGAGATAACCATCATCTCATTGCCAGTTTTCTCCGGCAGTAGACGGTACAGAACGACCGGTAACCATCTCTGCTATCATTGCAAAAGCAGTGAATGCTGCTGTGTTAGCGCTGGAGTATCGCCTCTGTCTGCGGCATCCACTACACATACAGTGCCGGAAAAAAAAAAGCTGAACGGACTCCATGGTTGCCTGTGCTATGGCATCTGCCAGGGCAATCCAGGGAAAACAGCGCGAAAGGATTGTCAGCTGATGTTTTCCCGGAGGAAGGAATGACTGATGACATTTACCCACAACCACCCGCGACAATAATGATTCAACCCAGAATTCCAAGGGACGGGGGAGACTGCGGGAACTATGGGATAGCTATGGAAGAGCTACCCACAATGCAACTCTTCAGAAATCGAACATTAGCCTCGGACCATGGACGCACAATGCCGAATTACATGTGCCTAGTGTGGCCGCATGAAATCGAATTTATAATATCAGTTTTATAAAACCGATTTTATCTAATTCGATATTATCCCATAGTGTAGACGTGGCCATAGGCTTGCTCCCCTGATGAAGAGACTTCCTGCTCCCTGCCTTGAGATGATTTTAGCTGCTGTTCAGGGACTGCTTGAGAATCTGAAAGACAGGAGAGAGAGATGGAACTGTATTGAGCCAAACATAAATTTAATGAATATTTAAAATGAGAGAACTAAACCCTGAAAACTTAGCAAATAAACCAAAAAAAGATAACCAAAACCAAAGAATTTCAAAATGTAATAACAAGATGAACAGGATCACCATTCAAAAATCCCCTTTTAGAGAGGATGTGTAAATCATTAGGACCTGAACAATCTGAAGTGTGTCATTTCCTAAGTCTCAAGGAAAGGAGAATGTCTCCTGTTAATTATTCAATGGAAGAGCATATGGTGTGCATTGATACCAAAGTGAAATCCAGCATCTTCTGGGATGGTCATCATTTAGAGCACTTTTACAAACAAATTCCCTGAATTTCTCTCAAGTTGTTCATTTTGTAAATTAATTCATAATTTTACACTACATAATTTCTGAGTAGCTTCTGAAGATCTTTAAGGATCATAAAAGATTAGATGAAATTGTGCAGAGATAAAAATAGTAAACAAGTTGAAGATCCTAGAGCCAAGGAGCAGCATAATGGGAACCCAGGTCTGCATTTTTAAAGAGAGTTTAAAAAGGCTCATTTTCCAGCATTCTCATCTCTGGTAAACAGTGAGCTGTAGCCCTTCTCAGAGTATGGCTCAGCTGTCAAAGAATACAAGCTCTTGAATTAAAATATTTCTTAGTCCAAACAAATATTGGTTATATTAAATAACTGGGAAAGCATTTCCTCTCATTTATTAATCTCATCTATTTTTCATAGAATTCAGGATTCCTATCAAAATATTCAAATTCTAAATCCTCTCAAGTTGCAAACATGGACTGTCAACCGCTGTATCCATGAAATATTATAGAAAGGGCTTGATATTTTTTTCATAAACTAATCCATTTTCCCATATGTATTTTATCTATCAAAGCAGCAGGGATGATTGGAAAGAATCTATTCCATAGTCAGAATTTGGGAAAACAGCAATAACCAAACAGATTTAGTTTGCACTCTTCCAATTTTTAACAGTGGTCAAAGGTAAGGCATCAGTGAATGTTTTCAGTTTAGCATATTTACTTTGTGTCATTTTCTACACTGTACCTCAAAATGAATAAGTTAAGAGACTGCCCAGAATGCATTTCATGACGACAGTCTACTAAAATGTTATTAGATTTCTAAAACAGTCCAAGAACCTACTGCAGAATTCCCTTTGGGCCCTGTAACAATCCTACATAGGGATGCACCTTGTAAATATAAGGATACTGCTAGCCTCTGAGTAGAATATACTTTCTGGGGGGAGGAGGAGGGTTGGCCCTCTCCCAATACCAGGAAAAAGGGGAAGGCGTGGTGGAGCATGGGTGGGACTTTAGGGAGTGGGGAGGGAAGAGGTCGAGTGGGGCTGGGTTTTGAGGATGGAATGGGGCTAGGCCATGGTCCAGGTGCTGGGGCTCACAAATGATTAATCCATCCCTGGAGTCAAGAGCCTTTGACTCACCCTCTGTGTGATCTGGGGCTGCACCGGTGGAGTAAGGCAAAAGAGTACAGCAGACCAGACTACAGCCCAGGGCCTGCAGAAGCCAGAGCATCAGAAACCTGCTGCACTGACAGAGAGTTCTAACTGAACTACAGTGGAAAATCACGTGACCAGAACTGGGATAGTGAGAAACTGCAAGTAAACTGGAGCCAAGCGCAATGAGTGGCTAGGGAGAACAAGGTGGGGATCCTGGGCAAAGAGGGCCAAATGGAGGGAGATGTCATCAGGTAAAGGGAGCCTTGAAGGCTGAACTCAGAGGGCAGAGGGGATACAAACCTGATGGGATGGTCAATCCTGGGGAGAAGGGTCCCACCATCAAAAGTCTTAGGCATGTAGCCACAATAAGAGCAGATGTCTTACTCACAGTATCACCACAATGTGGCTAGGTCTTCGAAATGTGGTGTAGGATGCATAAGGAATAGCCTGTGAATATTCTTGACTTCCAGAAATTATTGTTTACTACTGTTCCCTGTGCCCATAGTAGGGGATTCGTTGATCATTTAAGCTTTTCAATTCATCCTCCTCT
This sequence comes from Chelonoidis abingdonii, assembly GCF_003597395.2. NCBI lineage: Eukaryota > Metazoa > Chordata > Testudines > Testudinidae > Chelonoidis > Chelonoidis abingdonii. The sequence goes on along the minus strand of NC_133770.1, from coordinate 168,637,343 downwards.
TTTTTTTTGTTGTTTAAAATTGTTATTTAATAAATAATATATGGTTTAAACTTAATGTAGTATCACTGGGCCAGGTAAGTGGCCAGTGAGCAGAAAGTAGGCTCCCTAGCCCCTGACTTGACGGCCCTATGACAAGAGTGGGGGTTAAACCCTCCAGGGATCCAGTCTTATTGGGATTATGAGGACTCCATTGCATTAGAGAAAGAAACAGGAGTCCCTGAGGACAGGCAGGCAACTGGGTAAAGGGAGATGGGGTGGTGACTCAGATACATTTGCTTTCCAATTCCACTGGGGTAATAGAGAAGCCAAGACATTTCCCTCACGATAGTGGGACCGTTCCTCTGCTTACATAATTCTGGAGTTGGAATGTGTATAAAACTGCTGAGTAACTCTTTGGGAAAGACGGAGCTTGTTAACTTATAGGACCTAGAAGTCAAGGGGAATTAGGGGCAGAGAGAGGGAATTCCAGCAGGAAACATTAGGAACCACTTGGGACTTAAATGGAAAGCAAGGCAGCACCATTTGCCCACAGGACTGATCCTGTAGCTACTGAAGTCAGTGACAAAATGTGCATTGATTTCAATGAGAGCTGGATTGACCCGTTTGTGCCAAGGCAGTTAAAATTTTAAAATATCTTTTAGGATGTTGTCATGATGCACATCATGACTTTAAGATGCACTGATGTTTACATGGACATTGAGAAAATGAATTGCACCAAATTTGCCGTCAGCCTCTGACTTGCACACCACTCTCTGTGACAAAACCTGCATTTAACAGTTGATTTCTGTCGCTGCATTTACTATTTGATTAAAACAGGCTTTTTGCATTTCACAAAATGAAGGGCAACTGAAAGTCCTACAGTTATTCCACCATCCTCTAATTCTTGCCTGTCCTCATGCTTTACAGGGTCAATAATTCCTCCCTTCTCTTCATGTCTTACAAAGTACTATGGACTACACTGCATCATGAGGAACAGTCCTGCAATGGGGAGATGCAATACCACAAGGGAAGCAATGGAAGCTGTGCACTTACTACTTTAACCCTTTGTGATGTGTAACTTCCTTCTAAAACAGAGCTGTGGTGTCCTTTCAGCTTCCTCTGTAGTGTTCTATGACTCCAGGAGAGTAGGGATGGAACAGATCCTATACTCCCTTGAGGTCAGAGGTTACAGTTATGTCTCTTGTGTGTTGAGATGAAGAGGGAGGGATGTGGGGAAAAGCTATTTCAGCCTCCCCCCTACCTTTGCACTGAACTGGGCATAAGGAAGAGAAAAGATAAGTAAAAGCCATTGTGTGCACTACTGGGTTCCCATTGACTTCAGTTGGAGAATCTGATAATAGAATTTGGTCCTCAATATTTTAGACAGATCAACAGCATCAATTGCACTCCACAAAATAAAATATTTACCTCATACCACAGCTCCCCCTCCCAATTAACACATTATTCATATTTTAAACAAATTAGTAGTAATCTTTCCCCAACCTTCACCTCCTAGTTACAAATGGTTTTTGACATTTTTTTTAAAAAAGTGTCTGATATTTGTTTACAGCATGCCTCCTGAGTCCCTGGTCTAGATCCAGCTCTTGTCAGTAATAACCAAAAGTCATTACCCACTTGACAGAGAGAGACAGAGATCACATGACTGAGTGTGGGTAAGACAAACAAGACAAGGTTTTTAAAATAACCCAACCAACCAAGAAAACAGCTAAATAGTCTGGAGCCAATCAATGGCCTCTGAACCAGCAGTGTTCAGCTTAGGAATACATCCGGGAAGCCCATCACAAGAACAGTAACCATTCTGCATGCATGCAGCATCCTCTGCAGGCTCATTACTAAGTTCAGTGTCTCATGTTACATTAATTGCTGATCCTAGCTCATTCCAAAAGGACAGGTGTCCATATGACAAAAGCCATCAGCACACTCTTGCTGTAGTCTCAAACAGAAAGAACAAGATTTGCTTGGGTATGGAGAATGAAAGCTCTCTCACATCTTAAAAGCCACTCTCTGTGTTAGGGTAGAGACACAATAGCAGGGCAGTGTAGCAGAAGTTTGCACCTGTCCAGTGAATAAATAGAGCTTTGTTTTCCAGACATTTAAGTCCAGAACCTTTCCTAAACTCTACTTTTTAAGGATAAATAAAAATGAAATAAAATCTTAACAGCCAAAAAAGCCCTCTTGACTTAATTATTTTTCATTCTTTGTCACGGAGATTTTTTTCACAAGCTTCTTAACCCTGGGAATGACCAGATTGCTCTCTGATGAATGTCACCTCAGTAGCAGCAGTATCATCCTTTTATCTCCTCTTGACAAATCTCATCTTGTTCTACTCATATCCATTCAGAATGCTACTGCAAATACAATTTTCCTAGTCCATAACTTTGATCATATAATCCCTGTCTTTGCATCTCTCCATTGTCTACCCCCTTTCTATTGCATCAAACATACATTATTTGTCTTCACTTTCAAAGCCCTTCACAGACCTATCTTCACCCAACCTATCACCTCTCATTCACTATTCAGATGTTGACTCCCACCTCCAATCAGCCCATGGTGCCAGCTTCCATCACTCACTTGTTAAATTTCCAAACAAACACCTTTGCGCTTTCTCCCATGTAACCCTTCATGCTTAGGAGGTGCTTTCTGTAAACATTCACAAAACTCACTCATTATTCTTCTTCAAATCCCTCCTCTAAATTCTTTTGTTATTGTACCTACAAAAAGTGACAATGGTTAGATTACTGGTGTGCTGAGACCAATCCCAATCATGCTGATCAATATTGTCTCAGCACACACTCTTCTATTCTTCCTTCCGTCTGTGAAATTCAGTTGAGTAGCAATTTGAGAATAAAGGCACTTACAAATATGCTAAATCATAAGCACATGTCCTTAAGTCCCATTCAAGTCAACAGGATATAAATATATGCTGAACTATAAATGAATTTAAGTGCATGGGACAAAAAAAGACACCATACATTACAGATTCTAATCCACGAAACTGTTGCATTCTTCCCTTGCTAAAGCCAGAGATTGTCCATTTTCAGATCTGCATTAATATCAGCAGAAGATTTAATGAAGGTGTACTGAATTCTAATGATATGTTAAATGTTGACTAGAATGCCAAAAGACTATGGGGCTTTTGCAAGATTTACAAAGGTATTTAGGCACCTAAAAGGTAGAGATAGGAGCCTAGTGAGACTTGCAAAACTGCCTGACCAGGTAAGGAACCTGAAGAAAATGAGTAAGTTCTCTATTATTTTTATGAGTATCATATGAAACTCAGTTTACCAGTTTGATATTATCTTGCCTGGCTACAAAGAATCAAATCAAAAGGAGGCTGTTAGGAGAAAACAAACTGGAAATGAAACAATGAAAAGGGTACCACCGGAGAGAATACCAAGTCATTAAGAAAAGAGCGGGGGCACTATTAATTGGGGAATGCCTATATGCCTGGTTCAAACCAGACTAGTGGGTTAATTTTCCCCAGGTCCAAACCTAGAATCAAAGGGGCACTAATCCATTAAACACCCTAGCCTCGAGAAGAAGGGAGGTGAGCAGCAGCTAGAGATGAGACTCTGCCAAAGAGACACAGTATATGGCAGGGGCTGTCTGTCTGTCCCAGCCCAGGAGTAAGGATGATTGGGCTGAGTGGAACTACCCAAAACTTGCAAGGAAAGAATGAAGTATAGGCAAGACCTCAGGCCTACTGTTGTTTTATACCTTGTCTCTTCTTGCTGTGTACCTTTGGGTGAATGAATAATATTTTGATTTGAAGCAGCAGTTTTTGAATCACTTTAAATCGGTGGCTGATCACAGGCTACTGGAGGAAAAGGGCTTGCAGGTGCCACATACATTTGGGACTATTGTGGCACCACAGATGGGCAACAGGAGGAAGGGGGGATACATTCCAGAGACCTAATCTGAGAGTGGCAGGACCATGTGGTTCCACCCAAAAAGAAATGAATGTAGTGAAACATGTCACAAGAGATTTTCACTCAAGAGGGATAACAAAGGGTTCTAAACGCAGTTCACCCTGTATCCGTGACAGCATTTCACTTCCATTGGTGTAGATAATATTTAGTCCTGCCATTAGTGCAGTAGACTGGTCTACATGACCTCTCAACGTCCCTTCCAGGCCTAAGATTCTATGGCTCAATAACCGTTAGGCATCCAATCTACTTAGACACTTTTGAAAATTCCATTGCAATCCCATCTGCACTTTTAGGCACCTTAGTAAATTTGGCCCTATATGAATAGAGGTTCTTTCTTAGTAAAGATCAATGTGCAACTTTATTTTTTTTAAATAGGAAATGTTTGCAAATCTAATTTCATATTTTTAAATGTTTGGTGTATGTGACTGGATACACAATTTTTTATATCCCTTTTCTATATGTGGCTTCTTTATAAGAGTTATTAGCATTAGAAAAGAAGGAACTATTCAGTCATCAAGATGTTCCTCATAAATGTTTTCATTCCACAGGATAACTGTTCACTTCTGAATAGAAATCTTCAATGATTCTCCAATTAAATTGAATGCTGTAAATAACAGAAGCTTCATTTTTATACAAGAAGACTGGATTGCAATTTAGAGATTTTCGTTATTGATTATAATGTGTTATCAAGAGAGTTTGTTCTGTGAAGACTTAAGTATGTACCAGTATTAATTCTCTCTTTTCCCCCCAGTCTTTTTGGTGGTTAACACAGTATAATTGTACTTTAAATAACAGTGCTTTCCCTGTAATATATTTTTAAAAATCTGATTGCTTTGAATTTATAAAAAAATTCCTTCTGAGATAGAGCTTGTATAATGCCAAATGATAAGAATCATTGTATAAATGCTGGGCCAGACAAAAGACATGCACTGATAAATAACTTGACAAATCTTTTTTTTTACTAACAACATAGAATTGATTAAAAAAAATACTTGATGGAAAGCTTATGTAAGAAGAGAGAGGGGGGGGAAGGTTGCTGGATGCATATGTCCCCTACAAGATCCTGAGTGTCCTCAACTCCCATTGAAGGCAATAGGAGTTGAGGAAAATCACCACTTCAGAGATTAGGGTATCAGAGGGGACCTCTTTTTTCCTTACCTCTTCTCCTTTTTGCCTCTTTTGTCATTACCCATAACATAGCCTATTTCTTTTAATCTCTCTCAATCTGTGTCACCAATAATTACCAGAATCCCTTTTTCTCCATCAGAAGCAATGGCACTGCTAAAGGATGTATTTCCTGCTATTCTATTTTCTGACTTAAACAAACATTCTCCAGTAAGTAATTAATTTGTGCATCTCTTAGGCCACCCATGAGTAAGTTCTCTAGTGTATATGGAAGTCAGTAAGAGGTCCCTTCAGATTCTTCCTGTGAACCATTTTCCTCATGACATTTGCACAACTGTTTCTAATTAGTCAAGAAAAAATAATATATCAAAGTAAGACAATCACCAGGACCACGGGCCTGCATTGCATTACACCACATTAGAGGCCTAGAAAATAATGAATACATTTAATTATCTTTATTTATATACAATACTTTGTGTCAAAACACACTGTCTACATTATTATTAAGATATTGATATTTGCTTGTCCTATGTTACCTATGATGGGGGAATATACTTTACCCCAAGTCTAATAGCTAGTGATTTAAGATACACAGGAATCTAGTCACGTCAGCCACACTATCAGTGGTTCATTCACTTGCGCATCAATCAATGTGATATATGCCATTAGGTGCCAGAAATGCCCCTCTGGCATTTACATTGGCCAGACCAGACAGTCTCTACACAAAAGAATAAATGGACATAAATCAGACGTCAAGAATTATAACATTCAAAAACCAGTTGGAGAACACTTCAACCTCCCTGGTCATTCGATTACAGACCTAAAAGTCACAATTCTTCAGCAAAGAAAACTTTAAAAACAGACGCCAATGAGAAACTGCAGAACTGGAATTAATTTGCAAACTGGACACCGTTAAATTATGCTTGAATAAGGACTAGGAGTGGATGGGTCATTACACAAAGTAAAAACTATTTCCCCACGCTAATTTTCCCCCTACTGTTACTCACATCTTCTTGTCAAATGTTTGAAATGGGCCATCCTGATTATCAATACAAAAGTTTTTTTTCTCCTGCTGATAATAGCCCACCTTAATTGATTAGTCTCATTAGAGTTGGTATGGCAACACCCATTTTTTCATGTTCTCTGTGTATGTTCCTACTGTATTTTCCACTGCATGCATCTGATGAAGTGGGCTTTAGCCCACGAAAGCTTATGTCCAAATAAATTTGTCAGTCTCTAAGATGCCACAAGTACTCCTCGTTCTTTCTGCTGATACAGAATAACATGGCTAGGACTCTGAAACTTGTCAGTGGGTGTTATTGACACTACAGGGCTCAGACCTCAGGCAAAATAAGACGCTAGGATTTTCTAACTGGCTCAGAGATAGTACGCACATTCTATCCACCCACTCTTAGACCACAAGATCGAATGGCTGGTAAGTGAAGATTACCAGTTTGAATTTGTCTATCAGGTGCACATAGTGGAGCAGCTGATATGGGACTCAAAAAGGGGTAATGTAGTTAAGGCAAATCATCAGGACTTTATGGAAAATAGATCCTGTAAAACTAACTCAATATCCTTTTTGGATGAGATCACAAGTTTGGTTGATAAAGGTAATAGTGTTGATGTTAGACTACCTTAAGAAATTTAACTTGGTATTGCCTGACATTTTGATTCAAAACCTAGAATGATATAATATTAACATGGCATATATTAAATCTATTTCCACTGGGGTTCTGCAGAGATCTGTTCTTGTCCCTATGCTATTTAACATTTTTATCAGCAATCTGGAAGAAAACATAAAATCATCTTTGATAATTTTGCAGATGACACAAACATTGGGAGAGTGATAAATAATGAAAAGACCAGGTCACTAATTCAGAGGGATCTGGATTACTTGGTAAACTGGCTGCAAGCAAACAGTATACATTTTAATACAGCTGAACATGATTGTATACATCTAGGAACAAAGAATATAGGCCACACTCTACATTCTGAAGGAATTCTATATAGGGTGACCAGACAGCAAATGTGAAAAATCAGGACAGGGGGTAGGGGTAATAGGAGCCTATATAAGAAAAAGTCCCAATTGGGACTGCCCCTATAAAATCAGGACATCTTCCAGCAGCTCCCATTGGCCCTGAGCAGCGATCCGCGGCCAGTGGGAGCCGCGATCAGCTAGACCTATGGACGGGGCATGTAAACACACTGGCCCAGCCTGCCAGGGGCTTTCTCTATACAAGCAGCAACCCCTGTTTGAGAAACCCTGCCCTAACTCTATCTTGGGAAGCAGTGACTCCAAAAAAGATTTGGTTATTGTGGTGGATAATCAGTTGAACATGAGCTCCCAATATGGTACTATGTTCTAACACAATAACTGAATGCATAAACAGAAATCTCAGGTCAGACAAAAAGGTTAGTTTATCTCTGTATTTGGCAATGGTGCAACTGCTGCTGGAATATTGTATCCAGTTCTGGTGCCCACAATTCAAAAAGGATGTCTTGAAAACCCCCCCAAAAATTGAAATTTCAGTTACTTTGTTTTCCCCCCTTTTTGCCACTGAATGATGTAGAATGCATGATGGGTAGGGTTAGGTTGTTTTGTGTCTGTTTTGTAGTTATGTGTCTTCACTTTTCTTTTTTCATAACTTAAAAACCTTTTCAAAACTACTCAACTTTGGAAAGTTTGAGAAGCTATACATTAGAAAAAAAGGAAAAAAATGGAAAAAAAACAAAACACAAACTCCATTCATTCTATTGCATTTAGTGACAAAGAAGGAAAGAAGGGAAAAACAAAATTATAGACTTTCAAAAAAAATTGAAAAAGGAAACAAAAATGTAAATTCGAAGTGAAATAAAATTAAACAAAAAAATTTGAAATTGAATTCAGTTATATTTAATAATTGTCATTACATAAATTGAAAAAAATGAATGAAAACTTTACTTTCAAAATATTTTGTGAAGAAAAAAATATTTTCTTGACCAATTCTTCTTAAGTCTTTCAAATCTATGGAAATAAGTCCAAATGTATCCATTGATCATCCTGAACAGGTGAGATAACTTCATTCAACAATGAGACCTGAAGAAGAAACCTGAATCATATCACACTTCTACTATATAACCAGTTCCAACTGAAAATTCAGAATGCCCATCATGAAGCTGTCCACTTAGTGTATAACTTCAATTAAGAAAACTTTTATAAAAAGTTTGCTGACCAAAAATTGTATACAGAACATAGCATGTTCACAACAGCTATGAACACTCAAAATTGGACAATTTTCAATGTCTGTTGCACTGAATATTTCCATGATCACTATATTGAAATTATCTGAAGTCATTTTTCTAATTTGAAAACAAAATACTATTTTAATTGAACTATATTTCACTAACTACTGCTATTACCATTCTTTGGTGTATTTGAATTTAGATTTCACTATATCCTTTCATTTTAATGTAAACAATGAATAGGGTGACCAGATGTCCCATTTTTAAAGGGACGGTCCTATTTTTTGAGACTTTTTCTTATATAGGCTCCTATTACCCCTCACCCCCTCTCCTGTTTTTTCACTATTGCTGTCTGGTCACCCTAAGAACTATCATCTAGCTACCTAACAGTTTTACATGTGTAGTATTTTTACTTAAATGCACCTATGAGCCCTATATTTAGTTGTGGATATAGCAAGTAAGGAGCCTTAGACTTGTGGATGAGAAAAAGGAAGAAACAGCTGAAAGAGACCCGTGATATTGGGATAAGGAAAGAAAGCAGTAAATTGACTCAGTTGCCATCGGTAAAGACTTCACATTTCAAAACGTACTGCTGAGTAGTCCAGAAGATAAAGCATTAGGACTAGGAACCAGGAGACATTTGTCCTATTGCAACTCCACCACTGGCCTGATGTTATACTTACAGGATAGTTATACTTACCTTTTTTATGGATGAAAAGCATAATAAGAATTAAGTATTATTACAATGGAACATTAGACTGTATAGTGTGGTAGTCCAAAATGTATTCCATTGTTCAGAGTGTGGGTCCTCAGCTCCCTATGCATAGGAACTAGTTTTGCACCAATCTAAGCCATGTACAATGGATAATACAATGATTTGTGTGGTACAAACGATTGTAATACTAAATGAAGACTGATAATTATAAAATTAGCTAGCCATATTACAAAATATTGCCCTATTAGTAAGATCAATTATCAAGTTAAGAAGACACAGTTAAGTCTGGCTTGTTCCCCCCCCAAAAAAAATTCTATGAGAACTGAGTCCTTATGGGTAAGTTCACAGGAAGGAAGGAGTCATAAACAGATAGCTAAGGGTTAATGTTTCTTTTACCTGTAAAGGGTTAACAAAGGGAACCAAACACCTGACCAGAGGACCAATCAGGAAACCGGATTTTTCAAAGCTCAGGGAGGGAATTTTTGGGGTGTGTGTCCTTTGTCTGTGTCTCTAGTGCTCTCTCTCTCGGCTTGAAGAGTAATCTTTCTATCTCCAATGGGGTGGGGGGGGCTAATCTTCAGTGTTCCAAGTAGTGACGTACAAAGATAGAAAAACAATAGGCTTAATGTTTTTTTGTATTACCATGTGTGTAGTTCGAATGTTTTAAATTGTATTTCTTATTTAAATAAGGCTGTGTTATATCATGTTTCTTTAAAGTCAATTCACCCTGTATATTGGTCATCTTGAAATACAGAGACCAATTTTTATGTCTTTTTCCTTTCCTTTTTATATAAAGTTCTTTTTAAGACTGTGTGATTTTTCCTAGTGGGAACCCACGAGGGGATGAGGCCTGCCAGGCTCACGCAGGGAAGGGTGGAGAGGAAAAGAGACGGAGGTAAAAAGGGAGAAGGGAAGTGCGTTATTTCCTTTGTTGTGAGACTCAGGGCATCTGAGTCTTTGAGGTCCCCAGGGAAGGTTTTGGGGAGACCAAGAGGAGGCAGGCACTGAAATTCCTGTCTGTGGCAGCGATATCAGATCTAAGCTGGTAATTAAGCTTAAGGAATTTATGCTAGTACATATTTTTGAACTCTAAGGTTCAGACTGGAGGAATTATACTATGACAGAAGGAAAACAGCAAGTTTGCCTTAATTTATGTCTTGATTAACATTTGTTCATAAAGTCAATCATGTGGCTTAAATGCATTTCTGAATTGGGATAGAAGGAGGTACTTTGCTAAATCAAGCTTAAACAGCTAATCCTTCATTGCTGGTGCAGATGAACCGGTCATTTTCTATCTTTTTAATGTATAAATATCCTGATTAGATCATATTGAGTCTTGACAGTGGCTGTTGATTACTTTAGAAAGTGAACACCGCACAATATTGATACTTTTTGAAGCTAAAATACCCATGTTGCCCAAGAGCTGCTCATTGGAATTAGTTTGGATAAAACTGATTTATAATTACTGTCTTATACCTATTAATCCCATGCTTGTTTCCACTCTCTCAGTTATTTTGCCAAGAAGGCACCTATCAATCATTAAGCAAATAGAATGATGCTTCCCTTCACAATTATAGCTTGGTAAGATGTATCTCCATTACAATTCTCCAGAGAGAAGTTGCCATTTCCACTAATTCCAAGACATCCATGAAAGAATCACCTTATTATAAAACTCCTGGCATCACTCTATGTTGTCATTCAGCATGATGATGCATATGCTGAGTTGTCAATCCTAAAATTAAACATATTTTTCCAAACATATTTTTAAAATTAACACTTACTTGTTATGGAACAAAGACATAAAATTATGCCTACAAATGAAAACAGCACGAGTTCCAAGATTTTGAGCTGATTTCAGCTCACTTCCCTCAGTGTTACTCCACTGAAATTAGTGGAGTTACTCCTGATTTACTCTAGGACAGGGATCGGCAACCTTTGGCCTGCAAGCCTGCAGGGTAAGCACTCTGGTGGGCCAGCCGGTTTGGTTTACCTACCATTACTGCAGGTTCAGCCAATCACAGCTCCCACTGGCCGCAGTTCACCGCCTCCAGGGCCAAATGGGAAGTGGCATGGGCTGAGGGATGTGCCCCGCCCTCTCCCTCAGGGGGAGGGATAGCTCAATGCTTGAGCATTGCCTGCTAAAACCAGCATTGGTAAGTTTAATCTTTGAGGGGGGGGCCATCTAGAGATCTGGGGCAAAAATCTGTCTGGGGATTGCCCCTGCTTTGAGCAGGGGGTGGACTAGATGACCTCCTGAGGTCCCTTCCAGTTCCTGGTATTCTATTGTCTTCCTTCTCATACTTTATTGTGCCTCTTACTAAATAATCAACTGCACTCCTTCCCTTCCTGAACCACTTTGCACATTAGCTAGAATCCATTCTCTCTAGAAACTTTGTAATCTTTCAGGAACCATGTTTCCACAGCTTTACCCATACCCATACATAAGAGGAATTGGACCTGTATTAATCAGCTCTTGTTTGCAGCTTCCCTGGTTTTAACACTGGGACTACAACTGCTAGTTTCTACTCCATTGGTAGCTCACCTATTTCATATGCTGTGTATAGTTTTAGGTAATACTTTCACAAGCCCCTTCATCTATGTGTTTTTAACATTTTGTTATGTACATCATCCTTGTCTGCTGCAGAGAGTTTTTGCTTTTATCTATAACCGTTTATCTGGAAATTCTCTCCTGTAACGTTTTTGTTTAATATTGTATACACCTGCCTCTCCTCTTACCAACTCCCTTATGTTTCTCTTTAGCATTATTTTCCCCTCCACACAAATTTCTATAATTGATTTTTCATCGATGATCTATTAAGCTGGACTCTCTCCTCCAGGTGCAGCTATGTACCCATAACAGGTATTTTAGGGGGGAACACCATTAAGCCCTACAGGCATATGTGGGATACATACACCCCATCACAAGGTCAAATGGAGATTTGAATCGTGTCTGTTACTTAGTCTTGGCTTTAAGTCAAAATGAGGAAATACAGTCAATGTGAAAATTTAACCAAAGAAAAAGGAGTTAAAATGGAGTGTATTATCTTCTTAAATAGGTTGCTTTCCAAAATAAGGATCCTCTCAGAGATCCTTTCTTAAGGGTGAAAGGTAAAATCAATTTACAGAAACATACAAAACTTTGATATAGGATAAGATGGCAGAATTTGCTTTAAAAGGATTATGGTATCATGATCATATTTAAGAATAATAAGAGATTTAAGTGGGATGTTTGATCATGAAAAGAATGCAGGATTATGCCTATAACACATAAGAAAGACAGAAGAGGATACAAAGGAAAAAGAAGAAAGAGAAAAGCAAAGAGGAGAAGAAATACCACAATTGGGAATTAAAAAAGAATTAGCAATTGGTGTATTCTGGAAATGGATCCTAGGCACAGTTGTACTTAGCTTTGTACTGTAATCCTTAGTGATGGTCTCATAAGAGACTGTTTCTGTCAGAGGTAAGGCTTGTCTATACATTTTTTTAACACATATCTTTAATGATACAGAACCTGGAATAGTAAAAGCAGAAAAACCTCCTCAGGTGGCTGCAATTCTACTGGTATAAAGGTGCTTATATGGATGTAGCTTATTCCTGGGGATTTAGTGGTTTGTATTATACTGACTGGTATAAGGTGCCATTATACTAGTATAACTATGTCCACACTAGGAGTTGTACCAAGTTAATTATTTGGGTTAAATAAAATCACTTCTGTAACTGAAATAGTTAGATTGGTACAAAAACAGTATGTAGATAACACTTCATTCTCTCTTTCTCTTTGGGCATAAGTAAGGTGAGGCATATATGAATGCTGGTAAAACAAATCTTAATTTCCTGGGCTCCATCACCTGACATAGGTCAGGACTGCAAAAGATTAAACCCATTCACATAACAGGTGGCAGAATTTATTGACTTTAGTAACTACTGTTACAAGGAAGCACTTTCATCTCTGTTGGCCAGATACTACTGCAGAACCTGTTTATAGTGAAACTCTAGTCATAATAAAGTGGAATGAAATGAAATGCATTCTAACTTTCATTCCATTTCAGTCAAATGGATGCCCAAACCAAAATCCTAAATCCAAACTTCTAGGTGAAGAGAGCATTTAGAAGTCTGAAACCAGATCCAGATATGAATTTATAATAGACCTAACTAAAATCCTTGTTCTAAACCCCCTCAAAATTTTGCCTGCTCAAAAATCTAGATATGACTTTTGCAATTTATGCTTATCCCTACTGATATGGAAAAGTCAACATTGTTTTAAATAAATGTATGTACATTTACACATGTTAAATGCTTCTCTCCAAGATGTTTACGATCTCCCCATCTGGTGAAGAAGTTAGGCGAGGATATTGCCTGTACCCACTCAGCCCAAAGGGACAAGGATTGAGGCCTTGTCTACACACAAAAGTTGCACTGCTTTAATTATGCTGTATAAAGTGGCACAACTCCCCCTCCCCTTCAGTTCGAGTGAACTTACACAACCAAAAATGTGCATATAAATTATTCCTGTGCAGGAAAGGGAATAAGCTCTACTGGTGTGATATAACTTATACTCATAAAATTAAGTCCAGAATACTGTTATAACTACATTGGGGGGTGTGGAGGAGGGAGAAGCACACCCCTAAGCCACATAGATAGTTGTATAGAAAAACTCTGTGTAAACAAAACCAGTCTTCCTGAACACTTCCCTCCACTTGCTGCAGGAGGAGACCTTGAAAGCCTTGCTAAGGCAATTGGATGTAAAGATTTTTTTTTCCCTGGAGCCCCTGTAGCTGTACATGCTGAATTTTTTTCTTCCATGAATCATCCCTCTGTACACAAGAAACCCTACCATTTATCTATGGTTAAGGAGAGAGGGCTGAGGACCAAAGCCTTAAAGAAGTTAAAGTCAAGTTGTAGTGAAACTTCAGCCACAGTTAAGTTTTGTGTAAAACAAATACATACTCAATTTTAAAAGTGTTCCACTGAATTAGCATGGTTTTCATTAAACCCATAGCAATACATTTTTGTTTTTTCCTTTTCCTATTTTCCCTAGCTTGGTAATGCCATGTCAAAACATTTTACTAGACTATAAAGAAACATTTACAGAATTTTGAGTGTCAACAGTCAGTGATATTATTGCAATTATGCTAGAAGAGATGTGGAACATTGAAAATAAATTCTGATTTAAATTGTGTATTTGAGAGGAATGACTGTATAACTTCACAATGCAGTCAAGGAGAGCAGTGTAACCAATTCATTTAACAGGACAATTCAGTTATCTTTTACTTCAGTGCGCTGCTTAACATGTAAGCTGTGAGGACAGAACTGGAGCTCACAAATGCGATACTTCTTAAAAAAACCTAACAAAACAAACAGAAAAAACACAAATAATCAAAAAGTTTTATTCAAATTGAATTATGACTTTACATATTGCAGTCTAATTTTCAGAAATAGTTCATTAAGTTTGTTGTCTCAAATTTGAGGCGCCCAGCTTGAGTCACCAACAGGAGTTAATTTTTTTCTACTATTAGCACCTAGGAGCCTCAGAACCTCTTTGTGCTAGTATTTGTACAAAACCACACACAACAGAAATGGTAGTGGCATATACATATTGAGAGAATAGATGTGCCCTAAGAAGAGTGTGGAGGGAGGTGCTAATTTTTTTTTCCTGACTGCTGGTTGTTATGTGTGGTGGTGTCTTTTGTGTTTGATTTTGATCTTGGCTAAAGAAAATGGGTAGAGTCTAAAAGACTTTACAATCTAAATCTCCCAGTGTTCTTCTTCGAGTGATTCTCATATTCCATTCCAGTAGCGTTGTACGCGCCGCCGCGTGCGACGCTCGTCGGAAGACTTTTACCCTGCAACTCCACGGCCGGCACTGTCGCCCCCTAGAGTGGCGCCGCCATTGGCGGCTAATATTATTACCCCTGCCAGCCAGTCCGCTCCTTCAGTTTCTTCTACCGCTGGTTCGGTCGTTGGAACTGTGATAGCGCAGGTTATAGCTGTCCTACATGTCCCTAGCTTCTCCTTGTTCGTCGTTTTTTCTAATCTTAGTATATCTAGTTATACGTTGTAAGTATTTAGAATAGTTGTAAGATAATAGTTCTTGTTGTATATAGTTAGCGGGTTGAGGGGTTCTAACCCTTCCCCGCGGCCCGGAGCCGGGCTCATTGCCTGGTTCGCTGGGGTTCAAACCGTGCTCGGCCTGCAGAAAGCCGATGCCCACTAGCGATCCCCACGACGCCTGCCTGAAGGCCTTGGGAATGCAATCTCCGAGAGTGCCGGATGTAAGGGCCTTCAGACCAGAACCAAAAAAGGAGCAGGCATCAGCGCCTAGACTCTCCTGATGAAGTGGTGCTTAACCCTTCCTCCTCGGCACGAGCGCCGCCTCAGCTTCGGGCACCGGACCAACTTCCGCCACCCCGTGAAAACGCCGCGAGGCACCGCCCTTTCTCCCGGCACCCGGGCCTGGGGAAAAGAACCGTCAGCATCCTCCACCCAGCTAAGTAGGCTCGGACGGACTCCGGCGCTTGCACCGACCAGACCAGCACCGACTCCGACTGCAGCGGCCGGGCCAGGGATTTCGGTCTTACTCTGGGCCCGGACGTTCCATCGAGTCCGGTCCCTCCCAGCACTCCCCGCTAAGATTAGGGGTCGAGGCTGGTGGCCCCTCTATTGCCCGAGACATCTCACTCAGGCCAGGGACCTCATTGCGTTGACGGTGCCTGCGCTGCCCCAATCCCCGGCACCGCCGGTGCGGGTTTCTTCAATCACAGGGCAAGCCCAATGCACCATGTTGAGCTCTGGTCCCTGGATTCCCCGGCTCGCCACCAATCGCCAGCAAGATCCGGCACCGCGCCTCGGTCCCAAGAGATCGGTCTCACTCAAGACGCCACTCGCAGTCCCGGCACCGCTCTCCGCGACGGTACTGGTCGTACTTGCGGCGTAGGGTCATCTTCACGCCAGTCCTGATACTCCCGCACCGCTCCGGCTCCAGCCATCGTACCGGCACCGTGACTCCGAGGGCCCGTTCTTGCTGTCAGCGATCCAGAATTCCAGGTCCGAATCTCCCGCACCGGCTGGGGCAGTGTGTCCCGGTCTCGATCGCGGCCACCGCTATGCTCACGGCACCAATCTCCGCCCGCGCGCGCGTCTTCGCTTGTCAGAGTACGCGGACCAGTACCACCGCGTTCGGCGCCTCCGTGTTTGGGCCCTCTCGCCAGACATCAGTCTCTTGCGAGCGGACAGAGCATACCTAAGCGCTGACAGACCTTGCTGCCTGTTTTTCGAGACCCAGCAGGAAGGCATGGCCCTCAGCATTGGGTTCTGGACCCCCTGGGTCAATTACCACCAGGCCCAGGCCCTCCAGCAAATCCTCCGCCGTTCGTCCACATCTGAACACAGGCCCTGGAGGCAACCTCTTTCACGTCCTCCTCCATCCCCTACAGAGGACAGGTTCATCTCAGCCTTCAGGACCCTGAAGCACCCACCAGAGACGGACAACAGTACTCCAGACGGATCTGCCGACGGAATCCACTCCTGCCAGGTCTCTCCTCGTCTTCCTTCCCCGGACGAGGCAGTGGCGGGACTACATCCACCAGCTCCCCCGTCCACTTGACCTCAGGGCACACCAGGGCACCTCCTCAGGCGCGTTAGCGCAGAACATGAATTTACAGGCTGAGGAGATCTCAGAGGTGGAGGCACCAGTAGTGAGGCATCTACTGTCGGCGCAGATGCCGCCCCCACTCGTTGTCGCCCTTCCCCTCATTAGGACCATCAAGGCCAAACCACCACGACCATTCTTGGCGAGTCCCCGGCTTCCGTTCCCCCCGCTTGCTTGCGGACGTGGGAATGCAAATACATGAGCTCCCCTCAAAAGGGCTATGAAATATTTGTAGTTCCTCGCCCCCGTGTTCCCTCATCGTCTCCGAGTTTTCTGTGAGACGAGAGGGAGCGCCACCGTCAACAAGCCCCGGCCCCCAAGTCTAAAGAACCAGGTATGACCTACTGGCCGGAAGGTCTATCTGGCCAGATGCCTTGCAGCTGCCCGGTATCCAACCCAGCAAGCTCATACTAAGCACTACACCCTTATAACAGCTTACGGTGGCGGCAGATAAATTTTAAAGAACTGTCCCGTCAGAACGCTCATCAAGAATTCTTCACGCAATCCTTGATGACGGGAAAGACGGCCGGGGCGGTGACGACTGCAAGAACTTCCCTGGCAGCAGCTTTAGCCCTGCAGACTCGGGCCACCAGAACTCTGGCCTCAGGCGTCTACTATGCGCCGCATCTCTTAGCATACAGGTCATCTACCTTCCTCTGGAAACTTCCAATTACACCATCCAGGACCTTCCATTTGAGGGCCCAGGGGCCTGGTTTTCGGGACAAGACTGACCCTCGGCTGCAAAGCCTTAAAGATAATAGTGGTCATTATGCGTGCCTTGGGGATGCATACGCCGGCACCCAACGCAGACCTTCTGGCCCCAGCAACAGCCACAGGCCCTCCCCCAGCCCAGGCAGCAGCAAGAACTACGCCAGGCGGCGCAATAAGATGGCCGGCTAGGCAGGTGGGCAATCAGGGAGGACAGAAACCAAGGTTCCTCCAAGCCTTCCTCCGGCCCAAAGCCCCCATTTTTGAATGGTGCGCCCAGGTCACTGTTACCAGTTCCTCCTACAGATTCCTCTTCCTCTTTCTCCAACCGCTCTTTCGTTTCTTCCTCCCGTCGTACTTTGGACTGCTGGGTCCTCCGCACCATTGCGGCTTGGATACCATCTTAACAGTTTGCTTAATCCTGCCCTCCCGCCCCCCTCCCTCGTCCCTCTTTCAGGGACCCTCTTTCACGAGCAACTTCTCCTCAGGAGGTGCAGATGCTTCCATCGACAAAGGGGCCATAAGGATGTTCCAGAGAGCGAAAAGGGCAAGGGTTCTAATCCCTGCTATTTTCTTGATCCCGAAGGCCAAGGGAGGCCTCAGGCCTATCCTCGACCTGCGAGAGCCTCAACAGATACCCTTGGTGAAAGCTGAAGTTCCGTATGGTATCCTTTGGGGACCATTATCCCTTTCCCTGGATCCCGGGATTTGGTGGTACGCCGCCCTCGAACATGCAGGACGCTTACTTCCATATAGCCATTCTTTCCCGCCCCCCAGAGGTTCTTTCGGTCTTGTCAGCGGCCGTCACTATCAAATTTCACGGATCCTCCCATTTTCGGCCTCTCTACGGCCCGAGAGTGTTCGCAAGTGAATGGCTGTAGTCGTCGCCCACTCTTCGCCCGCCTTCGTATTCACGTATCCTCGCTGATCTCTTTCTTCGCGCTCTCCCTCGACGACTGGCTCATCCGAGGACCCTCAGAGGAGCGAGTTCTCGATCAGTCCGGCGATGGTCATGGGAGACTCTTCATAAACCTGGGCTTGATGCTCAATGCCGAGAAGTGACTCTAACCCCCGCTCAGAGGATTAGGTTTATTGAGCCCATTTCTGGACTTTTCCAAACTTTTTATTCGATCCATCTGGGGCACACAGCCCACTTCTTTTCCTTCGTCCGAGGTTTCCAGGCTTTGACAGCCATTCATCCACAGGTTGCTCGCAGTAGCGTGACCTCATTACGCACTTGCTCTGACTCTCTTGGGCCATTGCCAGCCTGCATGTTCGTCACGGCGTACGCACTGCTCCGCCTCAGGACCCCTCCAGTCCTGGCTCATTGCTCAGCTACCGTCCGGCCAGGCGTCCTTGGGATGCAATTGCACAATTCCTCAGGACGTCCTTCCACTCCTTCAGTGTGGGGATGGACAAGTCCGTGGTGTGTGCGGGGCTCCCATTCCATCCGCTCCAGCCCTCCGTTGTCCCTAATGACGGATGCATCGGACTTGGATGGGGAGCTCAATTCTCGGAACTCTGCGGACACAAGGCCGCTGGTCCCCTCCCGCAGCTAGCCCTTCACATCAACGTGAGGGAAATTCTCTCTCTTTTTTT
>NC_133770.1:168587134-168618294 GCF_003597395.2 Chelonoidis abingdonii | reverse complement strand
TTGAGGGGGCCATCTAGAGATCTGGGGCAAAAATCTGTCTGGGGATTAGCCCTGCTTTGAGCAGGGGGTTGGACTAGATGACCTCCTGAGGTCCCTTCCAGTCCTGGTATTCTATTGTCTTTCCTTCTCATACTTTATTGTGCCTCTTACTATATAATCAACTGCACTCCTTCCCTTCCTGAACCCACTTTGCACATTAGCTAGAAATCCATTTCTCTCTAGAAACTTTGTTAATCTTTCAGGAACCATGTTTTCCACAGCTTTACCCATACCCATACATAAGAGGAATTGACCTGTATTAATCAGCTCTTGTTTGCAGCTTCCCTGGTTTTAACACTGGGACTACAACTGCTAGTTTCTACTCCATTGGTAGCTCACCTATTTCCCATATGCTGTTGTATAGTTTTAGTAATACTTTCACAGCCCCTTCATCTATGTGTTTTAACATTTTGTTATGTACATCATCCTTGTCTGCTGCAGAGAGTTTTTGCTTTTATCTATACAGTTTACTGAAATTCTCTCATGTAGAGGTTTTTGTTAATATTGTATCATCACCTGCCTCTCCTCTTCCAACTCTTATGTTTCTCTTTAGCATTATTTTCCCCTCACACAAATTTCTATAATTTGATTTTCATCATGATCTATTAAGCTGACTCTCCCTCCAGGTGCAGCTATGTACCATAACAGGTATTTTAGGAACACATTAAGCCCTACAGGGCATATGTGGGATACATACCCCATCACAGTATGGAGATTTGAATCGTGTCTGTTACTTAGTCTTGGCTTTAAGTCAAAATGAGGAAATACAGTCAATGTGAAAATTTAACCAAAGAAAAAGGAGTTAAAATGGAGTGTATTATCTTCTTAAATAGGTTGCTTTCCAAAATAAGGATCCTCTCAGAGATCCTTTCTTAAGGGTGAAAGGTAAAATCAATTTACAGAAACATACAAAACTTTGATATAGGATAAGATGGCAGAATTTGCTTTAAAAGGATTATGGTATCATGATCATATTTAAGAATAATAAGAGATTTAAGTGGGATGTTTGATCATGAAAAGAATGCAGGATTATGCCTATAACACATAAGAAAGACAGAAGAGGATACAAAGGAAAAAGAAGAAAGAGAAAAGCAAAGAGGAGAAGAAATACCACAATTGGGAATTAAAAAAGAATTAGCAATTGGTGTATTCTGGAAATGGATCCTAGGCACAGTTGTACTTAGCTTTGTATTGTAATCCTTAGTGATGGTCTCATAAGAGACTGTTTCTGTCAGAGGTAAGGCTTGTCTATACATTTTTTTAACACATATCTTTAATGATACAGAACCTGGAATAGTAAAAGCAGAAAAACCTCCTCAGGTGGCTGCAATTCTACTGGTATAAAGGTGCTTATATGGATGTAGCTTATTCCTGGGGATTTAGTGGTTTGTATTATACTGACTGGTATAAGGTGCCATTATACTAGTATAACTATGTCCACACTAGGAGTTGTACCAAGTTAATTATTTGGGTAAAATAAAATCACTTCTGTAACTGAAATAGTTAGATTGGTACAAAAACAGTATGTAGATAACACTTCATTCTCTCTTTCTCTTTGGGCATAAGTAAGGTGAGGCATATATGAATGCTGGTAAAACAAATCTTAATTTCCTGGGCTCCATCACCTGACATAGGTCAGGACTGCAAAAGATTAAACCCATTCACATAACAGGTGGCAGAATTTATTGACTTTAGTAACTACTGTTACAAGGAAGCACTTTCATCTCTGTTGGCCAGATACTACTGCAGAACCTGTTTATAGTGAAACTCTAGTCATAATAAAGTGGAATGAAATGAAATGCATTCTAACTTTCATTCCATTTCAGTCAAATGGATGCCCAAACCAAAATCCTAAATCCAAACTTCTAGGTGAAGAGAGCATTTAGAAGTCTGAAACCAGATCCAGATATGAATTTATAATAGACCTAACTAAAATCCTTGTTCTAAACCCCCTCAAAATTTTGCCTGCTCAAAAATCTAGATATGACTTTTGCAATTTATTTATGCTTATGCCCTACTAGATATGGAAAAGTCAACCATTGTTTTTTAAATAACATGTATAGTACATTTACAACATTGTTAAATTGCCTTCTCATCCAAGATGTTTACGATCTCCCCATCTGGTGGAAGAAGTTAGGCGAGGCATATTGTCCTGTACCCACTCAGCCCAAAGCGACAAGGATTGAGGGCCTTGTCACACACAAAAGTTTTTGCACTGCTTTATGTATGACTGTATAAAGTGGCACAACTCCCCCTCCCCTTCCAGTTCGAGTGAACTTACACAACCAATGTGGCATATTAAATTATTTCTGTGCAGGAAAGGGAATAAGCTCTTACTGGTGTGATATAACTTTACTCATAAAATTTAAGTCCAGAATACTGTTATAACTTACATGGGGGTGTGGAGGAGGGAGAAGCACACCCGAAGCCACATACGATAGTGTATAGAAAAACTCTGTGTAAACAAAACCAGTCTTACCTGAACACTTCCCTCCACTTGCTGCAGGAGGAGACCTTGAAAGCCTTGCTAAGGCAATTGGATGTAAAGATTTTTTTTTTCCCTGGCAGCCCCTGTACTGTACATTGCTGAATTTTTTTCTTCCATGACATCATCCTCTGTACACAAGAAAAAACCCTACCATTTATCTATGGTAAGAGAGAGCGGCATGAGGACCAAATGCCTTTAAAGAAGTTAAAGTCAAGTTGTAGTGAAAAACTTCAGCCCAGTTAAGTTTTTGTGTAAAACAAATACATACTTCAATTTTAATAAGTGTTCCATCTGAATTAGCATGGTTTTCCATTTAAAACCCATAGCATACATTTTTGTTTTTTCCTTTTCCTATTTTCCCTAGCTTGGTAATTGCCATGTCAAAAACATTTTACTAGCACTATAAAGAAACATTTACAGAATTTTGAGTGTCAACAGTCAGTGATATTATTGCAATTATGCTAGAAGAGATGTGGGAACATTGAGAAATAAATTCTGATTTAATTTGTGAATTTGAGAGGATGACTGTATAAACTTCACAATTGCAGGTCAAGGAGAGCAGTGTAACCAATTCATTTAACAGGACAATTCAGTTATCTTTTACTTCCAGTGCCTGCTTAACATGTAAGCTAGTGAGGGACAAGAACTGTGAGCTCACCAATGCGCATTACTTCTTAAAAAACCTAACAAAAACAAACAAAAAAAACACAAATAATCAAAAAGTTTTATTCAAATTGAATTATGACTTTACATATTGCAGTCTAATTTTCAGAAATAGTTCATTAAGTTTGTTGGCCCCTTAGAGTGGCGCCGCCATGGCGGCTAATATATACCCCTGCCGGCCCGTCCGCTCCTCAGTTCCTTCTTACCGCCGTGTCGGTCGTTAGAACTGTGGAGAGCGCAGCATAGCTGTCCTCCACGTCCTAGCTTCTCCTTGTTCGTCGTTTTTTCTAGTTCTAGTTGTGAAGTATAGAATAGTTGTAAGTTAATAGTTCTTGTTGTATATAGTTAGTGGGTTGGGGGTTCTAACCCTTCCCCGCACCCAACTCCGGGCTCATGCCTGGTTCGCCGGGGTTCAAGCCATGCTCGGCCTGCAAGAAGCCGATGCCCTTCTAGCGATCCCCACGACGCCTGCCTGAAGTGCCTTGGGGAATCGCACATCTCCGAGAAGTGCCGGATTTGTAAGGCCTTCAGACCGAGAACCAAAAAAGGAGCGGGATCAGCGCCTAAAGACTCTCCTGATGGAAGCAGCGCTTAACCCTTCCTCCTCGGCACCGAAGTGCCCGCCTCAGCTACGGCACCGGACCACTCCGGGCCTGCGAAAACGCCGCGTGGCACCGACCTTCTCCGGCACCGGGCCTGGGGAAAAGACCGTCAGCGTCCTCCACCCACGGCTAAGCAGGCTTGGACGGAGCACCCGGCGCCGCTCCGACCGCACGGCCGGGCCAGGGATTTCGTCGACTCCGGCCCAGGAGGTCCGTCGAGTCCGGTCCCTCCCAGCCACCGCTAAGATCTGGGGAGTCAAGCTGGTGGTCCCCTCTACGCCCGAGACATTCTCCTCGGCCAGGGACCTCATTGCGTTGACGGAGCCTGCGCTGCCCCAATACCCCTGGCACCGCCGGTGCGGGTTCTTCAATCGTGAAGGGCAAAGCCGATGACCATGCGAGCACCGTCCCTGGAGTTCCCCGGGTCGCGCACTGATCGCAGTCAAGATCCCGCACCGCTCCCGGTCCCGAGAGAGGTCTTGCTCAAGACGCTGCTCGCAGTCCCGGCACCGCTCTCCGCGACGGTACCCGTCGTACTTGCGGCGTAGGGTCATCGTCACGCCGTTCCGATACTCCCGCACCGCTCCGGCTCCAGCCATCAGTACCGCAGCACCGTGACTCCGAGGAGCTGTTCTCGCCCGTCGGCGATCATCCAGATCCAGGTCCGACCTCCCGGCACCGCGCTGGTGGCAGTGGTCCTGGTCTCGATCGCGGCACCGCTATGGCTCACGGCACCAATCTCCGGCACCGAGGAGGTCTTCCGCCATCCCCGGGAGTACGGGACCAGTACCACTCGCGTTCGGCACCTCCGTGGCCCTCTCGCCAGGACATCAGTCTCTTTGCGAGCGGACAGCGCATACCTAAACGCTGAACAGGCCTTGCTGCCCTGTTCTTCGAGACCCAGCAGGAGCATGGCCCTCAGCAGTGGGGGTTTCTGGACCCCCTGGGTCGTACCACCAGGCCCAGGGCCTCGCAAATCCTCCGCGTTCGTCCGCATCACGAACACAGGGCCCCGGAGGCCACCTCTTCACGATCCTCCTCCGTCCCCTACAGAGGACAGGTTCATCTCAGCCTTCAGGACCCTGAGCACCCACCAGAGCCGGACGGCAGTACTCCAGACGGAGCCGCCGACGGAATCCACTTCCTGCCAGGGTCTCTCCTCGTCTTCCTCCCCGGAATGAGGCAGTGGCGGGACGACATCCACCAGTCCCCCGTCCACTTGACCTCAGGGCACCCAGGGAACCTCCTCCGGCGCGTAGCGCAGAACATGAATTTACAGGTTGAGGAGGTCTCTGGAGGTTGGAGGACCCAGTAGTGAGGCATACTGTTGGCAGATGCCGCCCACTCGTGTCGCCCTTCCCTTCATTAGGACCATTCCGAAGCCCAACGCCACGACCATCTGGCAGTCCCCGGCTTCCGTTCCCCCCGCTGCTCGCGGCGTGGAATGCAAATACATGGTCCCCTCAAAGGGCTATGAATATTTGTATGTTCACTCGCCCCCGTGTTCCCTCATCGTCCAGTCTGTGAACGAGAGGGAGCGCCACCGTCAACAAGCCCCGGCCCCCAAGTCTAAAGAAGCCAGGCTTATGGACCTACTTGGCCGGAAGGTCTATTCTGCAGATGCCTTGCAGCTGCCGGTATCCAACCAGCAAGCTCTACTAAGCCACTACACCTATAACAGCTGGGTGGCGGCAGATAAATTTAAAGAACTGCTCCCGCAGAACGCTCATCAAGAATTCTCCGCAATCCTTGATGAGGGAAAGACGGTTGCAAGAACTTCCCTGCAGGCAGCTTTAGCCGCTGCAGACTCGGCCACCAGAACTCTGGCCTCAGGCGTTACTATGCGCCGCATCTCTTAGCTACAGGTCTCTGACCTTCCTCTGGAACTCCAATACACCATCCAGGACCTTCCATTTGAGGGCCAGGGCCTGTTTTCGGACAAGACTGACCCTCGGCTGCAAAGCCTTAAAGATAATAGGGTCATTATGCGTGCCTTGGGGATGCATACGCCGGTCACCCAACGCAGACCCTTCTGGCCCCAGCAACAGCACAGGCCCTACCCCCAGCCCAGGCAGAGGCAAGACTACGCCAGGCGGCGCAATAGAAATGGCCGGCATAGGCAGTCGGGCAATCAGGGAGGACAGAACCAAGGTTCCTCCAAGCCTTCCTCCGGCCCGAAGCCCCCATTTTGAAGGTGCGCCCAGGGGCACTGTACCAGTTCCTCCTACAGATCCTTCTCCTCCTTTCTCCAACCGTCTTTCGTTCTTCCTCCCGGCGTACTTTGGACTGCTGGGTCCTCCGCACATTGCGGCTTGGATACCATCTACAGTTTGCTTCATTCCTGCCCTCCCGCCCCCCTCCCTCGTCCCTCTTCAGGGACCCCTCTCACGAGCAACTTCTCCTCCAGGAGGTGCAGATGCTCCTCGACAAAGGGGCCATAGAGGATGTTCCAGAGAGCGAAAAGGGCAAGGGGTTCTATTCCCGCTATTTTCTGATCCCGAAGGCCAAGGGAGGCCTCAGGCCTATCCTCGACCTGCGAGAGCTCAACAGATACCTGGTGAAGCTGAAGTTCCGTATGGTATCCTTGGGGACCATTATCCCTTCCCTGGATCCCGGAGATTGGTACGCCGCCCTCGACATGCAGGACGCTTACTTCTATAGGCATTCCCGCCACGGAGGTTCCTTTTCGGTTCGTTGTAGCGCCGTTCACTATCAATTCACGGCTCATTCGGTTCACGGCCCGAGAGGTTTACAAAGTGCATGGCTGTACGTAGCCACCCTGTCGCCGCAGTCGCGTCATGTATTCCCCTACCTCGACGACTGGCTCATCGGGGACCTCAGAGGAGCCGAGTCATGATCAAGTCCGGCTGTCAGGGAGCTCCTCAAATAGCACCTGGCTTGATGCTCATGCGAGAAGTCGACTCTACCCCCGCTCAGAGGGATAGAGTTTATTGAGTCCATTCTGGACTTCACTCTGGCCAGAGCCATTGCTATCCTGTTCGACGGTTCCGGCTTTGAACAGCCATCATTACACAGTGCTCGCAGTGCCGCTGACCTATTACGCACTTGCCGACTCTCTTGGGTCCACATGGAAGCCTGCTTTGTCACGGCGTACGCACGGCTCTCAGCTCAGACCCTCAGTCCTGGCTATTGCCAGCTCCGCCGCAGGCGTCCTTTGGATGCAATTGTCACATTCTCAGGCTCCTTCATCCTCATTGTGGATGGACAAGTCCGTGGTGTGTGCCGGGCTCGCCATTCATCCGCTCGCAGCCTCGTGTCCCTAATGACGGATGCATGGACTTGGGAGGGGAGGGTCTATCTGGAATCTGCCGGACACAAGGCGCTGTCCACTCCGAGCTGCCCTTCACAAAACGTATGGAATTGAGGACAGTCCGCCTTGTTGTCAAACAATTCCATCAGCAGCCCAGGGTCGCTGTGTTTCGTTTCACGACTAACACGACGACGGCTGACTATATAAACAAGCAGGGCGGCACGAGGTCCCTCCTCATGTGTCCAGGAGGCCATGAGGCTGTGGGACTTCTGCATAGCCACTCCATTCACCTAGTTGCATGCCTTTCCTGGGGGGTTCGGAAATGCTGGCAAGATCGTCCGAGCAGGTCCTTTCCTCTCACCACGAGTGTCCTTTCGACCGGATCGTCGCTTGCCATTTCAGAGTGGGATGTCCCCAGATGGAGCCATCTTTGCCGTCCCACAGGAAAGGAAATCGCCGTGTCTGCTGCTTTTCAAGGTCTCGAACAGGGTCGGTGGCAGATCCTTTCTATATTCCCGTTGGCGACACACTGTTCTAGCTTCCCCTCCGTTTCCATAATCACAAGGTCTTTGAAGGTCGCAGGACAGGGCCTGCTGATCCTGATCGGCTCCGGCGTGGCCTGGCAGCATTGGTTCTCCATGTTGCTGGACCTGTTGTAGCCGACCCTGTCCCCTGCCGCTTCACCTGGACCTGATGACGCAGGACCACGGTCGGCTCCGTCACCTGGACCTTCGTCGCTACACCTCACAGCGTGGCTCTGAGTGGCTGACCAGGTCTGAAAGGCATTGCTCTACCCCGTGAGACACGTGCTCTGGAAGTAGGAAGCCTTCTACAGGGCGACGTACCTCGGCAAGTGGAGCGTTTCACGTGCTATGCACGGAACGGCGCTTCCCCCCACGAGGTTCCATCCCTAATCCTCAATACCTTTGGTCCTTAAGCGAGCAAGGCCTGCAGTGTCATCTCTCCGGTTCATTTGGCAGCTATTCCACCTTCCACCCGGGTAGCGCACCATTCAGTCTTCTCTCACCCAATGGTGACTAGGTCCTTAAGGGTCTGGAGTGTCTCTACCCCCAGATTCGCACCCCCGCCCCTCCTGGGACCTAAACCTCGTCTTGTCCCGACTTATGTCCCCCGTTTGAGCCGTTGCTACGTTTCCTCCTCTATCTCCCTGGACAGCCATTCCTGGTAGCCATCACTTCCGCGATACGGGTGTCGGAACTGCGGCCTTGTGGTAGAGCCCCCGTATACGGTGTTCCATCGGGACAAGGTGCAACTGAGACCGCACCCAGCTTTCTCCCCAAGGTAGTCTCGGCTTTTCATGTCAACCAGGAGATCTTCCTACCCGTATTCTTCCGAAACCCCATTCGTCACATCGGGAACAGCAGCTGCACCTTAGATGTTTGGAGGGCACTCGCCTTTTAGTAGAGCGAACCAAGCATTCCACAAATCCCCCAGCTTTTCGTTGCCATAGCTGAACGGGTCAAGGGGTTGCCTGTCTCATCCCAGCGGATCTCCTCGTGGTGACATCATGTATCCGGGCCTGCTATGACTGGCTCATATCCCTCCGGGCCAGTTGACTCGCGCACTGTCCAGGGCTCAAGCCTCTTCGACGGCTTTCCTTGCTCAAGCGCCCATCCAGGAAATCTGCAGGCAGCGACCTGGTCTCCATCCATACCTTCGCTTCCCACTATGCCTGGTCACGCAGTCCAAGACGACGCAGCCTTCAGCTCTACCATAC
Organism: Chelonoidis abingdonii; assembly: GCF_003597395.2. Lineage (NCBI taxonomy): Eukaryota > Metazoa > Chordata > Testudines > Testudinidae > Chelonoidis > Chelonoidis abingdonii. Next base: position 168,609,493 of record NC_133770.1, on the reverse strand, counting down.
TACATGCTGCGACCTCTCACTCTGACCCACCGCTAGGTAAGGCTTGGGAATCACCTACTGGAATGGATATGAGCATCACTTCGAAGAAGAAAAGACGGTTACTCACCTTTGTAACTGTTGTTCTTCGAGATGTGTTGCTCATATCCATTCCAAACCCGCCCTCCTTCCCCACTGTCAGAGTAGCCAGCAAGAAGGAACTGAGGAGCGGACGGGCCGGCAGGGGTATATATTAGCCACCATGGTGGCGCCACTGTAGGGGGCGACCTGCCGGCCCGCTGGAGTTGCTAGGGTAAAAGTCTTCCGACGAGCGTGCACGCGCGGCGCGTACACCTACTGGAATGGATATGAGCAACACATCTTGAAGAACAACAGTTACAAAGGTGAGTAACCGTCTTTTATGAGCTGGGAAAAGGCATGTGTCAGGGTTCCCTTCCCACTCTGAACTTTAGGGTACAGATGTGGGGACCCACATGAAAGATCCCCTAAGCTTATTTCTAGCAGCTTAGATTAAAACTTCCCCAAGGAACAAATTCTCCCTTGTACCTTGGATTAGGTAAAGGCTGCCACCACCAAGTGAGTCAAACAAAGAATCAGGGAAAGGACCACTTGGAGTCCTATTTCCCCAAAATATCCCCCAAGCCCTACACCCGCTTTCCTGGAAAGACTTGAGAATAAACAAGATGAGCACAGACCAGCCTTGAGTTTTTAGGATACTAAAAAAAAAACAATCAGATTCTTAAAAAAAAACAAACAGAACTTTATTAGAAAGAAAAAAGTTGAAAGAAGTACCTCTGTAAGGTTAGAATGGAAGATAGTCTCACAGGCAATCAGATTCAAAACACAGAAGGTTTCCCTCTAGGCAAAACCTTAAAGTTAAAAAAGAAAAAAAATGAGATACACATTTCCCCCAGCACAGAGAAATTCACAAGCCAAAACAAAAGATAATCTAACATATTTCCTTGCTAAATACTTACTAACTCTATAAGAGTTGGATTGCTTGCTTCTTTAATCTGTCTCCAGCCAAAGCTACATGGAACAGACAGAATAAAGCCTCTCCCCCCCAGGATTTGAAAGTATCTTGTCCCCTTATTGGTCTTTTTGGTCAGGGAGCAGTCAAGTTACTTGAGCTTCTTAACCCTTTACAAGTCAGAAGATTTTGTGCCTCTGGCCAGGAGGGATTTATAGTACTGTACATAGAAAGGTGGTTACCCTTCCCTTTATATTTATGACAGTATGTATTATTTATGAGTATTATGTGTGAGTCAGTTTTCTTGTTTAATTGAATATAGTTGCCTGAGTGAATGCATAGAGTTAAGTCAAAGGAGGCTGTAAAGGAGTTGTTGAGGGGGCTGAGTATGGAAGAGGAGGGATAGCTCAGTGGTTTGTGCATTGGCCTACTAAACCCAGGGTTGTGAGTTCAGCCCTTGAGGGGGCCACTCAGGGATCTGGAACAAAAATCAGTAGTTGGCCCTGCTAGTGAAAGGCAGGGGGCTGGACTCAATAACCTTTCAAAGTCCCTTCCAGTTCTAGGAGATAGGTATATCTCCAATCATTATTTTTATTTATTATAAGGTAAAACAATGACACAGGTAAGTCACCCTCACATATAGAGCTTCAAGGGAGTTAAGATAAGTACTGGGCATCAGCTGGAGGAAGTTAGCATCCATCTGGTTCCATCTAAACTAGGATATTTTATTTTCCCCAAGGATACACGCAGGATCAAACAAAACCTTAAAAGATTTAAACCAAAAGAACAGCCCAAGTGGCTAAAAGGCACCCCTGACAGAAATAGAGGGGGCGGAAGTTGTCAGAAAAGTTGGCCAGGTTGCAGCAGGTTGACAGCCTGACTGAGACACAAAGATAAAGGGAGAAGGCTACAAGCAATGTAAACTGATTCTCCAACATAGATGGGGAATATGCCAGATCCAGAGAGAGGTTAAGCTTAAGTAAGGGAACAGGTGTGAAGAACTTTTTGTTATTTTAAATCCATCTCTCAAAGTATTATGTACCTTTTGTGCAAAAATAATGTATAGGTTTACCTTTTCATTCTATGATTTAGGGAAAACTCGAACTGGGAAGCACATTCCCAGGTGCAGTATAGACATACCCTAAAAGAGGATGGCAGGAGAAACTGTCACCCAAATCGAATGGCTTTGCAAAGAACTTCTCTGCATCGACTTCAATGCTGATATTCAAGCCCAGGGAATTTAGTAGCAGCTGAGGCCCATGACTGCCTCCTGGATAGATTGTGGATGGATGCTTAAAACTGAGGATCCCAATAGTGGCCACTCTCCTGTCCATCCTCTACTCCCCATCTACTTCTATACCAAAAGGAAACACGGAACACAGGGTCATACAGGGAGTTTGGTAGTTTTAATGCTCCTATGGCCTTCCACATGCGTGGGAGTGGGAGGGAGCATTTGGCAATTATTTTCCACATTATCATCAAGTCTTTGCTCCATTATTTCATGTATCTGTTTCATATTCATCTGATGACAGAAGATATTTATAGAGGATTGAGGCTGAACATTTGGTTTTTGCTAATAATTTTGGAAAAGATCATATTTCAGGTTTCTTCCAAATATTAACCCATTCCAAGGTTCCAATAACCTGAATGGGCTTTAACATAAACCAGGGAGAAAAGGTAATATCTGTCTAAGGCAGTGGTCCCCAAACTTTAACAACCTGTAAACCTCTTTCACTAAAATGTCATGGTTCGCAACCCTCCTCCTAAAAATGAATATTTCCAGGGATTTTCTCCTTTACCTGAGTATAAATGATAAAAGCAGTGATCTTATTTTATTATTTATCATTACAGTATTTTTATTACATTATGAAAACAGCAACACTCTTCCAAGATCTCACTTTTATAACTTGTATCAAGGCTCCTCTGTTTCGTCAAGGAGTATCAGATGTGAAACAGCATGAAAGTATTTAAGAAGCCAACTCCAATTGTTCCTCCTGCACAAGCATTCATGTCTTGAGCAGTCCAGGCAAACAACACAAATTAAAAAAAGTTTAACCTTGCTCTTCATAATCATTTTAAAAACAATACTAGCTGCTTATTTAATTTAAAAAACAGAAAAAATATCCACCTCCCTTTCCATTTCTTATAAGGACTCTTGAAGTTTAAATCTCCTCAGTGTGATAGATATGCTTGCTTTGATCTGCTTACCTCTTGGAAGTCCAGGGGCTCTGGGCTGCCAGCCCCTTGCTGCCCAGGTACAGCTGTGTCTGCCATTAGGGATTTTTTTCCCCGAGAACCCCCCGTAACATTTCCAGAACCCCCAAGGGGTTCCTGAACCCCAGTTTGCGAACCATTGCTGTAAGGCTAGTTCCCAGAAAAGGGCTCACAAGGACAAATCAGCTGTTTCATGACAATATACATTCACAGAACCTGCAAGGTTAATAAAGTGCACCATCCTCGTCTCAGTCATTACTGATGCCTCATTTATTGCAAGTCCAATTATTTTTGTTGATAAAGCATCATCTGCTGCTCTTTGTATGCAGGAGACTGAACGGTGAATTGGGTATGATTTCTTGATTACTTCTAGAGGACACATGGATGTGTTGTTGACATTTTTAATTACATTTTCTGAGTAGCAATAAAATACTTGAGATCTGATTTATCAAAAAAAGAGGGAGGAAAAAAAGAAAACAGCCATAGCTTCAAGCTGCCAAAAAGCAAATTCTAGATGGGAAAAGTTAACTACTGCTGATTTAGGGCCAAATCCTGACCCAATATAACACAGGAGTAAAAGTGCATTAGCTCTGCCCCCTCCCCCCCCCAATCTGACTTTGGATCCATTCAGTATGATAGGCAGACTAGAAGAGGATGGGAGTACATAAGATACCCACGTCTACAAACAGAAATGAAGGTGTTCCCACTTGAGACAGTCTCTTGCCCTATGAATGCTTATCCCCTTCTCTCTCGGCACAGGGCCTATGAAGTCTATTGCAGCCTCTGAATTGGTGCAGATTGAACCCAGACTGGGTCCCCTGCCCCAGAAAAGGAAAACTTTACCTCTTGCGGGAGTGGGGGATAACACAGGAGATCCTTCTCTCTACCCCCTTTTACTTCTCATCAACATAGTGCATCATTACTTGCAAAAGCCCCATTTGCTTCCAGTGGCATATCATGATTGTTGGCTTTCAGCTGTGTTAACCCACCCAGTTATCTTCCCAGATGTCATTAATCTAGGAAGAACCTATTTCCCTGCCACCCCCTAATATGGGCATCAGGAGACCCATAACCATTTCCCACCACCACTGCTGTCAACAGAGCAGAGTCCTGTAAGGGTGTGGGTTGAGCTGCTGCATCAAGACAGCACAGATATCTTGAAGGGGTTGAGATGGGCTGCTCAAGATGTAGGTTTTGAATGCAGAGCACAGCCAGGCCTCACAATGTCAACATTGCCATCATTCAGTTCTTACTTTCTAATGCTCTCTCTATATCATTATAGCTCCTGTGAGAACAATAGATAACTCCAGCTCCAGCAAGTCTAACAAGTTACAATAGGTGGAAAACGAAAAAACTCTTTTTGCCAATGAAGTTACATCTTGTTTCTGAAAACAGCTTTTGAGCCCACTCCGTGTCTAGCACAAAAGCTTGCCAAAGTTCTTTATTCCCTTTTCCTCTCATCCTCTTTACAGAACTATATGCTTTTGAGTCAGAGTTCATACTGCATATCTTCTCTCACAATAATTTGAAGGTTTTTGATTTGGCAGTTAAATTTATCCTTGCTGATGAGCAATGCATCCCAGTTAGATGTGCTTGCAGATATGTGCTTCATACATTGCCCATATGCCAATATTCCAAATACCTCCTTTGTAATTAACCATGGGCAACAATTCTCATAGGCATGGGAACTAGGAGTGTAGGGGGTGCTGCAGGACCCATTCCCAGGGCTCTGCTCCCACTGTGGTCTCAGCCCCCTTACCCTGTCCATGTCCCCCCTGATTCACTTTCTCTATTTCTCAAAATAATAAGAGTATATTCCATGAAATTGACAAGCAACATGTTTAAAACTGATGAAAAGAAATACTTTTTTTGTCCCTGAAACACAACACAAGTAGCCCATGGATTAATTGGTACAAGACATCTCTGAGGCCATTAACTTACCAGGGCTCAAAAGAAGAATTGTACCTTTATGCAAATTCTGTGTTCATATCTGTTTACAAGAAGATATTAAACAAGATAGCAGATCTGCATAGTAGCATGCAATGTGCAAACAGATAGTAGCCTGGTCAAAAAGGCCATATCAATCCTTCTTAACAGAACAAATGATTGCAAATAAAATTTGCTAAGGAACTGGAAAGAAAGAAAGGAACAATAATTCATAACAGTTCTCATAATTATGCCTCATATGAGAAAATCTAGCACAGGTGAAAAAATGGAGTTCAATAAGATTTGAAATTATTTCTTAAATATTCAAGACAGACATCTTTTTACATCTTTTAGGAAGGCTTAACTATCACAGCATGAAATCCTGGCCTTATTGAAGTCAATGGGAGTTTTGTTATTGATTTCAATAGATTCAACTAAAATTTCACATCCATAGTTTTGAGTCTAAATTATCATGAAAACGCACGAATAAGGGATAATGGTAAGAAGGATATTGTTTTCCTATTTTAGAGACATTATTAAGGTATTATAGCTTCATTAATATAAATATTTTCTTTTCTTCACTTGACATGAAATTTTAGACGTGATTCAGTTTATAAGAGGATGACAAGTTCATTAGATTTCAATAGCATCAGAAGTTTTACCCTTTTTATTTCAGAATTAAAAAACAATAATATGCCTATTATGTTCATAATCATGTACCTGATATGTAGCCAATATTGTGCAGCCAATGTTGAAGACGGCATTTCAAATATACAAGCCAGGTCTGGTGCAAGTATTTAAATGTTTTTTCCTTCATAATTTGAAATTTGCATTCTTATTTATTTGAGCACTCTACTTGCTGATAGATAACAACTCTTTTCACAAGTTTAACTCTGTTTTATGAGGCAGGAACTCAACCAGTAACTGACTGTGGTAAATACATGAAACTTGCACAAATAGGGCAATGTCAGAGATATTTTGTTTATTTTATTAAGAAATCTGTAACTACACCTCTACCCCGAATATAACATGAATTCGAATATAACATGGTAAAGCAGTGATCCAGGGGGCGGGGCTGCGCAATCTGGAGGATCAAAGCAAGTTCAATATAACATGGCTTCACCTATAACACGGTAAGATTTTTTGGCTCCCAAGGACAGGCATTATATCGGGGTAGAGGTGTATATATAGGTTGTACCAAGCCAGGTAAAAAGGAAAACCCTTTCTGAGGGTGTGTGTGAGTGAGGGAAAGAAAAGTGGCTAGGTAAGATATTCAACTACTTAGACACAACCTATGCATGACCAGAACTGTAGGTTAAGTAGTCTGGACTTCCTAGTATGAATCAGACTATTACAAGAAGCAATTTGTATATGTCCAAATTAATGATATCTCATGTTTCAGACACCATAATGTAAATTACTTGATTTCTCTGACACAGTCACCTTTAATTTGGTCTTGACAACATTCAGATCCATATCAATTTTAAGGAAAAAATCAAACTAAAATATTTCATAAACTAGGAAAGTAACAAGTTTTGTGAAAAGTTGTGTGTTTACAGAACAATTTTCACATTATACAATAAATAATTTAAAAGCTGCCTTTTAAACATTCATGGATGTTCTCCCCACTATATTTTATACTGAAACAAAGAAGTTATTTTCTGTCTCAACCTTTGCGTGGGCCTTTAGTGTAAACAGCCAGCATGGTAACTTGCAGGTGCTTATATCTTATTTCAAACTCAAACACAGCAGGTCTGTTCAGAAAAGCATCCTGATTTTGCTTTATACTGTCTGTGAAAGAGAACATGCTGAACACAGATTGGATTTTTACTACATCAGAATCTCCCAAGTTAGTGTAACAACTGTTAACCTGTCAATTATTTGGGCTTGATCCTGTGCTCACTGAAGTCAATGGGAAAGCACCCCTTGACTTTAATGGTGCAGGATCAGAACTATTTTTTTGTCTTCACTCTACTGAGCTGCTTCCAGGTTATTGATATAGACTCTGATCCAGCAAATTGCTTAAGCACATGCTTAAATTTTAAGCATGTAAGTGAGTCCCACTGAAGTCTGGATGTGGGTGGTAGGCCTCAGTCCAGCAGAATTATAAATCCAGAACTCCTATGCACTTCAGTAAGACTTACATATTTGGGTTGATTGAAATATCAGTCCAAAGACCAGGAAGCTAAGTCACAAAGAAAGAGAAAATATGACTACACCCATTAGCATGGGTCCTTCTCCACCAATAACTTTCTTATATCTGTTACATAAAACAAGGTTTAGTTAGATACTGAATTCAAAGGGGAGTTTTGCCTTGTGTTTTTTGGCCTATACATTTACCCTAATTGTGAGCTTATCTGTGAGAAGTAAATGAAAAGTCATAAAATGTGACCTCCTGGCGCCACAGCCTGGTTCTGCCCCAGCTCTGGGAAGAGAGGGCTCGACATGGCTAGGGGATGTGAAGAGAAAAGTTTGGGAACACTGGCTTTCAGCACCCCACTGTAAAGGTGTCCAGCGCCACTGACAATTCTTTTCACTGCATTGCTTCCCACTTTAGAAATATCAGAATAGTATTTATTTCTTGTTAACTGACATATGAACTCCAGCATCTGGGATACCTCCCGGAGGCCAATAACGTCGATTTCCGTCCACACTAACCGTAATCCGATATATTAATATCAAATATAGCGCTACTCCTCTCGTCGGGGTGGAGTACAGAAATCGATTTAAAGAGCCCTTTATATCGATATAAAGGGCGTTGTAGTGAACGGGTACAGCGTTAAGTTGATTTAACGCTCTTTAAATTGATTTAAATGCGTAGTGTAGACCAGGTCTGACATCACCTTGTCTATTGACTTTGACTAAATTCCAAATACCTCCTGGGATTTGAGACTTTGTTTCCCCTCCATTCATGTGCCCTTTTTTTTCTCCCCACCTTATTTCTTCTCTTTCCTAAACCACTCTTTTTGTCTCCTGCTTAAGAGAGTCTAGCTTAGCTAGCCAAGATTGCAATGCCCCGTAGCTAAAAAGCAATACACTGAACAGCCTAATTCTGGTAAAAGTTTGCAAGCTCTTTGATTGGCTAATACGACCATGTGCCATTCCTGTGTCTTTTCAGCAATGAGGTTGCAAGTGAGAGGTAACACACCAGAGACAGAAGCCACATTTTCTCTCTTGCTTGTGTTTATCTTGTTTTGTCTTTTAGGAAATGGGATCAAACTTTAACAACAGAAACAACAGCAGCTTATTTCCATTTCCCCAAAAGGACAGTTATCACCATATTTACTATCATCTAAAACCTGTCAAACAGAGGGATTTCCTTCTATAAAAACTCTCCAACAAAAGAGAAAGGAAAGGGATATTGTTAAAATGAAAGCCTTATTTAATACTTCACATTTCAAAAGCCATAACTGTTTTCCTTCTTTTCTATCTCTTTGACAAAAGGTTAAAGGGACTTTTAATAGTGTTTTATCCATGGTACCAATGCAGGTTGAGGTCTCTGTATACCAAACCCAGAGCTTTGTTTAAAACTTTTCATGCTGAACTGTAACCACATCATAGTCATACATTTGACTCTTTAAGCCAACTTATTCCATCAAAATTAATACAACCCTTAAAGTTTAGAATAACATTTTTAATCATAGAATGATTCTCCTATAAGATTTCAGTCTTTGCTTCTACATTCTGCAGAAAAATAAATGTTTTAGAGCTGCAGTACAGATTTATGCATCCCACTGCTAATCCCCAGGGTATACGTCTATTGTTCTCTCCCATACAATGGGTGTAATGTTTGGTCAGGAAGTCTGCAGAGCAGTTGTTTCTTACTGATCACCTTGCATCCTCTTCCCTTTACATTATTCAGGAGATGCAGAGATTCTTTTTCATACTGGATTCCGAAATTCTGAAAACTATAGATTTTTGTTTACAGAGAAGTTAACCAAAAAAGTGTTTGTGAGATTCCCTGGAAATCAGGTTACCTGTGATCCATGAGCAAACTCATCCCTTATTAAAATGAGCTCTAAAATGCCATGAAGCAGTATACTGAACACCAAAAAAGAGTCCAAGAACTCCTGAATTCTAATCTCAGCTGTACCACGGACTTTGTTGTGTGATCTTTGGTAACGCTTCTCAACTCTCTGGCCTCATCCATAAAATGGGGAGAATAATGTTTTATAAAATGTATATTTATTATCTCATTTGTCAATTTCAAATTCAAGCACGCTAAAATAAAAGCTGAGTTGGCAGCCACTCTTACTCTGTGGACTTATCATAGGATTCCATTTGTTCCTAGGCAGCCAGCATTGCAACTCTTTATTTTATTTCTATTGCAAGAATCATTACAAGAAGCTTTTGGTCTATAAACAGTAAGGAAGCAGTGTATCATCCAGCAAATACCTTTAATACATTTTTGCTTTGTGAGACTATATATAAATACTCATAATGAATAATCTATTCCTCTTTTTTTAAATGACACTTAACTTAAACATACCACTGAATAATTAGAGTCATTTAGTATAATAAATATCACAGAAAGAAAATGATCACAACAGAAAATGAAAGGTTTTGATAAACTTCAAGTAACTCATGGAGAGAATCTGGTTAGGATGACAGGATGGACATTAAGACTTTCAGAATAAGTGTCCTCATTCTAGAATATTAAAATTTTGGACCCTGAAATCTGGAGAAACAGCCTCTCCTAAATGTAATTGAGTTTTTAAAGGTTTCTGTAAAGTTCAGTCTCGATTTAGGATGAAGAATTTTAAGCCTGCATGGCTATAAATAAAATACTTTCTTTAGTGTTTGAACCAAGCATATTTTTTTTCTTGTCAGCAGAAAAAAATGATCATTCGAAGGAAAGGAAATACGACTGATAAGTTCAAACTAGTTTTCATCCATGTTATGCTGTTTGATCACCACATATCAAAGCAATTATTATATTTCTGTACTTCTCTCTTTTATTTGAGGTTATCTGACACATATTAAACTGTTTCAATTAAAAATCCTGTTTTGGAATCTGGTGTCTAAATTTAGGTTTCCTTATAATAGTTGTATTTTTCCTCTTTTCTTTCCAAGGCTTCTTTTCTTGTAAACCCTCAATATTAATTCATTTGAAAATAAATAAAAAAAATATCAAATTCAACTCTACTTGCTCAAGCACACACACAAAAACTTGGAAGATGAGACAACATAAGCAATTTTAAGACGTAGAAAAAAGGCAGCTGGAGAGAAATAAATGGCAAAGATTCAAAACCATTCTTTACAAATGGAAATCAACAGACAAATCCACATGCTATAGCAGTTTTATATGTAAGCACTTAATTCATTGGCTTCCTTGGGACTACTTGGGTAAGTGCTCACCAGGATGTGTAAGGGCTCCAGAATCAAGCCCCCAGTGAATACTTGTAAATGAATAATTCAGTCACAGGAAGCAGGATTGATTTGCAAACAGAAAAATAGAACTAAATTCAGAATGAATAGGAGGCTTATATTATTTGCCCTTGAACCACTTTTACTTCCATGTAACTCCATTGGCTTCAGTAGAGTTACCCCTAATATCAGTGACGCCAACTTTTGCAAGTAATGTCCATCATGGAAGATATGGTTCAGCAAGGGAGAGGGCCCATACTGGAAAATGAGAAACACAACAGTATGCTTTTATGTTTCTGAATTGATTTTTCTTTAAACAAAAAAAGCTTTTCATTCTTTTCATTTTATGAAATGTTGCATTTAGTGAAAAGTTTCGATACTGTGACTTTTCATCACAATTTGGGATGAAAAAAATGTTGGCATTTTTTAGAATTTCTTGCAGGATAGAAATTTCATTTTTTCCCTTAAGTTCCACAGCAAAGGTGTACAATTCCACTACTGCGTCTCTTCCAGGAGACCTTGTTGTTTATCAGAAATGATAAAGGCCAATATTCTTACATCCTGGGTTGAGTCTTCCAAGACCATCCAAGCAGGGGGTGTTACTACATTTGGTTAAAATATATGTAGCTACTAGACCACAGTCTGCTTCAAGAGCCTGGAAGAAAAACCAAGAATATAGGTACCCAGCATTCCACTTCTGTCTCACAAACACTTGTGCAATCCTTTGCTATTGTGCATATTGTGTTCCCCTGTATGAGTTGCTCCACATAGAAGATAATAGTAGGATTCCCACATCACTGGTTATTCCTATAGATGAAGTGGAACAATTATGTGCTACAGATCTGAAAGCTAATGTTCCATGTGCAGATGAAAGGAAAAAAGAAGAAAAATGCATACAGGCTAATATAAGGACCTTGGGCTGATTATCACAATGATTTTATATTGTGATTAGATGCAGATCTGTAGGTTATGCTAATATTTGTTTTATACTGTTGTATTTTGGTTAATGGGAGATGTCGCTTTAAGAACACGGTGTGGGAGGCTGTATTTATTGAGACTGAGAGCATATGTAACTCTGCATATGTAAATTCCAAAAGGTCAGACCTTGATGTAATACATTTATCTTCCCCCCAAAAGCAAACCTCATTCTCAGAGATGTAACATAGCACTTGCAGAGACGGGATGCCTCAGGCCAGTATAAATGAGTTAGTGAACGTTTTTATAGGTTTGAACCTTGCTCAGCTCAGCAGAGACTGAGTTGTTCCTCTCCATCTGAAGTTTGATAGCCTCTGTATTATATGAGTCCGGGAAGTCCTACTTGCAGCATCCATATTGCAACCTCACCACTGTTCTTTGAATTAGACTGTAAGCTTGTCAGGACAGGGACTATTTCTTACTAACTGTTGGTGTTAAGCACTGTACAATGGGACCCAAGTCTTAGAGCTCCTGTAGTGGGGCAAAAACACCCTACTCACTGTAAATTTGTGAGTGTGGAAACATGCTAATCATCACCCACATTCGGGTACACGTGTAGTTCAAAAGTCAGAAAAGACACCAAAAATTAAAAAAAGCTCATAATTTGGAGGGTAGCAGAAGGAGGAGTCAAATTCATGACTCTAACTTTCAAGGCTGGCATTAGTATGAAGTACACTAGTCCCACTTTTTACAAAGAACAATTCAACCAGCTGTGGAGATGGGAGATTGGTTCTGCATTCATTCAGCACCTAAAACTTGAAGGCAATGGGAGTTTTGGGAACCTAAGAATGCAAGATTGGGCCCAATCTTTAGATCAGCGTAAATACGTTTGGAAGGGAGGATTCTTAAGTGAACAACTTTTCTTCTGAAAACTATTAAAGAATTATTTTAAAATCCACCTCCACTTCTTGGCCTCACTTTTACCTTGTCAGTCTTAATTGCTTTTAACTTTTATTCAGCTGTCACATTTCTGTCACTCGTTTTCTTTTTTGAAAAAGTTACCATCTGTGTGGATCAACAATATTTTCATTCCGACACCATTTTCTTCCTCAACATATGGCTTCAGTTTCTAACGCAGATCTGAATACTTGAAGATTGTTGTCAACTACCATGCCACCAATTTGAATGAATCAGCTTCGACATTTTACCAATTATACTGCACAACACTTTAAAGACAAAAATATAAATAGCACTTAGTTGGCTGAAAAATTCAATTGAGCTTACTCATTTAGGAACACAAAACATTTCCCAGTGGGGTGTTTTTGGCTGTTGTTTTTTTGGTGAGAGAGTAGCAAATTCAGTTTTGTCATCCTCACTTTTGAGTTAGTAACTGCATGTCATTGAAATATTTCAGCTAGTATTGGATAGAATAGAGATGTTATATTTTAGTGGACTGGCAGTCACTGAAATATTATGTTGATACTGATGGTAATGTTGCCTATTTGTTTCCATTCTAATCCTCTGGTTTAGGTTACTCAAACTGCTGACATTTTCATTTTCAGGTCCTTGAGATCTGAAAGATGTTTTTCTTATTTTTAAAGTTGGAGCAGAAAGAGTTCAACCATTTTTTAGTACAAACAGGTTTAAAAAATTCACTTTCCCCATTAGTAAATCAATATCTATATAGATAGATATATTTCAGTGCTCTTTCTGAAGCGAAAATGGCAGAGAATAGAAAGTTGGAACATAACTTGGAAATAGAACTTGCTGAAAAGTGACTTTGAATGTTCTGGTGAAAAATGGTTTCAGTTTGACCAAGTTGTTAGTCATTGGGAGTAATATGTGTGTGCAATACATTCTACAACATATTTTTCACTGAACTTGTAAACAGATTGATCTGACAAACTGATGAGTGCCTTTAACTCCCATCAACCTCAGAGCAGTTGAAGATGCTCAGTAGGGCTAGTTGAAAATCTTCTGTCAAAACTGTGTTTGAAAGGAAAATTTGGTTTTCGACTAAACAAAATGTTTTCACAAGAATGCTCTTTTTTCCATATATAAAAAGATTTTTTGGTGAAACAGCTTATGAAAAGAAAAATGTATTTGCCAAAAACTGATAGTGCCCAAAATGCATCTTCTGAGGAAGACTATACTGTCCACTTGTGCTCTGCCAACTTAGCTGTCTAATGAAACATAAATCTAAAGTGCAAAGAATAAGGGAAGGATGTTGAGCACCATGTAAGGTTCACAAGTAGAAGCCTTGCTCTGATGCACCTTTCAAGGTCAGCAATACAGCTGCTCTTCCAGCCTATAGACTGCAATCTTCTATGCAGACACGGCTGTCCTTACCATGAGGCAAACTGAGACGGCCGCCTCAGGTGCCAGACTGGGGGTGAGGGGAGTGCCACTAGGACCCAAAGTGTAGAAAATTGTGTCTGCTGCTGGTGCATATGTATTCTCTCTGCTCTGGATACACAGAGATGGTGGAGTGCTGTGCTGGAGGAAGGAGGGCACAACAGACATAACAGGCAGGCAGGAGAAAAGGTGAGAGGGAATAACAGAAAGCAGCAGGAGGGAGGGAAAGAGAGGAGGAGGAGGAGGAGCCTCTTATGTACATCTCTAGCACCCCCAAGAGCCTGGAAGAATTAACACCAGCTTCTCATGGAGCTTCCTGTTTCCTGCTGCTTCCCTAAAACAACTTTAGGAGAACAGGCAGTCAACTGAAGTTATAGGAGCCAGTTAGGCCCTTAAGACTCTGACATCTTCCCTCACTCAGGGCTGCTACCAAGCTGCTTATTTGTCCCCTTCAATTGAGTGTTGAGAGCCACTATAGCTGGAAAAGAAGAGCAGTCATGAGTGAAAGAAGAAAACACCCCTCTGGGACAGCATTTAGAAAAAGAAAGAAAGTAAAGGAAGTAAAAGAAGCTTTTCTGTCTAAGCAGGAAGGAGGTCTCCTGAGATACATAGACACAAAGGTTCATGGTGAGCCTTCTGGCCCCAGTGAGGATGTGAGTGGTGAGGAGATGCCTCATCTTCCAGTTAGTCAGAGTGCAGGTGACCTGGCAGCTGCTGCACATCCATATCTCCATATCAAATGGATATAACCATGCACATTCCTAAAGAAAAGCGTAAATCAGAGAAGAGTGTGGTGGAGGTGCAAGAAACAGCTACTACTGAGTTTAATTCCTGAAGTCTAGAATCCAGGACTGTGGACCCACTTGAGCAGTAGCCTGAGGGACTTCCTTGTACTACATGGGCCACAGCAAGTGAAAAACTTCATGTTCCCCAAAGACAATTAAAATAGAAGTTTCCATCTAACACATTACTGGAGTGAAATCCCCAGTGTGACAAAGTGGAGACGCCATGGTTTATGTACTCAAAATCCACAATGCTGCATACTGTTTTTGTTGCAAACTCTTCCAGTCTAACATTCCAGCCACATTGAGTTATACAGGAACAACGGACTGGAAAAATTGTGGAGCTGCATGGTGAGTTTTGATGCTGTTACTCCAGGAGCATCTAAGAAGAGTTCACCACCAAGAATGTAACACACACGATCTACCTAGGAAAAACAATTCAAAATAGATCATTAGTTAACTGGCCAACAAAAGTCATACAGAAAGATTGTGCAGATCTTTGAAGTCAGCAGATATTACTCTTGTTATCTGACTGCCCACCTGAATCCAGCCATATGGAACAAATGACTTTAATGTGTGTTTTTAACAATAGCAACCTAGTGAAAATGTCCCTGCAATGGTGACTGTCAGAGAGCATTTTGTTTAAGAATTTATGACACTGAATGTACTACAAGAGCTCGTATTGAACAACGTACTTCTTAAAAAAAGCTGGAAGATACAGAATTGCATACTGACATGATGGAGTCAGGCTACGATAATGGTGCCAACATGAAAGGAAAGAACAGAGGAGTGCAGACACAGATCTGAGAGTTAAACCCTCAAGTTTTTTTTGTCCCATGCAGTTCTCATTCATTGAACTTGGTGGTCAGTGATGCAGCAACAGCTTCTAGTGAGGCTGCTGAATTTTTTAACGTAATTCAAAGCATCTGTGTATTTTTCTCTGCATCAACTCACTGATGGCAAATTTTAAAGCAACATCTGGGAACATCCTCCCTGACACTGAAACCACTGAGTGCCACATGATGAGAAAGTCGAGTGGAGGCGCTAAAGCTTATCAAACATCAAATTGGGAAGATAAATGATGCCATAGTTGCCATTATGGAGGATAATGCTATGACAGAAACTGTTCATTGGAGAACAATGGTAGAGGGAAATGGAATCATCAGAAACATACATAACTTCAAATTTCTGTTTGGCTTAGGGTATGTCTACACTACAAAATTAGGTCAATTTAATAGAAGTCGATTTTTTAGAAATCGATTTGATACAGTCGATTGTGCGTGTCCCTACTAAGTGCATTAAGTCGGAGGAGTGCATCCACAGTACCGAGGCTAGCGTCGACTTTTGGAGGATTGTACTTTGGTAGCTATCCCACAATTCCTGCAGTCTCCGCTGCCCATTGGAATTCTGGGTTAAGCTCCCAATGCCTGATGGGGCAAAAACATTGTCACGGGTGGTTCTGGGTACATGTCGTGAGGCCCTCCTCCCCTCTTCCCTCCATGAATGCAATGGCAAAAAAATCGATTCTCACCTTTTTTCTTGAGTTACCCATGCAGATGACATACTATGGCAAGCATGGAGCTCGCTAAGCTCACCGTCACTGTATGTCTCCTGAGTGCTACCGGCAGATGTGGTACTGCAGTGCTACACAGCAGCCTCCCCTTGCCTTGCCTTGTGGACGGCAGATGGTGCAATTTGACTGCTAACCATTGTTGTCGTCCAATGGGTGCTGTTGGCCAACCTTGGTTAGGTTGGTTGGGGGAGCCTGGACAAAAACGGGAGTGACTCCAGGTCATTCTCTTCTTTAACTTTTGTCTAATGGAGATTCAGTCCTGCCTGAAATATCATGCCAGCTGAAGGCTTCTGCCTCAGGCTGCTTTCCCAGTCGGCAGCACCACTGTGGTCGCACCTACCCCAGCCTACCCCTTTGCCTCCATGGCTCATAGACTGACAGTAAAAGTAAGCCAGCAGTCAACATAGCCCTGGCAAGTGCAGAATGATGGTAAGAAGTGCCTTTGGACATTTAAAACTTAACTGGCACGTTTACGACCAATAGACCTCAGCAAAACCAATATTCTCCCTTTGTTATTACTGCCTGCGCGGGATAGGGAATGGCGGCACAGTAACACACTGAGAAGGGACAGACAGAGGGTAGAAGGAGCAGAGACACTAATGGTGAGCCCATCAAAGGGCCACCGATCGCAGAGCTTAGACTGATGGCCCTAAATTGGGGCGAAGGGACATTCCTGAGATTACACACAGCCGACCCAGGAACGCTCTTACAGGCTAAGAGCACCGAGTGCATGTAGACGAGGGAGATAGTCACCTGAGCGAGGAGAGCATTATGGAAGAGAACCACGATCCACATAACCGAGGTCCAGCCATCTAACCCCAAGAGATAAGGAAGAGGACCGATTGCGCTATATGACTATATGATGAAAACTGCTCCCCTCAGTTACCACCGTGCACAACTAGCTCCCTGAGGGTTGTCCCTATGCTCATACTACACCACAGCCCTCGGCCACGGCTCTCAGCCTGAGTGCTTCGGCGACGACAGAGCAATAATGTCACTAGGTGCAAATCAACCTGCAGATTCTTTGAGACGTCATCAGAACCACAATGTGCCCGGCGCGATACTCACGTGCAGGCAATCCGGACCGGGGTGGGGGAGGAGGGAAGCACAGAGTGGAAAGTTTGTAGGGTACTCCTAAGAATGGCATGCAGCTCAATCAGAGAAAAGCGGCAAAGTCCTGGGCCTAACCTGAGAGCTGTTTTGCCTTCGCTGGTTCTTGACAGGCTCATGCAGTACCATCAGAGCTCCGCGGCTTCCCGCTAGAGTACCTCCTGTCTGCTGTACAGATCAGCTGCCTCCGGCATTTGAGTCATGCAGGCTCGAAAGGGAGATGATATACCATCAAATTATATGGCCAGTACCGCGCATTTTGTCACCACACTAAGAGATTAGTCGCCCAATAATAGCGATCATACTATGCAGAATACCTCTGGTGAGCCGAGTGCTGTAAGCTACATGTTGTAGATTGGCTGGACACGGGCACCGACCATGTCACGTCTGGCGAGAAGAATACGAGCCTATGGATCGAGCCTGTGCTGATAGCATGCCTCGCTGTGCTGACCAACAGGAAACTGAAATTCAAGTTCGCGGGGTCTTTCTCCTACCTGGCCAGGCATCTGAGGGGAGGGGGGGGGGGGGGGGGGAGAGACGCGGGGAGAGGGAGGGGGAAAGGGTGGGGGGGGAGAAGGCTGTCCAAGAAGAGGTCACCATGGAGCACTTGGGTAGCTCCTGGAACCAATTACCGCAAATTTGCGTCCACACTACCCCATAATTTATCCCACATGGTTGATTTCAGTAAAAATCTCCTCGTCGGTGAGGGAGTATACATGATAATTGATTTAAGAGCCCTTTAAAGTCAACAAAAATGCTTCGCCGTGTGCGGGTGCAGGGTAAATCGATCTATGATGCGTCTAAATTCGTACCTAACTCGTATGTATGACCTGGCTTTAGTGCTGCATGACATATCTGTTTGAAATAATGTTGTATGGGCGAGAGAGCGAGAGAGCGCCTGATTAATTCATGGTAGACAATGGACAACTGAAACAAGCAAGAGGGTCAGACTACCATCTTGACCGTCAGTGAATTTAGGATTCGAAAACATCTGAAGACTTGCACTCAGAAGTTGGCCTAGAGGAACTTCACAACAAACTATTTTCCCACCCATGCAGAATACAAGAGTTTACTGAACGAAGAGCGGTGTTTATTTATTTGCTATTGTGCATGGATATCCCATTAACAGACCCCTAAAAATTCAGACATTTCAATAGGTTGAGAATCTTTACCAGGTACTTAGATTGTGCAATACCAGTCAGTTGAAGACACTAATCACAAGCTCAGAACACTAGCATAAGTTGAGATGTTGATGATATTTCCAAACCTCATTATATATTCCCATATATATGATCACACACACATTCGCAGGTCATTCTAGAGATAGTGTTGGAACAGTGGTGAATGCGCAAGTATTGAGTCGAGTTGTTTAGCGTGCTGAACGAAGCTATTCAAAGGCAGCGATCAACTCTAAAGGTCTATATATAGTCACGAGAGATAATTATAATGATCCACCCCTTCTTTCCACAATGCTTTTGATGCTCTGCACATACTTTGCTAACACCCCTCTGCTAAACAGGGTTGCCGGAGGGAAACGCCAGCCTTCTCCCAAGCTGAAGTTAATAAAAACAAATCTGTGCTCCACAATGACACAGGAGAGGCTGGTCGGCCTTGCAACTATCTCAATATAGCATGAGCTGGCCCAGACTGCGGACCTTCGGCAGGAAGCTGTTCAAACCTTTGCAACCAAGAAGGCACGGAAAGCATCACCTTCATTATTCAAACAGATAAAAATGCCAGTGTTACTATGCAGATAAGAAAAGTTACATTTGCTGTTTAGGCGTTTGAAAGTTAAGTGTTACTTAAAATTTTTGAACAAGGCATTTTAAGTTGTTAGTTCTCTTTTATTGGGATAGGTAGCAGAGCAGTCCCATGAGAGGAATAGAACAGGAAGAAGGCAGAATTGAGACCTTTCAAAGTTTTGACCCAAGTGAGGGGGAATGGGGGCATCATTTGAGCTCCCCACCTCAGGTGCCAAAATGTTGTCGGCCAGCCTTGTCTGCAGACCTTCACTACGAGGTGTATGAAGTACTAGCGCAATTGGACTGCATAAACAAATGCGTATCTATGCCCACACCAGCCCCTGTTTCATTCCCAGTCTAATTCCAGTTTGAATTTCCATAGCAACTTATGATGCAGAGGATGTGCATGTACCCTGGTTCAGCTACTGAGCCAACAATTTCTGGCACATACCTACCTTCACACCTGGAGTATATCACTCACTATGAGTACTACAAGAAAGAGCTCTGCTCTTGCATGCGATCAGACAGCCACATGAAAGAACCCATCTTCTGCAACTCCCAGGAGACATGCAGCTGGGGAAGGTCTGTAAATTAGGTTGTAGAAAAAAGTATGATATTGTATTGGATGAGAACAATCATGTGATTCAGTCATAATTCCTTTCATGGACTGCTTCTGGGCCACCCTTTATAAAGAGCAAGATGTAAAGTCCCAATCTAATCTGATGCTATAATTTTCTTACATAAACTAAATTGTGTAATACTCTGAGCACTTCAGCAGTGAGACATTTAGAAATCAAATCAGGATGATGGGTATTTTATTTTACATTTGCAGAGATATTTGTATTTATAAAACAAGTGAGAGCAAAAAAGTAATGACGTGAAGATGGGAAAAAAATCAATCAGACTTACTTCAGATCTCAAATGACATGTAGTTACTACAGCCAATAACATGAAAAATACTTTTCAGTTCTTTTTGGGTAGTTTAAACTGACATTTGTGGGATGGAGGCAGGAAGCACCACATGTCTATATTTCACTATAAAGTAAATCTTGCGTCTATGACCAGCGTTACAATCAGTTATGGTCTTGTATTTTTTAAAGCTGAAACTCATTTCGTTTAAGATTAATCTGATTTTGGTATAAATATCAAGGAGGATCACAGGGTTTAAAAGACACATTGAAACAGCTTGAATGAGTTTCAAGTGAGGAAACCATTCTCTGTAACACGATATAGCTGAGGCTACAGCATCAACAAGCCTTTATGATGTTTGTTATGCTAAGTGACATGCTATCTTTTTTTTAAATAGCACAGCAGATTATGGTAAGATAGTCTATCCACTGGTATGGATAACAACCAAACTGAGACATGTGGAATGAAATCTGTATTCCAGTCAATGGTTGTAGTGTATAATTAAGTACTATATGCAGTTAAATGAGTCTCTTGTCTCACTGTAATGAATATCTACATCCATCCTAACAGTTAATGAGGAATAAATGACATATTATCAATGAATGGCAGTATCTAAATAGCTCTGCAACAAAAAACAGAATATTAAAATGTGTAGCTAAAATAGATCTTAAATGATAATGAACTTACTCAGACAATTAATTATTTTAAAAAGCCTCTAGGAAAGTTTACTGCTTTTTGGAAAGAACTTGTTTAAGCAGACTTGTACATTTGCAGACTCAGTTAACAAGTGGCCTTTTAAAAGTCACATACCAATTCTTAAAGGAACAACACTGCAATAGTGTTGAAGTCACTCCGGTGCAGCCGGTGTTGGTCAAGTGTGGCATAGTTGGTGAGCCCTGTATCATTTCCCTTCACCCAGATTATCAGCAAGTCCAGACAGACATTTTAAATTGAAGAGCACACCTCCTCCCATTTTCTAAAGCTCTCATTTATTAAAAGATCCATACATTAAAAGTTAAAAAAACCCTGAGCCTGTTTTTGTCTTGAGAAAAGAAGACTGATGGGGGAACTGATCACAGTTTTCAAATATGTTAAAGGCTGTTACAAAGAAGATGGTGATCAATTGTTCTCCATGTCCACTGAAGGTAGGACAGGAAGGAATGGGCTTAATGTACAGCAAGAGAGATTTATGCTAGATATAAGGAAAAACGTTCTAACTATAAGGGTAGTTAAACTCTGGAATAGGTTCCAAGGGAGGTTATGGAATCCCCATCACTGGAGCTTTTTAAGAATCAGTTAGACAAACACTGTCAGAGATGCTCTAGGTTTACTGCATTTTGCCACAGCACAAGGGGGTGAACTGGATGACTTGACATCTCTTTTAGCCCTACACTTCTATGTGTAAGTAAGATCTTACTCAGACATTTGTTATCTCTGTCTTCGTGTTTCATAAGACACTTCTTTCCTGTACCCGTAAGCAGCCTCTGTTCCTGGAACTCTTCCTGGTTGCTTCTGTGCTACTCCTTTGTGTCCATCCTTAAGCAGAAATCCTGAGCTCTCTTCTTTGGAACTGGGCTGCATGAATTAGTCCTTCATTCTCTCCTTAATCAGAGTCTCTCCAGCTCTCTTCTCTGGACCTGGGTTCTCTGGTCCTTAAGCAGTAGCCCTCAGCTCTCCTCAGGAATTGAGTTCTAGGTTAACATGCTTCTCTCTCAGAAGCCTCTTTTCTTTAATCAGCCTCTGAAGGCTTAGCAGGCCAGACTTTCCCTGATGATGTCTTCCCTGCTAAGCAGGAGGCAGCAGCATTAACACTTGTCCCATTTTCCCAGCTCATCCTCAATTGACTGGGTGAGAGGGGAACTTTGTGCCACCCTCTCTGCAAGGCTCCTGGCCCCAGACCCATAAAGAAACAGATTTTCCTCTCCAAAACTTCTTACTCCTGGGACCACTTCCTCTCTCCCAATGTTTCTGAGGTCTTTGCATGTATATATAATCATACCTTCCTGTCATAAACAGATGGTTAAGGGTTAATGCGTCTTTTATCTGTAAAGGGTTAAAAAGTTCACCTAACCTAGCTAACACTTGACCAGAGGAACCAATGATGGAACAAGATGTTTCAAAAGGAAGGAGGGAAGTTTTTCCTTTGTTTAGAGTTTTCATTTTCAGCCGGAGTGGAAAAGATCAAGGAACCAGCCTCTTATCAGAGTAGCAAGTTTTAGAAAGGAATAAATAGGTTTATGTTTATTTCTTTGTAACCTGTCTTATGCAATTAGAGGTAGAATCAAATTGGGTATTTGGGTATTATTTTTTTGTGTGTGTAACAAAATTTGTGCCCAGGGAATATCCTCTGTGTTTGAAATCTGTTGTCTGTGAGAGTAGCTGGTATGCTAATCTCTCCCAGAGGGTTTTCTTTTACCTTTCTTTTCTTTAATTAAAAGCCTTTTTCTTAATACCTGATTGATTTTTCCTTGTTTTTAAATCCAAGGGGATTGGATCTGG
>NC_133770.1:168518230-168584658 GCF_003597395.2 Chelonoidis abingdonii | reverse complement strand
AAAAAGGTGCAAGAAATGCTATAGTTGACAGTTCACTGGGGAAGACTCCTTCTAAAATTCATCAGTTAGTGATCGGCACAAATTCTGAAGCACAAGAGTTGATATCCCCTAATTTCTTCTTCTTCAGTCCTGTGTAATATAACAAGATGATCTCACTGCCCACATGAATATCACATTCATTTTTGAATCCTACTAAGTTCTTGACCAGGGGTATCATTATGACAGAATGTACCCCTGTATCCAATCTTACATACTATTGTAATAATCTTTGTACAAAGTATGTCATAATTTCCTGATCAATGTTGTCCTGATAAAATATGTGTGGCAAAATTATATGTGAAGTTATGATTCCACTGTATAGTGTTAACAACACATTTCAAACTGAGGTTGGCAAATAGGTCTTTCTTAAACAAGGGAATTTGTGCTTTGCTTAATTTGCATTTAAGCAGTAAACACAGTCATCAAGCAAGAAAGGGAAAAAAAGGAACCTCAAACAGGTGAGAAAAAAAGCTGCAGAGAACATCCTTCCATATAGACTTTTAGTTTCCGGATACATAATTGGAAATGTTTTTCCAAAGGGAGACTGAAACAATAAAAAGGAGGTGAAGCACCTCAAGACACATCCTCTTTCTCTCTACTTGCCTTCTAATTCTCTGCACCTGAAGGAACAGAGGATGCCTTCACTGAATTCTGGAAAAAGAGGTCCTGACCTAGAGAGTTTGGTCAGTAAGACTACTCAAAGCATATGGTGAGAAACTTTGCTTGAATCTGATAAAGTTTGTTAAGTTAGGCACCAGTAGTGTTTTAACTTTATTTTATTGTAACCATTTCTGACTTTTATGCCTCATTACTTAGAATCACTTAAAATCTATTTATTTGTAGTTAACAAATTTAGTTTATTGTTTTATCTAACCCATTGTGTTTAAATTGAAGTGTTTGGGAAATTCCATTTGGGGTGGCAAGTTCTGGGCATTTTATTTCTATTAAAGAAGTAACTGACTTCATATAAGCTTGTATTGTCCAGGACAGGGTTGCCAGTAAAGGACATACCTTTCTAGTGGAAAATATAAGATTTGGAATGTGCTGAGTTAACCCTGTAGTATAGCCAAGACTACTAAGAGCCAAGGTGTGGCTGGATAGCTGCAGCACACAGAGACATAGCTGGGAGTGGCTTGCATCCTGGAGGCTGTTTGTGAGCAGTCTAGGCTGGAGGCTATAGGAGCAAAGCAATGTAAAGGGCACCACTGATTACAGGGCAGGAGTGACAGCTACTCAGTAGTCTGGATTGTACCCTGGTATGTCACAATTATCTTCAAGCTATGACATTGCAGCTAGCGCAGAGAGAGGTGGCCTGCCTGTTAAGCAGTATTCCAGCAGAGAATAGATTACACCAGCACTCTTTATCTGCACTGGTTAACAGTTGACTTTGGGGTGAGGTTTAAATTGTTGGATTGTTATTTGTAAAGTCCTACCTAATTTGGGTTCTGACCAATGGAGAAAGCTGCTTTCTCCATAACTCCTGTGGGATCACATAAGAACTGCCCCTTCCTAATATATTGCATATGAGATGGTTCTTTTGCTCTAGAATTTGCTTTTCCCTTTGGTTCAGCAGTGCCTGGCTTTAATGACCTGCAGGATACACTGCAAGGAGCACTCATGTTCCCATATATTCCTTTGAGAATGGGGGATGCATGTGAAATGAAGTGGGAGAGAGGTGGAGTTTATGTCTATGACAGTGAATACATTTTCAGGAGTGTTTTGTTATTTAAGATCTTTTCATATATTGTGATAAAAGTTTGATGCCATAGCAAAGGAACTCTTAGAAATGTTTGCCTCAATTGGGATACCAAAAGAGATTCTGACAGACCGGGGCACCAACTTTTCATCCCAACTAACAGCGGAGTTATGCAAGCTACTAAAAATCCGGGCCCTGAAGACTTCTGTCTACCATCCTCAGACTTAATGCTTAGTCGTGAAATTTAATGGGAGCTTGAAATCAATGCTCTGTAAATTCGTAGAAGATGATCCACAGCATTAGTATAAACTGTTCCCTGCCTTGTTATTCGCAATATGTGAGGTACCCCAAGCATCTACAAAGTTTTCTCCATTTGAACTGCTGTAGGGAAGGTAACCCAGGGGATCCTGGACCTCCTTCATGAGACCTGGGAGGAACAAGAGTCCTGAGTTACCAGGTTCTTCCCATATATATTACAACTGTGAGAGCACCTTAAGAGACTCGGAGGGTTTGCCTGTGAGAACTTAATAAAAGCACAACAGACCTAGGAGCAGAGGTACAACCAGGGTGCCCATCTGTGGACCTTCGAACCAGGGGATCATGTCTGGTTGCTACTCCCATCATCTGAGTCCAAACTGTTAGCCAAATGGCAGGGACCGTTTGAAGTAGTCCAAAGGGTGGGACTGGTAGTTTACGAGGTTCTGTTGCCCAGACAGTGGCATGAGACCTGGGTGTACCACATCAACCTCCTAAAGGCCTGGAAAGCCCATGAGGACATGGTAATTGCCCCTTACCCAACTGAACCTGAATTAAGGCCAGACACTTAACCTCCTCCCCCTCTGACACAACAATGATTGACATCAGGAGCTCAATGAGGAATGTCAACAACTACTGTCTTTCTCAACCATTCTATCGCTCAGGACAGAAGTTGTGGGATCATCATCGACTGTTGCCCCAGAAGAGTGAGGGATCCTAAAGGAAAACTTGAGGCGATGCTAACCTTTGGGGTCATGTAAAAATCTCATAGTGAGTGGAGGAGACCTATCACCCTTGTTCCCAAGCTGGACAGGTCCATGATGTTCTGCATTGATTTTTAGAAAGTAAGTTCTGTCTCCAGGTTTGATGAATACCCTATGCCATGGGTAGATGAGGTACTGGAATGGCTGGGGAATGCCAAGCTCTCAATCTCACAAAAGGATATTGGCAAATCCCACTGACTCTGGCATCCCGGGAGAAGCCAGCCTTCACCACCCCCATTGGCCTCTTCCAATTTACGAACATGCCATTCGGGCTACATGGGTCTGCTGTGACCTTTCAGAGGCTTATGGACCAGTTAATGCGGCCACATGAGCAATACGTGGCTGCCTATATCAACAAAATAGTGATATTCAGTACCAACTGAGAGGACCGTCTTAGAAACGTCACCACTGTGCTGCAAGCCCTTGTAGAAGCCGGGTTGATGGCCAAGCCCTACAAGTGTCACCTAGGTAAAAAAGAGATAACATATCTGGGGTACATGGTGGGGCGGGGGCAGCTGTGTCCATTCGTGGATAAGGTCCAAGCCCTGAAGGACGGTTCAACCATCACAACAAGAGGCATGTGTGTCATAAACAGATGGTTAAGGGTTAATGTCTTTTTTACCTGTAAAGGGTTAAGAAGCTCAGTGAACCTGGCTGACACCTGACCAGAGGACCAATGGGGGGACAAGAGATACTTTCAAATCTTGGTGGAGGGAAGTCTTTGTGCTTCTTTTTTTGTTCATTGTTCATTCTTGGGGCTAAGAGGGACCAGACGTACACCCAGACTTCTCCAATCTTTCTGAATCAGTCTTTCATGTTTCAAAATTGTAAGTATAGCTGGCAAGGCGGATTAGTGTTATGTTTGTTTTCTTTCAACTTGTGAATGCTTTTCCTTTTGCTGGAAGGATTTTTACCTCTGTTTGCTGTAACTTTGAATCTCTGGCTGGGAGTGTCTCTAGTGTATATGAATCTGAGTACCCTGTACAGCATTTTCCCTCCTGATTTTACAGAGAAAGCTTTCACCTTTTCTTTCTTTAATTAAAAGCTTTCTTTTTAAGAACTTGATTGATTTTTCCTTGTTTTAGAATCCAAGGGATTGAGCCTAAACCCACCAGGGATTGGTGGGAGGGAAAGGATGTAGAGAGGGTTAATTCCTCGTTTGTTTAAGATCCAAGGAATTTGGATCAGTGTGAAGCTTCCCAAGGCAACCCAGGGAGGGGAAAGTCTGCTGGGGGAAAGGAGGGGATGGTTAATTTCTCCTTGTTTTAAGACCCAAGGGGTTTGGGTCTTGGGTTCCCCAGGGAAGGTTTCGGGGGACCGGAAGTGTGCCAGACATAGACTTCTGGCTGGTGGCAGCGTTACCAGATCTAAGCTAGGAATTAAGCTTAGAAGGGTCCATGCAGGTCCCCCACATTTTTACTCTAAAGTTCAAAGTGGGGGGAAAAACCTTGACAAGGTCAGACAGTTTCTAGGCCTGGCCAGCTACTTCAGATGCTTTGTTCCAGAGTTTGCCACATTAGCAGCACCCCTAAAAGACCTGATGAAAAATTCCCAACCAAAGAGCGTACAGTGGTGCCGGGACTGCAAATACACTTTGCAGGCCTTGAAGGCACGGATAAGTCAGGGGGAAGTCTTTTATCACCTGGATTTTGCAAAAAGGTTTATACTCCAGACTGACACTTCAGAGGTAGGCCTGGCAGCTGTCCTATCACAAGAGCATGGTGGAGAGGAACACCTGGTGCTTTACCCGAATAGGAAGTTATTCCCTCGCGAGACCAAGTACTCAATGATTGAGAAAGAGGCACTGGCTATGAAATGGGCCATTGAAGCACTACAATACTACAGGCTTGGGAACCACTTCTTGCTCATCACAGATCACGAACCTCTCCAATAGCTCCATTTTATGAAAGACACTAATGCCAGAATTATGAGATGGTACATTGCCCTCCAACCCTATGATTTTGAGGTACTTCACCGCTCAGGCTGAGCCCATGCAAATGAGGACTTCTCTTCCCAAATAGGAGAGGAAGAGGGTGAGGGGGGGACTTCCATCTGGTCTGGACTTGAGGGGGAGGTTGTGTGATGAGGTGAGCCAGCCTCGCACTGGACCGCCAGAGGAGGACCAATCATTGTGGGCCAAGGAGGCCATGCCCCCTCTTCCTTGCTGCACATGCTCCAAGTGGAGAACTCAGATAAAAGAAGGCACCCCAGGCCAGTCTGGGGGCGGGGATGGAAAAGGGAGGGAGTACACTGCTAGCTCCTGCATAGATACCCGTAGCACCCCTGCGGGTAAAACCTGGGGACTGGGACTACCTTCCAGATGACCCACTGGCTGTGGAGATCGCCATGAAATCCAGGCTCGTGCCCGTACAGGAAGCTGCCTAAATTATACCCCAGCCCCAAGAGACGTGAGACCTCTAGACTGATTATTCACTTGCTTTGCCCTGACCATGGGGCTAATTCCCCAACTGGTTGATTGTTTGCTGCCCCAGGAAGGAGGCTGCTGGGCTATAGACTAATTGTTTACTTTGCCTCTCCCAGGGACTGCAGGCTGCTTGCTGCTTCACTCTGACCCAGAAGCTAATTCCACAGACTGTTTGATAGTTTTGCCACTCAGAATCCACAGAATACCCATTTAGGTAACCCTGTTCATGGGCCAGACCATAGTTGGCAGAAATCACCCGCTTAACGAGGAAGCCCATGACTGAGCATTGGAGTGGACCACCCCCATATGGACTGATGAGAGTGCCCCAGCTTGACCAATTTTCCATCAAAAACAGTTTAAGCAGAACATTTTCAACCAGCTGTTTTAAAAAAAAAAAAATGGAGAAAGAAGCTTGAACTCAGAAAGCCAAACATTTTTGTTTGTTTAGAGAGAGATGGGCTCCCCCAAAACATTGAACATATTTTGCAAAAGTCAGATAAGTTATAATGACCCCACAATTTAGATAAAACTTGACAGATTTGCTTCAGCTATTCTAAAAATTGTTTCTTTTCTGGCCTATATAAGCATGAGAATTTTCTAGGTAAAGAGAATGTGTGGGGAAGGAGGAGAGAGTGTCTGCAGAGGAGGAAAATTGGACAATTTGGGTGGTGAGAAATTAAAAGAGGGCTTTTAATGGAATGCTGGTTGTGGCATTTAATGTGGAACAGCTGCAGTGGTAATAATAAAATAAAATAAATGTACAGTGCATTGCATTAATGTTTACTATGTACAAACTGAATATACTGGATAAACGTTATCCAAATTTCCTGTTTCATAAATTCTCATTGCACATAATGTTTATGAGAATGAAAGGTTACATTAGTTTGCTAGTCAGGGAGAATGTCATGGTCAAAGCAATCTACAAGCACAGCAGTGCTTTGACTGTAACCTGAAAGCAATTTTCAATGGAAGTGTTACAGTATCTCACATAAAAATTGATTTAAGAGTAAAGGCATGCTTTTAGGTTGCCTTAAGTAAGCGAAAGAATATGCAGAGTTGGTAATGTATATAAAACCTACAAAATATTATGTTCACTTATTGTCAGAAGGTAACTCATACTGCTGCTTTTAGAATGAAGTCATCTTGATCTCTCTAAAATAATAAAGAGAAAAGGTTTGGTGCAATCATAACATGAATTTGTTTAATGTTTTGTAAGATTAATAAACATTTTATTTACAATTTGTAGCAAGCATTAGGGAATCTAACTTACTTGTTTGTTAAGGACATAGATCTTGAAACATACTTTTTATGGTGAAATCAATTTAAATTTCCTTTCCATATTTGGTTGTCAATCACTATCAATCAGTAAAATCTTTTTAAAGCAAAGAACAGGAAAATTCACTGGTTTCCTTTCTTTGCAACTTTTCAAAGGAATCCTATGGGAAATGTGAATATGTTCAATGAATCAAACAATTTTGCATATAATTAAAAATACATTTTAGCTGCATTGAATATTTATTGTATACAGTATGCCATTTTTGTTTTCAACTGGGTTGGAAATGTTTTTCATACATAGCCATATAAAAAGAGTCAGTATTTAGAAGACTGGATATATGCTGTAATTACAAAAGCAGACCCTGTGTTTTTCAGTTTTCCTCTGAAGTCAGCAGATCTTAGTCAGTTTACAGTTATATTTTTGTAAATTTGGAGTAACTGTACTGAAATCAATGAAGTTACCCAAAGTTTCTGCCTGTTTAACAAAGCAAGATTTAACATCTGGATAGACCACATAGTTTTTCTAATCCGTAGCACAGCATTATGATGTCATTAAAGTCGGATCAATCAAGCCTTACTTATGCAAACCATTGAAGTCATTAGGATGTTTCGATGAGCAAAGGTTGCAGGATCACACATAAACTGGATAGACATTTTTTTTTTAATATTATGATTGTAGTTGTATGGGCCTACACAACCAGACTCATTTCACCCATTGCAGCATGGAGTGGGGGAATGTTGCCAGTGCCTTAGATGTTCACCCCAGACAGAGGACAAGCATTCTTCACAGTCCAACATCAGGTTTTTAGATTGGATTACACCACATTATTACAGCACTTTCACCATAATCATGTGAGAGGACACCCTCTTCAGTGAAGAGGAAGAAAAAGAGAAGGGACTGACCCTTGGTCTTACCCTAAAGAAAGGGGAGTAGGAAGGAGTCCGAAATGTGGACAATCAGTTTAGCGTCAACAGAATTGCCCCAATTTCAGTTATAATGGAAGTAAATGGGACTTAGGCTTCTAAAGATAAATTTTTCAAAAGAACCTAATTGATTTAGGAGCCTAAATCCCACAGACTTTCAATGAGACTTAAGCTCCTAAACACATAAATCACTATTGAAAATGGGACTAAGGGGCTTTTGAAAATTTTACCCCTAGTGAATTTGAAATTCTTAGCATACAACAAAAATCTCTAATATAAAACAAAACTTTAGACATCTGTCAAAATTATATTAGTGATGAATTAGAGGTCAACGTATTGCTAGCACAATCCTCCTCACCGCTCAGTCCCCTGAATCACTTCAGCTGGCTCTCAAAAATAATAGTAAAAATTCATATTTTAAAAGTGCATTTGTTTCTATAATGCTGGCAAAATACAAACATCTAAAACTTAACAGGGTGTCCTTAATGTCAGTGTTTCTAATACATAGATATATACATGAGATTCCTGATTTCCAGTAGAATCAAGACAATCTCAGCAGTGTTTTCACTTTGAACTTTATACATTCGGCTGGGTGCCACATCCTTCATCCCTCCACTGGCATAAGCTCAACTAGTGGCTCAGCAGTGAGATACATGAGTGGCATGTTTTCTAACACTGTACTATGTTTAGAATTCAGGGATGCATATCAATTTTTCCCATCTGAAGTTTATCTTTTAAGTCATGCTCTGACTCTGCAATAATAAAAATACATGTTGCAAAAACCTGTTTCCTGGGGAAATCATTTAGAATTGCTTACATGTTTCTGTAGTTTTAAAATATCTATTTTGCAACATGAACAAAACCAATGAAAGTAAAACCAGCACCATATTTACAGCCTCATGATGAGCATAGCTCTTTATTGAATCTTGTGGAGGTTCTCTTTGGCCTTTGTTTGTTTGCTTTCTCTTTCTACTAGTTTTCCTCTGTCTGACCTCTCAGTGTCCATCCTAGGTGAAATGACCCATTTCACTATCTTGGCAACCATATATACTACCTCCTCTATTTCCTCCATCCAGCAGATGCATTGTAGAAAATATGTCCTCGGTCTTCCAAATACATCCCTTCTTCCTGACTCAAAGTAAAAGTCTCTTGCACAAAGTCAAAATGAAGACTATATCCCAGGAACAGAAGCCTATTTTTTTCTCAGATTGTCTAAATAATACATACTATTCTCTATTACAACAATAAGTGTCTTTCCATAAAAGTCTGATTATGTTATTCATTGCAAATGAAATTAACCAAGAATTTATCTCCTTTTAGTTGGGATTTTTTTTCCTGATTTCTGCTAATATATCTATTGTTCATAAGCATTTGCCCAAAAGTGTGCATAAGTACTTTCATTACATAGATTATTCATAAATTGGTCACTTAGACTGTTCAGTATTAATTATGGACAAATCCCCCCTTGTACAGAGAGAGGGTCCACACAAGCACTATGTAGTGTAGCCAGCTCATGATTTTACTGAGTTTTGCAAAAATGTTGTTTTTTTCTTAAAGTTCTAGCTCCTGGTGTGATGAGGTTACATCAGGAACTCCACTTTCATAAACAAATGTAAGCTCCCAGGTTTCAAGGTTGTAGAGATAAGATTGAAAGTGTTACTTACTGCTAATGGCTCAAAATTCAAAAGGCAAATACAAATAATTCATTTTTAAATTCAATTCTTTTTAAAAGTCTAATGATCTTTGGGCCTGGATCATGATTTTTAAATGCTTGGGATTGGCAATACATAATCATGCACTACATAAATTCCATTATAGACCTATTTTAAGTGGAACTTATGTGGTGCAAATTCTTTGTGAGATATCTCTATATGGGATGAATTTCTCCCAGTAAAAGTTATATGGCATTCTTTCTGCTCACTGAGTGGAGGGTTAAAACATTTTAGACCAATTATAAATAGCAAATAAAAAATACACCCATTCTCTCACAAGTAACACTGATCACATTCCAGCCCAAATTAAACAAATAAAATCTTGCTCTTCTGAATGCTCACAAACAGAAAATAAAAGAGAGGCCTGAAATATGCCATTACAAGTGACCTATGCAAGACTTAGTACACATTGTGGAACATCATTAATAGTTTCTTTGTGTGTAATTTTTTTTTTTGTTAATTATATGGGCACTCTGAAGTAAGGGATTTGATTATCTAGTGAAGATTCCAACAGTAAGAAGACCTGATATAACATCTACACAGATCAGAATTAATGTAACCAATGGCCTAATAAATCTTTTGTTCTGCTTCAATTTTCAGACCACATACTACATCTTGATTATTGGGTGGCTAAGTATAAATGAAACAGGAAAGGTGATAAATTTCATTGACTATAACCATTTGTGTACAGAATCTGCAACTAAATTGGAACAGGTCAAATACAAAGCCTATTCCCACAGCCAAGTTAAAAGCACAGGATTCATCATGTAAATCAAAGGTTAGCTTTAGGTATTATTGGAAAAGTTCAAGCTTGTGCTATTCAAGGGGGTTCAGTTTCATTTGTTTTTGCTTATTGTCTGGATGAGAGTCATTGAAGCTGCTTCCATGAGTGCCATCTCATTATTTTATCTTTCACTGTAAAGAATTTTAAGGTACTTTGTATGAAGGATGCCTTATAAAAGTAAATTGATTTGAATTTTGTGTAGAAGAGTGGAAAAACTTTTTACCTTTCAACTGCCTCAGATTTTTTCATTAAAAAGTTATCACAGTGGCTCTTCAATGTACTGATGCTGCTCTGTACAGGCTGTGAAGAAGAAATAGAAAACAATGTCAGTTTTTAGATAAAGTGTTCTCCTTTCGTTTAGAGGATTTCTTTGTTTTCTTTCACAGCAACCTTTTTATTGTTAGGATTGGAGTCAGTGCACTCCACCCTTTTCCAAAGCATGTTTTATGCACAAAGAATATAATTATATTTAATATTGACCGATTTCTAAGGCAGTTAATAAATAATACCAATAACACATTTTAAGATTAATGAACTTTCAAGCAATCTTGTTATTGTACAGAGCTATAACTCCTTATAAAAGGCTTATACATAAAATTTAATCACTCAAAAATTTCCTTATACTTCTGTTTTGCTTTTTATTTTCAACTTACAGCTAAATTCCCTAGGGAGTAGTGACTGGCTGAAGCTAATGGCCCTCAGCTGTGCCTTGTGCTTTCAACTCCTCTCACCCCATCACTAATCCCCAGGAAATGACCTGCACCTTGATCATTATTGTTTTAAATAGCACTAAGGATGTTAATGAAATCTAAGTAGTATCTAGGTTACCCCCAGAGAGCATAACTTCTGTAATATATGGGGAATGATGTTTGGTGATCTACAATATTTCATATTTATGAGTAAAAAAAGAAAGTTAAGGGGGCTGACTGCACCACTCCTAACTGAACAGGCAATGTCATCAAGTGCTTATAACAAAATATTTATTGCAATGAGACCTGCTAGTATAAGAGTTACAGTGGAAAGAGGGCAATGCTTTTATTTAATGGGATTTGTATACCAAAAGTTGCACACAAATCGAAACAGAGCACATAGATACACACAGAATCAAAGTCAATACGAAGTCTGAATTTGTCAAATTCCTACCAGCAGTAAAAGTGTCTCTCTTCACAGACATTTAATATTGTCACTATAAAGATGGCACTGTGGAAGGCTTTTTATGCAAAGTGACAGCTATTTTCACTCTCTACTTCAAGACATCTGCCCCTATATTTTCAAAGCAACACACGGAGATTTAGTTTTGTGACTCCAGTCAAAAGGATTACAGTCAAAAGGAGCTTCTGCCAAGCTACCCTTGCCCTCTCTACACCCGCCCACCCCAGCACTTTCAATCTGTGTCCTGCAAACTATGGGTGCATTTTGAAAATGCTACACACGAGTATGAAGAGCAGAACAGTCTGTTGATAAAATAATAGTTTGTCTTTTGTGCACAAATTAAATATCTCTATCTGTCCTAACATGCAGTTGAATGAGCCAATATTGCTGCATTGATTAGGCACAGTGAAGAAAACTTGTTGCATAAGAAATAATTCTTATTTTTAGGAACTTTAACCTTGCTGATGAAAAAGGAATCCCACAATGTCAATAAAGGGTTTACATTATATTTTGAATACCCCAGAACTTGCCACTCCTTTACTTCATGTAATTTTACTGTATGGACTGTTGATAAAGATGTTGCCATTATTATAAGACTTTTCTCTTTCTCAGCATTGAAAAAAACAATTCTCAATTACCCTTCTGGTGCCAATAATATTGACTGCAGCAGAGGTGGGACTGGTAACTTTGTAACAGGGCCTGCTGCCACCCAAGTGCCCCCTGGTGGCGAGAAGTCACTTTGTGGCACCCTGCCTCTTTTTCTCCTCTTTCTTCTTAAACTTCACACCCTCAGACCAAAGGTAATTTAAACGCCTCCCTTCTGGGGTCCACTTTATTCAATTCTCTGGTACATACTGCCCCCTCCGCAAGCTCCGACCCACTTCAGAATCTCTCTCTCTCCCCATGCACCACCTTAGGTAGGGAGCCTCTACCCCTCTTGCTGCTTTTTGGATCCCATACTAATTCAAGGTCTCATTCATCAAGCAGGAGTTTGACCCTGCAGGCCCCAGCCACCTATTCAACGTCTCTCTCTCTCCGTAAGTAGGGAGTTTTCACCCCTTCTTCCCAGAGTTGGGTTCCAGTCCATTTCCCTCTCTCAGGTTTTATCTATCTGGAGTTGATCCTCCAGGCTCCAACATTGAAACTCTCCTTGTGTCAGGGTCTTCTTCTGCCTTCGTAGACTATTTCCAGCCCTCTTAACTAGCTCAATTTACCTGGCAACTCAGGTCTTTCCTGGAGGATCCTCTCACTCTGTAATCTTTGCCACAGTCTCTTGAACAACCCCCTCCATCCTCCAGATTCCTGATGTTGTGGTAGGATGCACCTATCCTCTATTACATGGCCTTTATTTCCTCCACATAGGGAGACAAGTTTAACTTGTAACAAGTAAAATGCAGCCCATCTTGTAAGAAGATGGTGACAGATTTTGCACACATTGGAGATGTGGAAGAAGAAAAATTCACTGTCAAAGATGATGGTCTTATTATACACAGAGAAGGCAAATGAAAGCTCCAAGTAGTATAGGAAAGATATAAAGAAAATGGTATTCTCTTGTGACAATGTTCCTGTTGCCCCAAGAAACATGTCTGTCTTTGAAAATATTTAGCTGAAGGAAAAGGATAGGCCACAAATTTATTCAGCCTAAACAAGCAGAGATGGGAAGCAGTAAGGCATCACTAAACATGTCTATACTTATATACAGCTGCGTATTTATCAATACAGAAGTGGTTTCTAAGGTTGAGAGTGTATATAAGATGACCAAGAGAAGTATATTAGAAAGATTTACCTAATAAAGTATAGATCTATAATCTCAGGCAAGGTTATACTGGGACAGCTAGCCTCATCTGCCGCAGCCACACTATTAGCACTTGTACCTCTTCCCAAGCTGGAAAGTATAATTTGTGGCTACAGAGTAGGTACAGACTAAATACATTTGAAGTTCTGGCCTTCCCTGAAGAGACCTCTCTATTGTAAACCACTTTTACCTCTTCCCAAAAAGCCACTGCCATTTGCCCAGGGGCGGCTCTAGACATTTTGCCTCCCCAAGCACAGCAGGCAGGCTGTCTTCGGTGGCTGGCCTGCGGAGGATCCCCCGCGGATTGCCACGCCAAGCGCGTGGGGCCTGGAGCCACCCCAGCATTTCCCTATACCCAGGGTGCAGTTAAAGACCCATGAGTTATCAGTAATTAGTGAGCATTTTCTTGCAGGATCTGAAATCTTGCTAACACAAGAGGGCCAACAGAAGAACTACCCTTTATAATAGCATTTTTTAAAAGTACTGTACTTTGCAATATACATAGATATGAAATTATACCAAATGGCAACATTTTTCTGTATATTATTGTCTATATTTTCTCCTACATATTTTTTTCCAGAGTGAATTGGTCCTCCTAATGGCAAGTCTTTCAGGCAGCATCTGCTTTCTTTGTTAAACAAAGATAATGATGACCTGATCAAGTCAACTGATTTCTGACCTTAAACAAACTGCAGTTTTACATAGGATTGTATTTCAGTCCCTTTACAGTCTGATGTAACATGATGTCATTAAAACAACCACAAATTAATCACAGCTGCATTTTTATTTGTTAATCTTACATATCTCTTCTATTTTACAGTTTCATATGGGGAGGGGAAGAGGGAGGGAGAAAATCTATGCAGAGGTTTGGTGCGAAGCTTCAGAAATATTACCTAGAGATGAACCATTTTTTTAAAAAAAAAAAAAAGTTTAACAATATGCTAAAATTATCCTCTTTCCAAATCAAAAGCTGCTATTCTGATCTTCTCTGTATATATTTTCTCAGCAAAGATAATGGGAAAAATGAATAAAATTATATTCACTGGCACTTGTGTAAACTCTGGAATCAAAAGAAACAGAGTAAGTCATATTTGCTCCTGTCACACTTTTGAGTTTGGGGAAATAAAAGCAAAAGTTATAAACTAAAATAATGACAGTTGGTGCCTCCAAAATGAAAACTTTGAAGTGACCTATGTATATTCAGCCTTTCAGAAGTGTTCACCATTAGATTACATAATAAACCAACATATAGTGGTAAGATAATTACTGTAACCAGAAAGACAATATAATTACTGAGTGAACTAATAGGTTATTTTTGTCCTCTAAAATGCAGGTTAACAAATGCTAATTATATTTGTACCTGAATTTAACAACCAAATATTCTGCAGTAAATATATAGCTAATATGGAGACAATGCTCCCCTGCATAGTACACAGAAGAGTAAAAGGAGTCTGAAAGGTCCCTGACACAGTCAAAGGGAGAAAATCAGCAGCATAGTAGCATGTCTTGCATTTTTGGTGTGTAATTAAAGAGAAATGAGAATGTGCTCTTGTTCTGAGTACCGCATCTTTAAATGTAGGGGTAGCTCCCTTCTTGTATTTGATTGCAGGTAGAATGTTTTACCGGATCTCTGTGTTCACTGTCTCTAGGACACTTTGCCTTTATTTTTATCTGTTATTTTCTTTACTCAAGGGAAAAAAATGTCATCCAGACTGAAAAATATGTTTTGCTCTTTGCTCTGTAGCAAATATTATTAATTATTTGTATTACTGAAGTGCCTAGGAGCCCTCATAATGGACCACAATCCCATTGTGCTAGGCACCGTACAAACAGAACAAAAAGACAATTCCGAAATTACAGCTCCTGGTAGCAGCATTAAATTCCACTCTACACTGTGTGAGCTTCACTGGAAAGGAGTCACAGGATATAATCCTGGCCCCATTGAAATCAATGGCAAAAGACTCACAAAGTCTGGGTACAGCAGGTCCAATATGGGTCTTGAGACAGTTGTGGTTCCTGAAGAAATAGAAGCCTCGGTCATAGCACTGGAGAGGCTTCCACTCTCACAAGTGTTATAGGATTGGTGGGGCTGGCGCCATCATTCCTTGTAGATCCATAAACTCCCTGTGGTTGGAAAGTCCTATCTACTCTTTGCTTACACTAGCCTCTTGCTAGTGTGAATGATTCAGACTCCAGGAGTCAAACCCAAGGAGTTCAACATGAGTTTCCCCTCAGATAATGTAATTATTATAATTATATAATTTTACTAATTTAAGCTGCATGTAGTTACTATAGGAATAAAGAATTATTACAAGCTGTGCCACAGATATATCTATATCTGAGTAATAAAGCTCTGAAAGAAAGAAAAAAGACTTGCCAACCAAAATGCTAGATTCTGGAGCCTAGTGGGGGCTACAGTGACCACCCATCCCTTGTTTCAAAAGACTGTCCTTTATTTCACTGATTTGGTCCTTTGTGAGACCACTCATTCCTTATTTTATGATGTATTTCAATATATTAAAACTGATAAGTATCATTATAAACATTAAATTGAATCTTATGATAATTGCCTTGTACTTGAGATGAGTAGAAACATGCATTTGAGAGAAAAAGACATATTATACTAGGGGAAATTGTATTTCCCTAAAATATCCCTTATAATAAAGTGTTGTCCCTTTATTCTTTGGGTTTTCCCCTTATTTCCATTCAACAAAGGTGGCCACCCTAATAGAAACAGCTGAAAAAAACTGGAGGCTTTGCACAGCCTTAATACTCGCTGCCTTTTATATTTACTTATTTTGTGTCTTCCCAATGTCACGCTGCAGAATCTGCACAGTAACAACGTAATATGAATATGTAAATATGCCAAATATGCTTTAAGCTTCATTCTGACATGTTGATAAACCAGGAAGTTATTGTATGCTTTGAAACTAAGAATTAACGCTCTCCACATTTACTACTTCTATTAATCGAAATGGCTGCTTCCACAGGAGCTGGAAAGATGTTCAATTAAAACTCATTCTGCCTGGTATAAATTACTATTATTATGTCATGAAAGGAATCCTAGAAATACCTGCTAACTTGTTATATGTCACTGCCCTTACTCTCACCTCACCTCCCAGACAGTGATTTCAGAAAATTGCTTTTAGTTATTTAAAATTCTATGATAAGCTGGTTTAAGAAAAACAATGAAGAGTTGAGTACATGCATAAATTCTTTTGAAAATTTAGTGCTGTAAGCGATCAAATAATACCACTGGCCATATCTATATTTTGAACATGGATTGTCATTTTCAGTGTAGGTAAGCTTATATATTTGTAGACTGATATTCATTTGCACAGGCCATTGATCTGTCTTACAATGTACCAAGAACAATTTAATACAGAGTGACTTTAGGAGCCCAAATCACAAAAATATTCTATTTAGGTATTATCATGGCGATACAAAATATTGAAGCAATGCCATTTTTTATAAATTCAACTAAGCAAGTTAACTATCCAGACATGAAATTGTATATTTCTATGACCAAAAGACACATGTAGACATCTGAAGGGTAGTCAAATCTACACATTAAAAACAAATATTTCGTTCTTAAAAATGCCCATTCATTTTAAAGACTGTTTATTTTTATGTTCAAAGCTTATGACATAATATTTTGAATTAAAAATTCACTTCTTTTGGTAAATAGGTTTGGCAGAATTGATTTTTTTCATAATTTTGTCAATAATATCAAAATTTATTTTAAAGGTTTTTTTAGATTATCAATTAATTTTTTTACAGTCTGGGGAAATGATGGGAGCAGAGTCAGGCAGTTATTTAATGACAGATATTGAGAATCAAAACGTTAACACACAAATTGTCAACATCACTTCAAATAGTGCCGGGTAAGTATCCTTAAATCAAACTCTAATAAGTTCTCAAGCAGCATTTTTCTTACTTTGCCTATCTATAAGTGTCATTTATTATAAATGAAGTATTTTTTCATTGGAACAATGATATGCATGTTTTCCAACATTTACCAATAAAAAGCTAATTCTTGCAGACCTAGTCATTAGAATGAGCCAAATAGGGGTCTGTAATTGATTAGGACGCTTATGTAGATTTCTCTGAAAAACATTCAGAAAACCACTTAAGCATATGCCTAGCTTTAAGCATTTGAATAGTCCTACTGAAGTCATCATGTAGTTAAGAAGAACCATGTGCTTCAGTACCTTTCTGAACCAGGGTCATAAAATCTACTAGACAATGATGTGTTCCCTATAGATATTTTTAAAGGAACATATATAATTTAATAGAGAGAATTCAGTCCCAGATATAGACTTCTATAGGTTGGTTTAAGAGTGTAATGGGAAAAAATATATATTGTTTCCTATTAAATTAAAGGGATTTTCCTTTAAACAGTCTCTTAAAATAATTTAAGGCATGGTAGAGGTTGTCTGCAAATCTTTCAGTCAGACATGGCCAATACATATGAAGCTTCCTAACCCATAACTATGTAAATCAAGGAAGCAACTACATTGCAGGTAGTGAGCAAAGCAAAAGCTATAAACTCCCTTTGGCCCAAAAAGCCACTGCTGCTTGCCTATAACTGGGTTTACTGGTGCCTAGAGATTTCATCCCCCCACCTAACAAGGAAAATCAGATATAGTAGATTTGGATTTGCAATTAGAATTCAGCAGCAGCCCTAGTCAGTATTAAAGGAGTGCCCAAGCATGGAGTAAGGCTGGGTCTACAGTAGGAACTTTTGCTAGTACAGTCATGTCAGGTATGAGTGTTTGTTTTTGGCAACATTTCTATAATAACAAAACCTCTAGTTTAGATGCAGTTATACCAGCATACACGGTTTTTTGCTGGTATAGTTTACTTCACTCAGGAAAATGGCATAAGCCAGCAAAAGTGTAATTGTGCTGGCATAAACTGTCTCTCCATAGGAGGGTTTGCTGATGTAGGTATACCAGGCAAACATCTTCCAGTGCAGACCTGGCCTAAGTGAGTTCTATACAGCTAGACATATGTTATATTAATTTAGATGGACTATGTGGGCCAAAAGTGTTAACATAACCCAGTCACTGTCCAATACTAAACAAACTGTGTTAAACAACAGCAATGATTTGATATACAGAGATCTCAGACTGCTTAGTACCATAGCAAACACACCATTAAAAATCATTTTAACCTTTTAGTAAAGATACATAAAAGAAGCACAGTTGAAGCATATGAAATGTGAAGTATTAAATAGAGCTTTCATTTTACCAACATTCCATATTCCCTTTCCCTGTAGCTGGAGTGAGTGTTAGAAGGAAACACTCTCTTGTTTGACAGTCTCTTAGTAATAACTGTTTGGGGAAAGGAAAAAAGTTAGTTACAATTGGCTGGAGCTGTTGCTCTTGGTGCAGGCAAATCCCATTTCATCTCAGGTGGGGTTTGAGTTTCTGCTGGAGCCAGTAGAGGTGGTGATGTCATCTGGATCCCTCTCTCTACCCTGCTTTGGTCAAGACATCTCTCAGGATGATGAAGGCCTGGGATCCCAGGAAAAGGTAAGGGTGGCAGCCACAATGGTGAAGCTCACCCCAGTAGCCTCTGTCTGTTATTCCCTATTCCCCAGTTTCTCCCCAAAATCTCTTTTATTAAGCAACCAAAAGAGGAAATGGCGAGCAGAACAGACCATTCCCTCATGATTTTGTCCACCAGATAGGCCTAATATTTGACACACCGACTTTGGTTCATTAATTTCAGGTTCCACATCTTCTGTTTTTACCAAGCATGATTTTAACATAGTCCATGAACCATATTAGCAGGCCTTTTTGTTTAGACTAATTGAGTTTGTCTCCTTGTTGTGCCTTTTCCAATCAACATTTGTTATTATAGGTTATTGTGACATCTTTTGAACTTTCATGTACTTTTTCAGTTGAGCTCACAATTAGAGTAAATTCATAGGCCCAATTACTACAACAGGTTGCATCTTTCCAATTAAATCGATGAGTGCATCAACATTTGAGCTGGGAGGTGTGATTTCCAGCTCACGTAGATGTATCCATGCTGGTTCTGCTTGAGCTAGCACCTAAAAATAGCAGTGTTTCTTTGGTGGCAAGGGCAGCCACTCAGGCTAGTTACCCTGAGTACAATCTTGCCTAACACCTGGGTCCATATTTGGGTGGCTACCCTGAACTACTTCCCTCCATGAACACAGTGCTATTTTTAGACACTAGCTCAGTCAGAGCTAGCACAGGCATGTCTATGTGAACTGGGAAACACCACTCCCCTAGCTCAAATGTAGATGTATCCTAACACTCAACTCCATCTGACTAGTCCAGGGTTTCTCAAATGGGTTGCTGCTTGTGTAGG
Organism: Chelonoidis abingdonii; assembly: GCF_003597395.2. NCBI lineage: Eukaryota > Metazoa > Chordata > Testudines > Testudinidae > Chelonoidis > Chelonoidis abingdonii. The sequence continues at coordinate 168,565,492 of NC_133770.1, read as the reverse complement.
GAAAGCCCCTGATGGGCTGGGCCAATTTGTTTACTTGCCCGTCCGCAGGTCCGGGCGATCGCGGCTCCCACTGGCAATGTATCGCTACTTCGGGCCAATGGGAGCTGCTGGAAGTGGCAGCCAGTAAGTCCCTCAGCCCGCGCCCAGCCCGCTAGGGGCTTTCCCCACACAAGTGGCAACCCCTGTTTGAGAAACCCTGGACTAGTTATTAAAGATTCAACAATAAGGAGGGTCTTTTCCCACAATATTGTAGACCTTAGACCTGATCATTAAACTAGCCTTTGGTGAAACTGAGGGAGTTCACCATTAAAATTGAAAAAAAAGAATGTTCCGCTGCTGATAAAGCAACCCCACCTCAGGAATGTCCCAAATGAGAGTTATAACCACCAAGGTTGTTGTGACTAAGTGGAATTTTAGTCATCTTGTTATGTTGCATGTGAGTCTTACTGTCCTATACTAGTACTGTGTGTACCTCAGTTTCCCTGAGTACTGCACCAATACTTCTATGGTGGGAATTGGGTGTGTGATTTTTGATGAGGTCCTCAGGGCAGGTGAGGCTGCCTAGCTCTTTGCACTTATGTAACCGGAGACACAGGTGGGGGATGCGACCAGGTGATAACTTTTACCCAGGAAGCGAGACAAAGAGAGGGAGGAGGAGCAACAGGGGGTGTCGGGGGTCAGGTCACTGGAAGCTGGCAGTCTGGGTGGGTAGAATGGAAAAGGGAGAGTCCAGGGCATCTGGCCCAGGACTACCAAGAGGGACATGGCTGAAAGTTACTGATTTGTGTAATAGCAAGCTCTGTTCTACGCTGTGTTCCTATTGACTAATAAACCTTCTGTTTTACCGGCTGGCTGAGAGTCATGTCTGACTGTGCAGTTGGGATGCAGGGCCCCCTGGCTTCCCTAGGAGCCCCGCCTGTGTGGACTCTCTGCAGGAAGCATATGGTGTGGAAGGGGATGCTTAATGCTCCAAGGTCAGGCCCAGGAAGGTTGAAGCATGCTCAGAGAGAGGAGGCATGCTCCCCTAGAGTCCTGACTGGCTTCATACGTAGTAGTTCCAGAGCATTGACGCAGTGACTCCTTTATAGTTGTAAAGGGGAGAAACTCAGGCTCTAGGAAGTTCGGGAGGATACAGAGAGAGACTCAATAAATGGTAAGATAAGCTCTGACAAGCGTGTTTAAGCTGACCATGTGCATACACAGAGAAGGTCACAACTGAGTTACAATTTGGGCATGAAAGATAAAATGTAAAAAACTTGGGCAGAAAGAAGGACACATAGATGCCAGTGCGTAATGGTTAAAATTTCTGTTGTTTAGGAGTGTGAATAATGTAATAGGTTTAGTAAAGTTGAAGGAAATAGCTAGTTTTAGCTATAAAATTAAATGAAAAACAATGTTCTTTGGGAACCATTTCCAGACTGCAGTTCAACATTAAGCTGCTGGAACTCTGACCCCTCTGCATGACCATGATGTGCAGAGACATTGCCAGGAACTCCCAGATGAATGAATCTTGACTGGCCATTGTGTGAAACTTGTTTGTATATTGGGAGTGGTGAGCATAAGAGATTTGCTTGGTATATGTATTCTGTATGTGTTGCTAATAAATAGATGTTTAGAGCACAACTGTGTAAGGCTCTTTTGCTGGGAAAAGGTTCTGCAGACCCATAGAGCGCTGAACCCCTAGGGAAAGGGTGGGTACTTAAATGGACCAGGTTTCTTCCTGAGCCCCATGGGTTAGGATAGGTGCTTTACACTCTGAGCCCTCAGAAGAGAAAGGGTAGGGGTGCCTAAACTGATTGGGGCACGCCTTGAGCCCTCGGTAGGGTATAGGCGGGGTGCCCTAAACTGACCAGGTCATACCTTGAGCCCTCACTAGAGTATATGCAGGGTGCCCTAGATTTTATCAGGTAACCATATCCTGAATCAAATTCCTACAAAGGTAAATCAGCAAATTTAAATTATATCCTGTGGTTTCTATTGGATAAGATATACTTCACTTTCCGTCCTCAACTGCTTTATAGTGTTGTTGTGTACTGCTAAAGCTGTCACCATATTTCAAATTGTTGGCACTTCAGTGGTAGCCTGCATATTATATATAAGCCCTGACTACACTGACATGGAAATCAAATTGGGGAAAGAGCTGACAATTTAAATACATTTCTGTCCCAGTCTAACGGTTCTCATTGGGGGTGGGGAGGGCTGGTTGGTAGGGTAGCAGCACCTGCTGGTCAGGGCTTAGTCCCATGACTTGCAGGGGGAGCTGTTAGTAGGGGAGTCTGGGCCCTCTCACACCACCAGGCTCTGACCCAGGGCCCTTTGAGGGCTATGAGTGCTCTGACAGCCAAGGGATGCTTAAGACTGCTCTATGTGGGCCACTTCCTAACACACACTTGTCCCAAAATTGCAGTGTGGGTTAAGGCTACATGGTAGGTGGTGGCTCACCAGATGGCACCTTCTGGCAGCTCTGTGTAGCATGGTAGTGCTCATTTGCTCTCAGGAAACAACTGCCTTCTTCTGTGATATGGCCCACCCTCCCGGGCCAAATCATTCCTAGCGCTTTTCCCTGCTGAGGTAATCCAAACAAAATAATGGGGAATTAATAAAATTCAGAGTCCTTATGAGAGGGAAGGGGCATTGCTTCTTTCTCAGGTGGTGTCTGTAGCGGGTCCTCCCCTCCCTCAGGGAGTACCTTTTGGCGGTTGACATGAGGAGAGATTCTGCCTTTCCTTCAGCTCTTCTCTGCTGGGGTTTCTGGTTTGCCCTTTTCCCTGGTCTGTCACCAAATGAGCTGCCTTTTAACTCCTACTCCAGTTACAGCATTTCCTTACAGGCATGGTGTCATGGGGCAGGCTGAGCCCAGTTCAGTTTCTTAACTCCTTGTTGCTCAGTGTGGGGTTTGTACAGCCCATCACCCCTAAGCAATTTAAACACCATTATGTTTGCTAGTGTGAACAGGGCATAAACTTATTTGACTTGTTTCTGAAAATTGAATTCCAAGAAAAGGTCTTTAAAGGCAGGTGAAGATCCCATCCCCAGCAGCTGATGTGGCGTGTGGGGACGGGAGGCAAAGGGTATCCATGTTAGGAAGAAGTGGCTGTAAATCATGTTACAAACCTATTTTCCTAATTCAATCCCTCTACAATTGCAAGTAGAGCCTTAGTTTGCAAATAGAGACCAGATTCCAACACTTTTTCTTAAAGTAGTACCTTAACAATTGAGATTACTCACAAAGCAGAGTGCTGCCCAGTGAGCCAGATCCTGAACTCAGTGACATCAGATATATATCATGGTAAATATAATCAGAACCTGGGCCCAGTGTAACTAAGAATGAGAGGATCTGGACCATATTGATTTTGAACATAATTTTGCAGCCTTTGCACGCGCCAAATTCCCACTGACTTCACTGTCAGCTGCAAGCAGGGGCAGCTCTAGGTATTTTGCTGTCCCAAGCACGGCAAGCAGGCTGCCTTCGTCGGCTTGCCTGAGGGAGGTCCCCGGTCCCATGGATTCGGTGGCATGCCTGCAGGAGGTCCGCCGAAGCCACAGGACCAGCAGATCCTCTGCAGGCATACTGCCAAAGGCAACCTGCCTGCTGCCCTTGCGGTGACTGGCAGAGCGCCCCCTGTGAGCTTGCCACCCCAGGCACGCACTTGGTGTGCTGGTGCCTGGAGCCGCCTCTGGCTGCAAGCACATGTAAGCTTTTCAGTGTGCTTGGGAAATCCTTCAGGATGAAAGTTGTTATATACATAGGGTATGTCTACACTATGAAATTAGGTCAATTTTATAGAAGTCGATTTTTTAGAATTCGATTTTATACAGTCTATTGCGTATGTCCACACTAAGAGCATTCAGTCGGTGGAGTGCTAGCATCAACTTACAGTGCGGTGCACTGTGGGTAGTTATCCCACAGTTCCTGCAGTCTCCGCTGCCCATTGGAATTCTGGGTTAAGCTTCCAATGCCTGATGGGGCAAAAAACTTTGTTGGGGGTGGTTTGGGGGTACATGTCCTCAGGCCCCCCCCTCCCTCCCTCCCTCCCTCCTTCCATGAAAGCAATGGCAGAAAATTGTTTTGCGCCTTTTTTCCAGGGTCCCATCCGCCGGACCCACTCAGCCCACTGCCTGCCTGGATGATCGGAACCCCAGGCAGGCAGCGGGCTGAGCAGGTCCCACTCAGCCGGCAGACTTCGGTGAAGTCGATCAAGGTGCCTGGACAGACATGGCTATCCTCCTCTTACAGCACCAAATGGGAATGACTCCAGGTCATTCTCTTCTTTAAGGTTCATATCATGGAGAGTCAGTCCTGCCTTGAATATCATGCCTCAGGCTGTTCTCCCAGCTGGCATTACCATGCAGTTGCACCTACCCCAGCCTGCCCCTTGCTCCCATGGCTCATGAAGCCTGGACAGTAGTAAGGAGAAGTTCAACTTGTGGAATGACAAATCCAGAATGAAAGATTGCACTCTATGGGCCATGTTAAGATTATTTCAGAGTCCTAGATAGTATTTCGTCCCTATAGAAGGCTTCATGAAAATTTTGCCCCACCCCAACAAAAATTTTAATTTATCACAGCAGCTGAAAGGGTAAGGAACTTGGGACTATAACAGAGAGAGCTTCCATATTATTTAACTCGTAATTGATATAATTCAAAGTAAAATTTCACAGTGCGGTGTGTTCTAAGGCTAAAAATGCAGGAGGGGAGTCAGAAAAAGGAACAGTGACCTGTTTCCACATGGTTTCAAACCAGGAACATTTCATGTGTTAGATGAATGTGGTCACCACTACACTAGAGGGCTTTCGCATGTTAGGTGAACATGATAACCACTACACTATGGGGCTTCTCTTTTTTTGCCAGACTTTGCCGAATGCACAGGAATGTTTTCTCTAGCTACAGAAGCTACCTAATGCAATGTCTATATCTATGGCCTTCCTGCCACAAAGCAGTCATGCCCCTGCCCAAGGCTGACACAGTGCGGAGTGAGTGTGACACAGCGATCTGGCTCAGGCAGGATTGCTAGCGAGGCATGATACTTATGCCATTAAGCAAATATGCCAATTCTTTCCTAGCCTCTGCCTCTGAATGCCTCCATGCGTTACGCTGTGCCCTATCAGTGAGGGAGGACTGCATGAGCTCGGAAAACGTCATCGCGAGTCTGGGTTTTTTTGCCCTCTAATCTGCGATAACCTCGGGAACGGAGAGGAGCATAGAAACATTCTGGGGGGACTGCATGGTGACCTGTGTTGCTGAGTTCACCACGCTGGCCAAACAGGAAATGAAATTAAAAAGTTCTCAGGGCTTTTCCTGTCTACCTGGCTAGTTCATCTGAGTTCAAAGTGCTGTCCAGTGTAGTCACAATGGAGCACTCTGGAATAGCTCTGGGAGGCCAATACTGTCAAATTGCATCCATACTACCCCAAATTTGACCCGGTGATGTCGATTTCAGCGCTAATCCCCTCGTTGGGGAGGAGTACAGAAATTGATTTTAAGAGCCTTTTAAGTTGACAAAAATGGCTTTGTTGTGTGGACGGACGCAGGATTAAATCAATCTAATGCTGCTAAATTCGATTTAAACTCTTAGTGTAGACCAGGGCCTATATGCAGATGGTCCCAGGATAATCATGATGATGATGCTGGATCTCCTAGTTATAAAAAGATACAGGGCAACTGGCACGGAATTCTCTGCCAGGGCTCTGGAACTCTGCAATTTGTTCCTCTTTGCTCCAAAATAATCCTGAATTTTGGGATCTTCTGGTCATGCTGCTAAAAGGGTCTGCTTGAAAGGGCTTTTTGAGAAGATTAAGGGGAAGCTTCCTGGATGAAGAAAGAATGGAAAGGCATTTGACTGGCTGAGTTCCTGCTGAATGGATCATTCAGTACTGTTCAGTTTTAAATTGTATTGTTAATGCAAGTTAGAACACCTAGAGCTTGAATATCTGTATTTTTAGTTATTTTAAAATAAATACATCTTTCTTTATATTTAATAAATTGTAAATGGACAAACACTCCACTGTAAGTTAGTGTATAATTGCATTCCAGTGTAACACAAGAGTTTGTTAGATTGGGTTAGCACAAATTGAAATATGACCTATTTAATACATAAACTTGCCAAATTGGAAATAAAATAAATTATTTTAATGTTGTAGTTGGTACCTCTTCTGGATTATGAATGAGTGAATTTATTTCCCTAAAGGACCTCTAGCATGTAGATGTGTTTAGTCAGGCCCATGCTAATAATGAATTTTATTCTTCCCCATAATGCTGAGTAATACAAGTTGTTAAAATTAAGGATCTGAAGAAAAAAATAATTTCCCCAGTAGACCCAGGGTTTTCACTGGCAGATATATTGTTCCCTTTAATTTGCATTTTAATTACTTCAAAGACATTTAGCCATCTATAAGGGTCACATTAGCAACTAAGAGATCAAGGGAAAACAAATTACCTCAGATATTACCAACTGCCAGTTTAATGAACAAAGGTTCTAACTTTACAGATCTGGGTCGTGTTGTATAATGGCACTTATCTACCTCCAGGACACATGGGAAATTAGAGAATAATACTAATGCTATGTTGTTTTCTTCAAACTGGCAAGTCAACATGTACATCATGTATTGTTCAGATTTTCTTTACAAAAGAAAACATTGATTGATGGGTCTTTTATGAATGCAAACTGATCTCTTTGTTCATGGTGTTTCTCTGTGGTGTTCCAAAGACCTATTCTCCATAATTGGAAAATCTTGACTAGGTAATTCATAACCAGGTAGCAGTTCACTTTATACATTGCCCTTTATTCCATTACTGAAATGTTGCTTTATTTTAATAAAGGGCTACTAATATTAGCCCTTTAAACTAGAGTAAGCCATTCATATTGTCTAAGGTATATACTTCAGTTAGACAGCAACAGTTGACCCATGCCAGCTGACTTGGGACTTGTGGAGCTTAGGCTTGAGGGGCTATTTAATTGCAGGATAGACATTCTGGCTTGGGCTTCACCCCAAGCTCTGGGGCCCTCCCACCTAATGGCCCAAATCCTATCACTCTTAATGCCACTAAGTCAAATTTTCAGAAGTATCTTAGAAGCCCACCCCCCTTTTGGAGTTCAAATAGAATTTAGGCTCCTAGATGACCAAGGCACTTTTGAAAAGGGGACTTAGGCTCGTAGGATGGGATTCACAAAGGTATTTAAACAACTAACTCCCAATGATTTTAATGGCAGCTAGGTACCCAATTATTTTGAGAAGCCCAGCCCCAAATCACTTGGTTGCTTTTAACATTTTTACCCACTGACACAGAGTGGTCACTTATTACGCAAGTAGCCCCACTGGAATCACGAGTATCCTGAACCTACTCTGATTGAGTGAGTCTGAAATAATAATAGAATCCTTCACACGTACTTAAACATCTTAATGTCACTAATATACTCTCATAATGTTGTATGTAAATATTAAATATCAATCATTGTATCGTGTTGTAGGCTACAGTACATCAAACACAATTTTGTACAAATTATTAAGAGGAACCAGTTTGTGTTCAAGATTAAATGCATGAAGTGTTTTTAAACATGTCAATCATGTTAGGTTGAAGATGGAATAAGAAAGCTTTATGAAACAGCTGTAACTATATATTAGTTTCAGTATATTATTGAGACTGAGTTGTTTAAAAATGGTGTGAAAAATTCTACTATGTTCAGTAGATCATGATATGATGTTTTTATAGTCCATTTGCTAATTGCCATATATTTTTTTCTTCATAGAGGGCTAGAAACTTGACCCCACCACTGTCATCCATCTGGATGAGCTGAGAGGCCATTTTAACGTCTTCCTGTGCCAGGCATGTGTGGCCGACCTGGTAGGAGCATCACCCTTCACCCCAATCTGATACCATCTTTGTAGGTATTAGGAAGCTGAAGGTTAAGTCCCTATAAACATTGGCGGGAAGAGAAGTACATCTTTTCCATTGCCAGGTGTTGGTCCACTAATCACCAGGAACTTCACAACTGCTGTGTCCATGGGTGTTAGAGAATGCTACATCACGGCCCCCAGAACAAGACTTTAGGAATGATGAGGTGGCAAGGGGTGAGTCAGACCCCACCACAAAGGACAGTCAGGGTTGGCCCACTGCAATCTTCTGCTCAGAATCACTCAAAGTCTAGAGCATTCAGATCACATGAACTGGATGTCTGAGGGCCTGTTCAGCCCATATTTATCCACACACAGGATATCATATATTTGGTTTCTCCAAATCAACATCTACATTCATTTTTTTCTGTGAAGAGATATGATTAGTATGTGCAATATCAGCCTGCTGATATTAGGGAGTATCAATAATATGAGAAACAAAGAGACCCGCACAGTCCAATACACAGGACACTGAACTGACGCTCAGGAGACTGGTGTTCAGTTTACCGTACTCTTCCTCCTCTCATTTTTTGTCTGTCTAGATAGTTCTTTCCCTGAAAATCTTACGGCCCCCTACTCTGTGCTGTAGAGTGCCAAGCACAATGAGGTCCTATCTCCATTGTGGCCTCTAGGTACTATAATAACACAAATAATAAGTGACAATGGATAACATTTTTAAAAGTGCTTAAGTGAATTAGGAGCCTAAGGCCCATTTTCTTTCAGTGGAATATATATGTATCTGACAGACTAACACAACCTACCCAAGAATAATCAATAGCCGAATGGTTAGAGGACTCATATGGTTGGTGGGAGACCCAGGATCAAATCCCTACTCTGAATCAATGTCCTAACACTGAGCTACAGCGTCAGTCTCTGCTTGGCCCAATGAATATCTAATGATTTACATAAATTTGATCAGTTCCATCTTGAGAGAGAGATTGACTCTTTAGTTTAGTTTGTCAGAAAATGGAATTAGTGTTTTCCAGCCAGCTGTAATAATCACATATATAAAGGAATAGGCAGGTCTTCAGTATGTGTAAGGGAAAACACACCCCACAATACTCTGAAAACAGAATGACGACTTCTTATGAATTTGATGGGAACAATATTATCTGCACAGCTGGAGATGGGACCCGTTATAGAAACAGTGCAAATATCTATGCTTCAGAAATTGATTTCAGACTTACAGCATGGCTGTCATAGTGCTGCATGAAAGCAATGCCATTCATTCTGAGGCAAGCTAACACTAGGAGGAGAAATAGTACTGACAGCAGACACAGCCGTAATATCTGTGTCTATGAAAAATGAAATAAGCTAGCATATATCGGGGACATTTAGGAACTGAAACCACTTCAAAGCTGTTTACCAACCAAACACATATGAAAGCACCAAACCAATGAGAGGGAATTGAAGTACTTGTATTAAATATCATTGTCATGAATATAATTACAAGGTGGTAGGGAGAGAGGGAGTGGAGCAAGAGTAGCTCTCTAGAGTCAGTGATGCTGACCCCTGCCATCTGCATAACACTTTGTAACTCTGACCCCTATTATATGATTAGGGTTTGGAAAAAAACAATTAATGTTTTCCCAGCACTCCTCTGTGTCACTCTTTGATGTGCATAGTGTCAGAGTAAACTGAAAATCTGGCAAGACTGAAGCAAATGAAGCTACCCAATTCTGGGAAAGGGAATCTGGTAGATAACTGAAGGAGGTGATTGCAGATATTGCATACATTCCTGATAATGAAGAGAAGTCAGAGACAGTAGAATCCTCCCACACAGTTACTTGTGGTGGGAACAAAGACTTTGTACAGACATGCTTAGTGTAGCTTAATTGGTTCAAATTGTGCCATCTTTAAAAAAAGGAAATTAAAAAAAGTATCAGTCATTAAGAAATTGCATATTTGGATTTATGGGCTCTTCATGTACTGTAAATTGGATGTATATTCTGTCTTGCAGAGAGGTCAATAAAATGCAAATTCACACCAATAAAACCTGACCGGAAGCTGAACCTGCTCTAAAAAGTTAGGAGTTTAAAATACAACAGAAGAAATGCTGATAAATCAACCTACCATTTTGTAACAGTAACGCAACAGAATATTGCACATAGTGGGTAAGAGAATTTCCACCTCAGAAATCAGATATGAAGTAGAGTTCTGAAGGAACTAACAGCTAGATCTTTAAATGCCATATTACCAGGTATAAAAATCTTTTTTTGCAGGATCAGAACACATCTTCAGGAAACTGATGAGGCATTTGAGTGTCTGCCAGGCATAGACACGGTATGCTGCACTCAACTGGACAGGGTTTAAAGGAGATGGGATATGTAGCCAGGGTACAAGAAGTCAATATCAGACTTTGAAAACACTGAGATAAGACAGGGAACAACAAAAGAAAATTGACACTAACAAGAAGGCTGATAAATATATACAGTAAAATGACACCGGAGCTGATTCTGCTCTTTTATGGCAATGTAAATTAGTAATGTCTATGGAACTACTTCTGGATTTACAATATATTCATCTTTGGATTCTCAAAAGGTCAAAGTGCATTACTGTACAATCCAAATGAGTTGAATTTACAAATAAATAATTAAGAGCTAAAAGAGAGTGAAAATATTGCATTTCGATATCTGATTTAAATTTGTTTGATTTTCTTGTAAAGAATGGGGAAATCAGGATACAACGATATACTGCAACAGGCTTCTGTGGCAAATGTTTGTTGTAATATAACTGTGAATAAAGATGAAGCACAGATTCTCTCTTATATTCTGCTGTTCTACATGACTGATCACAGATCTTCCAAAAACCTTCTTCTTCTAGATAAAATTGAGATGAAGGGGTTTTGTCAGGTCCATTTCGCACACAAACAAACAACAGACAATATTAGGCTAGTGTGAAAAAAATAGTTTATTATGGGTTACTTTAGTAAAACACTGCTTGAAAACTGTTCTATAAAATATGAAAAATCATATTCACATATCAGCCACAAGAGCCCCGTCTTACAATGGTCCACACATAATTCTTGGACTGTTTCTCTGGCTCAAAGAATTAGCAAGACTTAAGAACAGAGGCATGGTCATAAATCTCTTTAATATGGAGATGCCAAAATAACCAAATTTTTGGTGTGCTGCCCAAGAAGATTAGATTCAGATCAACCCCAAACAAATTTTTTCCATTTTTTTCCCCAGAAAACTAACATTTTTTAAAAAAATTGTTTAGGGTTAAACCACATTTCATTACCTTGAAAAAAAGGTATTTTGTTTTGTTTGACCTTTTGAAAACATTTTAAAATAAATTGGAACAAATTTTGACATGAAAAGTTGTTTCAAATTGATCAAAACATTTCATTTTGACATTTTCAAAATGAAATGTTTCAGTATTTTCTTTATTTGAGGGCGGGAGTTGTGAGGGAATCGCAACAATTCGGTTAATTCACCAAATGTTTCATTCCCTCCAAAATAATCTGCATTTTTTCAGAAAAAAAATGTTTTGGCCAAAAAATTTCACCCAGCTCTACTTTAATAAAATATTTTAGTCACCACTTATTGATCTAAAAGTTGACTACAGATAAGGGCAATACTTTCATAATTCAAATTAAATTGCTGGAAAACAATAAACCCAGGTCTCCATACCATGGACCACAAGGGACCCAGAAGATTTACTAGAAAAAAAACTGTCCTCCTTAAAGTGGATATTGAAAGCTGTTTGTTCTCTCAAAATATGATACAAGGGGCTTCAAAGGACTTCTAAAAATATCCTCAACATCAAGATGAATAAATTGTATTGGAAAATTTACATTTCAGGGTATAATATTTTTTATCCCATAACCAATGATCCAGAGGCAAGAAGAATGCAAAATTAAAGAATTCTAGCAATGCAGATAATTGAATTACCTTTGTACACAATAATACAAGCCACCTTCATTTTGTACTTGCATATTTATTTGCAATTAGTTAGAGTTATATCATTCCTTAGCACACATTTGCTCCAAAGAACAGTTTCCAATAAATTAAAGAGGGAATCTCTTGTTCATTGTTACTTAATTTTCCCAGTGAAATACCTTGATGGGTAAAGTGAGTGAATGGTAATGGAAGTTGACTTTAATTATTTGTTATGATAATTAACCAATGTCATAAATACCACTATAAACGGGTAATTTTTTCTATAATTGCTCTTATTTCTTTGAATCACCAACTGAATGTTAGAAACACCTACAGCTGCAAGCAACAAACCGTTCTGCTGTTCATAACAACTCATCTGGCCTGAAATAGCCAACCAACCAGAATTGGTAAATAAATAAAACATCTCCCAGCAAAACAAAAAACAAAACAAAAACCTCACATCATCCCACCTTAAAAAAGGAATTGGATTCTGCCAGCTTTACTCACACAGAGTATCATCTTTCTCCTAACCAATGAGTATTCCCACTGGAGTCAATGAGTGTGTGCTCCCTACTTTGCCCACTCAGCTGTATTGATCTATGTGGAGGCAAGATGGGTCCATTGTTCCTTTTGGATATGCCATGTACATTAACTTCCTATAGTCCTTGCACTCCCGGAGGGTAAGGACTATAATGATGGAACTGGTTAATTCCAATCTGGGCATACCTGCTCTTCAGTCAGAACTTCCTTTCACAGGGCTGGTCTACACAGGGGGCGGGGGATATTGATCTAAGATACGCAATTTCAGCTACGTGAATAGAGTAGCTGAAGTCGAAGTATTTTAGATCAATTTACCTTGGGTCCTCACGGCATTGGATCGAAGTCCGCGGCTCCCAAGGTCGATTCCGTTACCGCCGCTCGCTCCGGTGGAGTTCCGGAGTCGACAGGAGCGCGTTTGGGGATCGATATATCGTGTCTAGATGAGACACGATATATCAATCCCCGAAAAAATCGATCGCTACCCACTGATATGGCGGGTAGTCTGGACGTACCCACAGTTTAAGGCTCTATCTACATGAAAATACACACAACTTTCCAGCATGCATGACCTCTGAAAGGAATCAACCTGAAGAACAAGGCCAGAAAGGTAAAACACAGTTCTACATCAGGGATTTGTAGTACTGTTTGGGGTTCTTTTGCTCACTGAAAATTCCTACATTAAGTCATATCCAGTCCTTTTTATCTCCTCTACTGAAATCATGCAGCCCACAAAAATTTCCAAAATCTCTAAGACAGGAATGACTGCAGTATGTGTCCCCATTTCCACTGTGGAATGAGAATTGGTTCCCTCCACTAATTTAGGAGAAGGAAAAGAGCTTTTTAACTCACAATCCAGTAATCTATTAGGAGGTGAGGTTTTGCCCCATACTTCCCCTATCTTACTGCAGATGGTTGGGGCTAACAGGATATTCTCTGGTAAGAGGCTGATTTTTCTACTTGCAAGTTCGTGAATTTAGAATTTTTGGGTTCCTATTTAAGCCTCCTAGATGACCTCTCCATTTCAGCAGTGTCAGTTAAAGAAAAGATGAGTCAGTCAGAGAAGAACTTACATCAACTAGTGCATTGATAGCTATGCCTGGTGTCCTATACTCACTTGGATCAAGTCTTTCCCTATCAGTTTGATTGAAAAGTAGTGCCTGATCTTGTTTTATATATATATATATATATATATATAGCCAGCAGGGGGCATAGCATAGCTTGTGTAATGTATTAAAGTGACTAGAGGGACATTTTAAAAAAAGGAGATGCTCCACTTGCAGTTTGCTTACACAAGCACACACCTTCATTTATACATGTAACTCAGCCAATCACTCTTGAAAACAAGTAACTTCATGTGTGTGCACATGCACAATTAGCAGAGCAGTGCACACAAATGGGTGAACAGAGGCCAGCAAGTCTTATACAAAATACTCTGAATCCTGCAGCTAATAACTGCAACCTATTTTTATCAGCATGGATTTTCTGATACCCAAAAATTTAATGTGATTAAGACAAGGGGGTAGGAGCTGTATTATTCTGAGTACAAATGATTTGGCTCCCAAGATTTGATCAAATAAAATGGAGAGTATTGTTAAGCAGCAATGAAGGACTGAAGTAGAAGTGACTCTGTCTATAGTTTTTCTCTTCATTTTTTCTTCTTTAATTCATTTGTTTAGAAAAAGATTTTTTTTCTGACTAATTAGCCTGTCATTTGACTTAAAGGGTAATTCTCAACTGATACTGGATAAAAACTGGATGGTATCAAGAAATACTGGCAGTCTTTGTTGTCGCTTAGTTGTCAGAAAAGCTGTGTAAAGATCTTAGCTTCCTCTTTGATAAACACTGTATCTAAATAATTTATCATGGCCTAATCTTTGAAGCTGTAAAACATATAATAGAGTGAACAGATTTAAGTTTGTTCAAAAACTTTTAAGCTTTCATTTTAATACTTTTCTACAAGAATAAAATAGCACTGGTGTATCAAACTCACTAGAATGTATTAAAACGTTCCATATCATCTTAAGGTTTCTTAAAGAGACGCCCTAGGTCCCTTGAACTGAACAGAGTGCATATTTCTCCTATTCAACACTATATAGGTACATGCTTGACACTGAAGAGACAAAGGACCTCAAATAAAAGTACTGGCAGCCAGAACTATGTTTCAAATTCTTCCAACAACATAAACATATACCAAGAGAGTGCTTTTCTTCCCATAGATATAATCACTGAAAAAGGATAGGTAGTACTTATAGTATTATATACACAACAGACAGTGCAAACAACTATTAAATATATTTGTATTAATATCGCTCTTGATTCCCACCTTCCAATCAACCATTAATCCTGGTAATAATTACATAAAGTTTAAGAATTCTTCCAAGGGTGTGAGGAGAATACTTCTATGGTGTCTCTAAATGTTACCCAATGATGGAAAATTCCCACCAATTGTTTTATGAGGTGACTGTTTTGCTTTCCCTATGGTCCACCTTATAAAAAGCATATATGTAGAAGTCTACATACATTTTTATACATGTCTAGCTTGCATGTGCAAAAACCTTGCTCAATGCACACAAACCCTGATTTGTTTATTGACGGATGTACATGCTAGAGCTGGGTAAATCAGTGATTTTTCAGTTTGATGACTAAACTAAAAGATCCCCCCAAAATTTTGTTTTGGAGCAAAGTAAACATTTCATTTGACCTGAAACAAAATGTTTTGTTTTATTTTGGGGTTGTATTTTACCTCTTACTTAAATCTAGCTAAAATGAGAAACAAAATATTGTTTCAAAATGATAAATTTAAACATTTGAAAATGTCATCCCTTTGGAACTTTTTTTTGTTTTAACTGAAGCTGTTCACCAAGTGACAAATTCACAAACAGTTTGGTCCAGCCAAAGCTGTGCTTTTTAGTGAATAAACTTTTTCCCCAGCTTTACTGTAAGCAAGTCTGGAAATCATAATATGCCTAGAACCTTATTTTGTAATCATTTTGTTGCACAATCTGAATGATGTGGGTGTTCCCCAAGCACTTCACATGTTAATTCTGCCATTAGAAATGGCCATATTGACAGCCAAATAAGCTTCTCCAGCCTGCACCTCTATGACCCTTTTAACTGATTCCATCAGCTTTGGTAAACTAAACACAATGGGGGATAAGCCAGTGCAGGGATGGGACACTGCTATGAATACTTAATACAGTAAATGCTATAATGAGTGATGTTGCTCATTCAGTAGGTGGCAATATGGCCTGTGACTCGTCATTGCACCAACAATCCAGCAGGCTTTTGGAGTATTCCGAAAGCATAAAGATATCATAAAACTGAAGTCCTACTGTGACCCAGAGTTCCCTTTGTGCCAGCTGGCAAAGGGCTCACCGAACACTGTTGTCAGAATATTTTGCCAAACAGTATCTAGTAAGATATCATATGATAATGAATGACATGTTGGTCATTAATATCATAATGTGATGCATATATATTTTGTGCATAAAAAGTTGTGTGTTCTGAAATATGTTCCTAAAATACAGTCTTTAAAGACAGCAAACTTAATATCCATGAGTGTCCGGTTGGAGGGACTGGACACTACAGAGAGATACATTTCTGGAGAACTTGGGAATTGGGGGTAACTGAATGAGTCCTGGAAGGCAAGGTTTAGACTGGCACAGTCTTAATGAATTTGCTAGTAAGGCAGATAGACTGGTATGGCAGAGAGATGTAACACACTTTAAGCTCCAGCAAAGCTCTCACTTGCTAAGGCAGAGATGTAACAGTGATTTATCATTCTGGGCTCCCCTATTTACCAGTTAAGGGTGAAAGGAGGATGGTCTTGTAAACACACAGCACAGGCAACTGAGAGCCTTGGTTTCCGTAATCAGTTCTATCAAACTTTGTCCAATCCTAAACCAATCATTAAGGCCAGATTTTTAAAGATGTTTAGGTGCCTAGTGGACTTTCAAAAACACCTCAGTGCCTAACACCCACTTATTTCAGTGAGTGTTAGTCACCTAGATGGTTCTGAAAATGTACTAGACACCTAAATAACTTTAAAAATCTGTCTCTTAGGGTATGTCTACACTCTGAAATTAGGTCTAATTTATAGAAATTGTTTTTTGAGAAATCGTTTTTATACAGTTGATTGTGCCTGTCCCCACACAAAATGCTCTAAGTGCATTAAGTCAGCGGACTACGTCCACAGTACTAAGGCTACTGTTGACTTCCAGAATGTTGCACTGAGGGTAGCTACGGGTAGCTATCCCACAGTTCCTGCAATCTCCGCTGCCCATTGGAATTCTGGGTTGAGATCCCAATGCCTGACGGGGAAAAAACAGTTTCGCAGGTGGTTCTGGGTACATGTCTTCAGGCCCCCCTCTCCCTCCCTCCCTCCCTTCATGAAAGCAATGATAGACAATCATTTCGTGCTTTTTTTCCTGGGTTACCTGAGCAGACACCATACCATGGCAAGCACAGAGCCCGCTCAGCTCACTGTCACTGTACATCTCCTGGGTGCTGGCAAACGTGGGACTGCATTGCTACACAGCAGCATCTCATTGCTTTTTGACAACAGACGGTCCATTATGATTGGTAGCCATTGCCGTCATACTCCTGGGTGCTCTTTTAGCCGACCTCAGTGAGGTTGGTCAGGAACACCTGGGCAGACATGGGAGTGACTCAGCCAGGTCATTCCCATCTTCTGCCGAACACCCAGGAGATGACGATGGCTAGCACTCTTACTGCACCATCTGCTGCCAGCCTAAGATGTAAAAGACAGATGGAGTGGATCAAAACAAGAAATTGACCCGATTTGTTTTGTGAAATCAACGGCCTGATAAACCCAGGGTTTTGAGTTCAATCCTTGAGAAGGCCATTCTGCGTGACAGTTGTTTGTGTTTCTCCTTGATGCAAAGCCACCTTTTTTGTTGATTTTAATTCCCTGTAAGCCATGTCGTCAGTTGCCCCTCCCTTCGTCATAGCAACGGCAGACAATTGTTTCACGCAAAACCAGGTGAGGAGACGATGGTAACGCGGTGACGAGAGTAATGAGGACATAGACATGATCATAGACTTCTCACAAAGTATGAGCCGGGCAATGTGCCCCGGCAATGTGCACATCATGCTGATGAGCTCTGCATGGTCACCAGTGCTGACCAGCTTGCCATGCTGGCCAAACAGGAAATGAAATTCAAAAGTTCGTGGGCCTTTTCCTGTCTACCTGGCCAGTGCATCTGAGTTGAGAGCACTGTCCAGAGCGGTCACAATGGAGCACTCTGGGATTGTTCCTGGAGGCCAATACCGTCAAATTGTCTCCATACTACCCCAAATTTGACCGAGCAAGGCCTATTTCAGACCTAATCCCCTCGTCGGAGGTGAAGTAAAGAAATCGATTTAAAGAGCCCTTTAAGTCAGAAAAAAGGGCTTCTTTGTGTGACGGGTCCAGGTTTAAATCGAGATAACGCTGCTAAATTCGACCTAAAGTCATAGTGTAGGCCAGGCCTTAACCTCTGTGCCTCCACATAGTCTCAGTTTGCCATGAAGGGAATTATTCACCTAATTCTCCAGTTTTCAACAATGGGATTCATGTATATTTTAATATCTAACTTGCTTAAAAACAGAGCAGATAGGTAAAGTTGTAGTACAGTGTTATATGCCTTTGTAATCATGAATCAAAACAGTTAATAGATCTTATTGTAAGTCTAAAAGTATCCTTTAATAAATAAACTTTTGTGATTGTTTGATTTGGAGCTACAACAATCCTATCAGTTTCATATCACACATGAATGTCTGTCTATGAAGAGAAAGTAAATACTATAACTGACACCAACAAGTCCATTCTGCCATTTATATGCACCTATTACCTCCACTGGTATTACTGAAACTTCTGCATGTGCTCTGCCAAGAGAAGAGGCTCTTAAGAAGAACACAATTTTAGGTATCACTCAACAATTCATATTTTCTCATACAGAAATATTATAAAGTTTAATTGCTACAATATTTACTTTCTTCAACTTAGTTTAAGGCTTTCTATCCCAAAAAATCTGATAGAAAGAAATGCATTGTATTTATTGAGATTAAATCCTAATATATACTTTTTTAGAGCTGGTCTGAAAGACCTCAGTGAAACAGTGTTCTGTTGGAAAATGTAGATCTATCAAAATTAAAATTTTGTGAAATTTTGTCAATTTCACTGAAATTTTGTTTCAGTGAAAAAAGGAAGTTCTAACAATATCAATATCATTTTGATTTTTCCTTAGGAAATTACTTGATTTTTTTCCAGAATTTTCTTTCACAGAGAATTTAGAAATGTTTTGGGTTTTGTTTTGAATTGGATTGAAAATGAATTTTGAAATCTCAAAATCCTTTGCCAAATAAAATTTCTGTTCTCCGCCCAATTCTAACTTTATACAGCAAGCCAAGGGGAGAAATATGATGAACAGTTGAAGAGCTATTTAAAGAGATGTTCTCTCCAGCATTTTGGGGGGAAAGGTTTATAATACTAATTACTAGACAGAACAGTCAGAATGTTCCAGAAATGAATTTTTAACTGCACCTGAAAGTTATCATATTTATTTTAGAGATGAAAAACTAAATGATCACATGTGTAATTCACTTATTTGGCTGTCTAAATTTCCCCTTAGGCATATATTTATTTATAAGGTCTACAGTGTCCCCCATGTTTATTGCCTTCTGGTATGATACCTCTTTTTAGGTATGGTCTCCCCGAAGGATATAGAAAATGGCTTTGATAACAGTGGAGAAAACTGCAAAGCACAGTTTCTAGAGACCTGAATTTCACATTCTTTAAGCACATGCCTTAAAAGATTGCCTCTCTGAGTGTCAGTGATCGTTAGAGAATAACTTGGTTTATTTCTTTTATATAGAAAGAAATATAACCTCTTATACTAGCTCTGTCACTAATGGGAAGCCTTTAAGCAACTGAGTACCTAATGGGAGATATTCATAGTTTGTGATTTACAGTTTAGCTAGATGAAATGCTCAGAAGAAGCGGACATTCTAAATTGCAAAACTTACCTGGCAAGTAAGCTCTTTCCTGTTTTTCTCCTTACAAAGTTATCCAGGCTTCAGAGCACAGACTGAACTAATTAAAGTCAGAGAGTTTAGAAGGGAGAAAACACTAGAGGCTTTCTTTTTCTTTTTAAGAAACCGTCTTTTCCCCTCTCCTCCTCCTCAAAAAAAAAATTCAAAACAAAACAGTGCAGCAGGTCCGAATATGAGCTTGTGCTAAAATACTCTGACTGGAAAGATAGCTGAGATCTAGATGCAAACTCTGTCTATAATGGACTGAATCAAACCTTAAGATTACAAACACTACCACATATTTGGAATGTTTGAATCCAGATCTGAGCTTTGCAATTCACAGCCATCTCCAATATCTTCCCACAATACCTTGTGACTTATCACACATTCTAATAAGTAAATGGTGGAGGGGAAAAAACAGTGCATATGACTACTGCAAGCTCATAAGGGTTCATTCAGAAAGAGGTAAAGTATCATGACATATGTGAAATGTAACCTTTGGAATTCTGTAATGTGATCTGAGATTGCTGTCATTCGGACTATGGAGATTTAGCCAGTGGCATAGCATGTGATTCTCTATTTTGAGCCAAGCTGTCTAGATCAGTGTTTCTCAACCCCTGGTCCATGATTGGTGCTGGACCATGAGATCTCCCTGACATAGTTTAGGAAGGCAGCAAGCTGGTCCCTGGTGTGAAAAAGGTTGAGAAATACTGGCCTAGATGTATTCCAATTGGGATGTGCAAACCCGTTGGGCCACAGCTCCATCTAAGAAGAAGATGGCTAAAATCTGCTCCATTTTATGAAAATCAGTTTCAGCCCCCAGGCTTCTGGCAGGTTTCCAATGTGATCTACAGTCAGGCAACGTCTGGGTACATCTGTTAGCTGAAGATGAAATCTTAAATATCTTTTTTGTATATTTGCCGGTTCCCAATTTCCTTCCAACAGAAGCTGTTAGCAAAGGTTCTTTCCAGTTGCTAGTTATTCACAGTTGCCAGCATGTTAATTGTTTGACTTTCAAACATTGGGGATAATGGCATTTTTAATTTAATGTCTTCAGCTATTTTTGCCTGCCTTTCTCTGAAAGGACTCTCCAAGTCTTGCCGAACACATTAGTATTGAGGCAGCATGTATGGCATTTATCTTGCTTGATGATGAACAGCAGGGTAGAGCTCTCTCTGTTTTTTGATGAAATCCCACAAAGTGAAATTTGAATAGAAAATAATGCAGTTGCAGAGCTTTCAAAGAGAAATAAACAAAATGTGAAGAAAGACTTGGAGGTTGCCTTTGAAAATCTTTCAAGAAAAGCATTATTGTTGCCTCCATAAGTCTCAGGAAGATGACAGAAGCTTTTATAAAGCTCATTTAATTATGAGTTTATTAAAACAATGATTTAGAAAGGTGCCTGTAATCTCCTAATTCACTTAACTTGGAATCCCACCATTTACAAAATAGTATTAAGGAGAAAAAAAAGTTTAAGTATGCCAAATAGCTATATAACAGCATAGGGGGGAAGATTCTGAACCTTAGGTTGCTGTAGGAATTTAGACACTGTCCTGTTATTTAACAGAAACTGGGATGCCAGACAGTAGATTACTGAATCAGAAGATTACTGAACGTGCTCAAAGTGCATAGACATCTCAGACTTCTTCCCCATGCAAACCTCACATGGGAGTCAATAGTGTTTTGTCTCAAAGGAGTACATGATCAGGCCCTAAGTGTGCTTCAGTTGATCATCATTAATCAAGCAATACTAATGACCATAGAATAATGGTTTGCTTATCTTACAGTTGGTAAGCCAGACCCTCAGAATGTCAGCAACATAAATGGCCAAGCCCACTATAACAAAGGAGTGACTTATGGTCTGGAAACCACATTCCTTCTTGGGTGAGTGAGCCACAATCATCTTTGTCCTCTTGCTCAGCCCTCACAGAGTGGAAATCTGTAACGCTTTATCTGACTTTCTGACTTTTGCTTTCAGAGATGTTGATTAAACTCTGTTAACACTGTGCATGTCATGAAACATTCTGTGGGAGCAGCAATATGTCACACAGTGCATGGGAGAGAACAGTGCACAGTGACATTTCTGATGCTTAGCTATAAGATATACTTAGTGGTTTACGTAATCAGTGTTAAATCTTGAAAAAGAAAGGTGAACATGAGCAACAAATTTCAGACAATGTAAAAGGCGTGCAGAAGACCAGAATACAAAGGGGGATTTAAAGATTAGATCACTTACAATGGGTATGTTTTCAAATGCCATTGAACTGACATTCTAATCTAATTGTTTGCTTCAGGCAACAGCAAAACTTGAAAATATTACTGAGTTTTAAATTGACCTCTTCAAGCACAAGCAGTGGGAAAAAAAAATAAATAAAATAAAACTCCAGATAAATGCATTCTGTAAAATCATCATCAGAAAACCAAGAAAAGTATAACTAGCCATTTGGGGATGGTATATAAACTTTGCCTGTAGTTCTAAAGTACAAGTTGTACCAGGTCAAGAACAGTAACAGAAAGAAATCTGAGAAAATCCTGCTGCCCCATAGAGAGGAAACTGCTGTCAGCTTCTTGTAGATGGTTCATATTTGTACAACTAAGGTGGCTGATAACTCTCTGATACACACAGCATTATTCCCATTTCTTAATCCCATTGTATTAATACTAATGCCTAATGATGTACAAAGTGTTGAAAGAAACATCTTTGTGCATTATGTCATTCGTTTTAGTGCTTTTTGTTCCATCAGCATTTCAACTACCAGCTCTTTTTCATTTTTAATATTACCATTTCATAAACAAGAACAGACTGTGTTAATGGTTTTAGTTTTAGAAACAGCATTAGTCTTCACTTAGTTGGGAACGTGCACAGTTGTGGCTGCACCACTTGCGTTTTATGATCTAATCTTCATCATCTAAATCATGAAGATTAATCAGATACCTAAAAATAAGCTATCACTATGTGTGTTTGGGGTTGGGGGTAAATGTGCACATATAACTTGTGCAGACAGACTCTGAGTCTTGGTTAGCTAAATACTGATTCTAAAAGATTTATGATTATTTTGTTTTTAGAGCCAACAAAATCTACTTCACATGGCCAGGGTTAGGGTCAAACATACATTAATAAATAAGCCCTTGTGTATATGCACCACTGCTTTCTATTACATGGAATCAGAATTGTTTACCTCTGTCGTACACTTTCGACTGTTAAATGCTAATGGAGAGATTCACCTTTAGTCTAGCTAGTAGAGACCTGTGTTGATGGAGTAGAAGAGCCTCAGCACTATCTCTGGTGATGGTGTAAATCTCCATGTGGCCTTGTGGTGCAACATAACGCCAGCCATAAGTGCTAGCTGGCCCTAGATTAGTTATGATATTTTGTCTTAACTCTTCTTATTGCCTTCCCTGCAAATGAGCGATGCACAGTTGCTTGCCTTGTAGCCCAGTGTAAAGAACACACAGTGTAGGGTAACCTTCATGTTTCAGCAACACATTTAGGTGAAAAAAAAAACTATTTGAGATATTACACATCTGAGGCCTGATCCTAAAATGTGCTGAATACCCTTAAGGGGAGTTGAGAGGACTCATCTTTCAGGAGATACTCAAGACACTATAGGATCTGGCCCCTACTGTAGCTTTTGTGGTATATTTCCTTGCTCTTCAACTGTTTCCATCTCCTTAGTAGCTTATAGCAGGGTGCTGGTGCTAAGGCACCTAATTAGCCCCTGCTCAGCCAGCCCCAATCAGGGGAAATAGATTGGGGCTGGGGAGAAGCCTGGTGCCTGGCCTTTAGAACTGTTTGCACCTGTGGGCCTGACGGTTCAAGGGCTTTAAAGGCTGGCTGGCAGCCAGAAGGAGGGGGAGATGGCCTGGGGAAGGTCAGTCTCTAGGCTGAGGAAAGATGAAGCTGGGTGAAAGAGACTATAAGGCCTGCTCTGTATATAATGTATCACTGGTGGTGGGAGAACATGGGTAAATAAAGCCACAGGTGCTGCAGAAGGAGAAGCTTCTCTGTGCTTTATTGGGGCACACTGTGGGTCCCAGGAAGAGGAGCAGGCAGAGGACTTGTTACATAGCTCTATCTGTGACAGCTGCTGTGCTCTAGCTAAGCACACAAAGAATTAGAACTATTACATAGAGGAATATTTTTGTAATCAACAGGACAGTCCTTTCAGACTGATTTGGAATGAGGTAATTTGGATTAAGGTGTTTGCTCAGGAGTCAACCCTCTGTTTTTTGCCAGACCATACCCCTCTCACAAAAATCTGATTCCAGCACACATGCCATGCACAGAGAGTGAGTAGGCCATCCAAACAGAAATAGTTTCTACCTGGAAACTGATCAATTGACTTTCAGTCACAATCTCAGTTCAGATGAAACATGAGGATTTTGCCCATGGAATTTTAACTAAAATAATTTAATAAAATGATAAAAATTGAGCTAAATGCTTTGGTTGGCTACCCCTCACCCCCAACAAAAAATATAATATTGATTTAATATATCTT
The DNA here is from genome assembly GCF_003597395.2 of Chelonoidis abingdonii. Lineage (NCBI taxonomy): Eukaryota > Metazoa > Chordata > Testudines > Testudinidae > Chelonoidis > Chelonoidis abingdonii. The sequence continues at coordinate 168,541,644 of NC_133770.1, read as the reverse complement.
GCTTCAGGGGAATGAATATGAATTGAATTTGTCTTCAGAAACAGTTATGTATTATGGTGAAGATGAGAAACTTCTGGCAACTACATACCACAGTTTTAGAAATGTAGATAGACAGGAAACAACATTGACACTTAGCAATTTTCATCCAGACATCTCAAAGCACTTTGAAGTTATTATTATGCATTATTGCATTGCAGGAGCCCCTAGGAGCCTCGGTCATACACCAGGACCCCACAATGCTAGGTGCTCTACAAACAGAACAAAAAGAGTCTGTGGCCCAAAGAACTTCCTCTCTCATTATAAGATAAGTGAATAAGTATTATTATCCAATCATCCACAAGAGCCAAGTCCCATAGCATCTGGGAAGATTAGGAGTCAGCTGGCACCTACTTATGCATGATTATACAGCCTACAATAGCTTATCTTACAAAAAGAGTGCATATCTCATACAGTAGCTACTTATGAAAGAATGCCCCTTTACTGTTCTTCTCTTCTATAATATTTAAAAAAAAAAAGCCCTATTTAGTAAGTAACATATTACACCTTCTAATTTAACTTTCCTTGCTTTTCTGCTTGCAGAGGTTTGTTCCTTTGTTTTGGAAGAAGAGGCAATACCGGGAAAGAATTTGGAGATTTTGGAACAGAAAGCATGGAGTGATGGATATGGCAATATTTCCTGCAATATCCTGAAAAGACCTTATTGTATTAAGTTTATGTATTATTGTGGGCTGGGATTGTACATAACCTCTCCAGGGAAAGACATGACAGATATCGCAACCTCATGCAGTATCTACAGGTTTCAATTTTTTTTAAATTAATAGTTTTTGTATGACTATGTTCTGTTCCGTGGTGGAGTCCTCCCACAGCTCCTCCAGGAACTAAAAACAGTAAGTGCTGATTAATGCAAATCAGCCAGGTTGTAACACCTCCCCCATACGAGAGGTCCCACCCCCTGAGGAAACTCACGTATATTAGTTCAACTGGATTCTCCAGAGGCCAACAAACAAAGGAAGGACTTTTGGATAAATAGCCTGGGTTTAATCTGACTCAGGGCCTTTTTTCCAATCCAACAAATGAACAGGTACTTCTATCCAAGGGAGAACCCCTAATTCCTGCAGAAAGATTGGACTGCCTCAACCTTTTAGGGCCCCATAAGACTGATGGGTGACTTCTGGTAAGCTCTCTAGCATACTCATAGGTTATTTTATTGTTTTCAATATGTTTTCTCTGTAACATATTCACTTTAAGAATAAATGTGCTTACTTAGAAGAAGCTGTGTGGTAACTTATAACTGCAGACAATTATGCTGTTCATAGCCTCTGCAAGAAAGCAAAGAGCAGACACTGGCCTTTTAAGCACGGGTATATTACATTGTATTCAGGGTACTGTGCAGCCTGGGAAAAAAAAAAAAAAAAAAACAGGACAGAATGAGATGTGGGTCTTTGCCTAATGCAGGTGATTGCTGGAAGCCAGAAATCTTTAGCTGGACATCCTCAACAGAACATAGAATGGAAATAAAGATTCAGTTACCCTGAAACTGACACATGGTACCAAATTCTCAGTAACATTTCCCTATCAGAAATCTTAAGAAAAACAGAATGACTATGAAAAATGAGGTACAAGAGCACACATACAAATTATAGTTTAAACTTTGTCATGTTAATAAAAGGTGACAGCAGCATATTATGCTGCTAGATGAAATTTCAGCCTTTTATTATATGATATGATTTTCTTGAGATCCATGCAGATAAACAGAAATATTTAGTGACAGCCAATTTGTTTTACTGCCTTCTTCTCAGACACAGATCAAAGAAAGCAGACCTGCCGTTTATTGTATTTGGCACCCTAATAAAAATTTTGAATATTACATGATTGAATCACTTTCTCAGTTCCAGTAGTTTCTTATCTGTCAAAATTAGTAGTTCATATCTCTGGGTAAATAAAATATTCACCAAATTGAACAAAAATATAAATATGTCATTGAGAAATAAATGGGATGAAATAAATTAGGGACCAATGCCAGTTGCACCACCATGGTTAATGTTCTGCCAACTTGTCCATTTTCTGGGGGATTTACAACTTAGCTGTAAAAATTCACACCAGATTGTCAAATATCTTTCAAAACACTAGAAAGAGGAACATTTGGATTTTGCTTATTTGACTGGCATTTTTTAAATGTTATTGATCCATAACAAGTTTTCATTTCTCCACTTAATTTATGATTTAAAAAACAAAATGTGGTTATTCTGTGCAACAATATATATTTTAAGTGTTCTACTTTTTAAAAAGTCAGTTAAATTAATAATGTAGGTGCATTTGGAATATAAAAAATGATATGACTGCTAAATTATTTAACCTTGGAATACTGACTTTTTATTATTTTCCTTGTGCTTATGTAAAGTGATAAAGTATTGAGAGAAGATATTTATGATAAGCAGTATGGGAGTTATTTTAAAACGTTTCCCCCCCCCCTTTACGCAGCCATGAGTCTGTTAGGTGCTTTGCAGAAACAAAAGTGTAATGTTTCTGCCCTGAAGAATTTATAGTCTAATTTTAATCTTGTCAGGGTATGATTTCCCCACTCTGAACCTTAGCATCCAAAGATGGGGAACCTGCATGAACCCCTCTAAGCTCAATTACTAGCTTAGAAATGATAGAGCTGCCACCACCCAAAAATATAGTGTTTTGGGACACTTTTTGGCCCCCAAACCCTCCCCTGGGGACCCCCAGACCCAAACCCCTTGGATCTGAAAATAAAGGGAGATAAAACATTCCCCTCCTTTCTTCCTCCCAGATTCTCCCCTCCCTGGGTTACACTGGGAGATCACTGTGATTCAAACTTCTTGAATCTTAAAACAGAGAGGAAATTCACCTTCTCCCTCCCTCCCAGACTCTCCCTGAGAGAGAGACAGTGATCCTAACACAGAGAGAAATCAGGCTTTTCCTACCCCCTTCTCTCTTTTCTCCCACAAATTCCCTGGTGAGTGCAGACCCCCTCCCCTTGGGCCTTACACAAGAAATAATTTAAAAAAATCAATTAGGTTCTTAAAAAGAAAAGCTTTTTAAAAAAGGAAGAAAGAAGTAAAAATTGTCTCTGTAAAATCAAGATGGAAAATGTTACAAGGTCTTTCAGCTTATAGACACTAGAGAGAATCCTCCCCCCAGCACAAATACAAGTTGCAGCAAACAGAGATATAATCCTTCCAGCAAAATACGCATTTGTAAATAAAGAAAACAACTTTCTAACTGGTACTTACTAAATTGAACAGAAGAGGCTGTTTCAGAAAATTGGAGAGTCTGTATACATGTCTGGTCCCTCTCAGAACCCAGAGAGAACAAAGAAAAACCCAAGAAGCACAAACAAAGGCTTCCCTCCACCGAGATTTGAATGTATCTTGTCTCCTGATTGGTCCTCTGGTCAGGTGTTCCAGGTTTACTGAGCTAGTTAACCATTTAAAGGGTAAAAGAGACATTAACCCTTAATCATCTGTTTATGACAAATCTTAACACAATTATATGGTAACCAACAATCAGAGAAGAGAGATGGAAGAAGATCCAGTGTTATAATACTAAGATCATGAGGACACTCAGTTTTGGTGCAGACACATGTGGAAGATCTGTTAATTGTATTGTTTCTTTTTTACTAACTCACTCATACTGCAAGAGTGAGTGAGTTTTAAGGAGTTCATCGTGTCTAACTAAACTCCCTCAAGTGTAGACTTTACTTAATAAATGTTATAATATTAATAGAGATAAGATCAAGCTGCAAAATTCACAGCCTGATCTGAATTCTGGTAAAGTTTAGGGGATCTGCAGAGTTCAGCTCCAGATTTTTAAAGTTCAGCTCATTATGGACACAAAGTTTGACCCTGTGAGTACTTATGCACATAGTTTTACTCACATGAGCAGGACCACTGTAGTAAAAATTAATATTGAGGTAATGAACCACTCAGATGCTTAAATATGTACAGAATCAGATCTGTGATGGCAAGCAATAAAGATGAGACTTGGATCCAAATTTACCCCATACTTTGGAGGTGTTCACAACAGAAGATTAGATTTGGGTTCCGACACATCTGAGTTATAACATCGAAACTTATAGATGTAACTACATGTCTTGATCACTTGTAATATCCATGGCTTTACTCCCATTCATGGATATATATTTACAAATCCCTTTCTATTACTCTTTTGCTTCATTGCATTGGGTCCATTGCACTGAAGTTAATGGCAAAACTCCCATTGTCTTTAATGAGGAAAGACTGGGTCCTCTATTATCAGTTAGACAATAGTGAGCAGGTCTCCATAGCCCCTTTCATGGACAAAATGCTATTGTTTTCTTGTGCCCTAGTGTTCTGTGGGCAGGGAGCATCATGTGACATGCATGTAATATGGCATTCGGCTTGAATGTAGCAAATGGAGGGCACTAGTAACATATGACGTCAGTATATCTTGCAGTAATGCACTCACTAATCACTTTAATTTTTCCAAGTTTAAATATAGCATAGGGATTAAATATCACTTTTAGTTCAAGCCTCCTCTCCAAGAATATTAAATTAAGTTTTACTATGGTCGGGATGTAACAATGTATGAAATGTAATTTTACCTACTAGACCAGAACAAATTCTTTGCAGCAATTTAAATCTGTGTGGATAAGTAAATCTTATTTCCAAATAAATTTAATGGCTTAGCAACCTAGAAGGAGCACAATGCACAAATGCAAGGGGATGAGAGCATGGGATATTCTTTTCATCATTATTATTATTATTTATATCATAGTTGCTGGCCCCATTGCACTGTACAGACATGTCATAGCCAGACAATGGTTGCTGCCAGTGCCTCACAATCTAGGAAGATATCAAGACAGCAGGTGGTTGAACCAGAGAGATGGAGGGAAAGGAAATAAAGTAACCAGAAGATAACCTCATTTTTTCACAATAAGCTTGCCAACTGCTTAGCAATTGATTTGAGCTCGAACCTTTACTGCCACTGCTCTAAGGAATACTCATGTCACTCTCCAGCCACCTCTATGATCAACTCGGGGAGCAATATTAACATGCTCTAGTAGGAATCATGTTCACCCTTCTTATTTCTAAGTGTTATCCAGAGGCAAGCTTAAAGATGGAAAAATAAAGGTGATAGGAATTGGTGGGGGGAGATCCTGGGAGCGACGACAGGGAAGAGGATGGTCGTCTCCAGGGGAAAGAGTTGTATTTCACTAATAAACTGAAACAGCCACAAAGGAAAGGGAAGGATGTGAATCATGTCATTTTTCACAGCCATCATTCAGTTTTTGTCTATATGGAGATATGGTATTTTGTGTGTTTTACTTGATACCACTGAGAGCTTGGTTGTAGAAAAGTTGTGTGTGTGTGGGTGTTCTTCTGTTCCTCCATTTAGATAAATTCTAAATTTTGTTATTTGGATACTAATGCATGGTGGTAGAGGGGGCGCAGAACCTCTCTCTTTCTCCTTTGCTAATTGTCAGTGAAAAGACTTTTGGTACTTTTATTTGCAGCAGATTCTTTTTGAGTGAGAATCTTAAGTACATCACTTATCTTCTGTAAAAAGCCAAGACTCTTTAATATCTGGCAACTGAAGTGCCAGATGTTTTCCCTTGAGGAATATAGATTTTCTTGACATTTGCCTACATTGTGTCCTTCTATAGAGGAACGGAATCTTCCAACACCTTCCTAGCAAATGACAAGATGATATTGTTTTAGATAAGTACAACTACTTATTTTCTAATAATCAGTTAGGTATAGGGCCATTTGTTTAAAATCTGGTTGTTCTATTTAGGTGACCGCTCATTTAAAACTGACAGTTTATTTAGAAAGATAAATAGGTACGTGGTAGTAACGAGGCTTAGTACTAATAAAGGTGACATATAGAGATTCACTAACAAAGATTTGCTCACAACAGACCTGATAGAGCAGTTCTGATGAAGATAAGTGGTACAATTACAAGAATGGACTGCAGAAAACAAATTCCGCTTGTGCATACATGTACAAAGCCCTATGAAGTCAATGAGAACCTCTCCCTTTCATCCAAGGGCAGCATTAAGCTCTAAAGTCCCCCTCTCCCCCCAACTCTTAAGCTATTGCTTGCACTTTTAAAAAAGAATTTTTAGTTAATGTTAAAGATCTGTCTGTCTTAAATCAATGGAAGAAGGAAAATTAACAGACTGTGATTCCATCCTTAACTCACACCACAGTGTCACAGTATAACTGGAATGTAAAATGACCAACCACAGTTTACAGTCCCTGCAATGTCTAAGCACAGGAGGATGAAGTAAGGATAGAGCTGCAACATTAATTCAGAATGTCCTAAATCTAAGGTAAGAACTTTAGGTCTCCTGGAAAGTGCCTGTATTTCACTAGCTGCTAGAACCAGCTTCCAGAGCAGACCCATCTCCTCCAGAAGTCATAACAGCAACATATCCTCTAGTCTTCTGCATATTTTCTAGATTCACTCCTTCTGATATTCCTCCTTCCCTCTGAACCAAACAGTTCCACAGAAGCATCTGATTCTACAGGACACCTGAAGATTCAATGCTGACTGTTTGCCTGTTTGTTCTGACCCACTCCCATGATACACGCTCTTACTGAGCACTTTCAATTTCTTTTGTTTAATCCTTTGCCCTTTTTCTTTCATACACACCTCTTGTTTGTTCTGATCCCAGTTCCTCTTCCCTTTTATTCACACTTTCAAACTCATCCTTTCCTTTTCATTGCCTTCTTCCTATATCTTGCCAAATCATGAGGAAACCCCCACAACAACAACAACTTGTGACCCAGGAATCCCTCAATACCAACTGGTTAGTGTGTTTAGAGGAGGGAGAGGATATTACAAAAGTAACCTGATTTTTGTGGTGTATGCATTCTGGTTCACCAAATAATGAATGCCATGTGAGGGCTTAAATGAAAGCCAGCATCACACTGGTCATTAATATTTTTGTATCTTATATGTACAGATAGGTTCTGGAGAGTTATGCATGTATACTAAACATATGTTCTAAAGTCTGCGTCAAGGCAGAGTTCTCTCTCAGAAAAAAAGATGTTTATTCACCTCTCTCTCTGTCTAAGCATATAAATTAAGCTTTGAAAACAGGGGCAGCTCCAGCCCCAGCACGCCAAGCGTGTGCTTGGGGCGGCATGCTGCAGGGGGCGCTCTGCCGGTCGCCAGGAGGGCAGCAGGCAGGCAGCCTTTGGCGGCATGCCTGCGGACGGTCCGCTGGTCCTGCTTCGGTGGAGCACTGGGACCAGCGGACCCTCCACAGGCATGCCTGCAGGAGGTCCACGGGAGCCGCGGGACCGGCGACCAGCAGAGCGCCTCCCGTGGCATGCCGCCGTGCTTAGAGCGACAAAATGTCTAGAGCCGCCCCTGATTGTAAGCCAACACATGCAGAGTCAACAGGAAAGGAAAAGAAAGGAAAGGAGCCCAAAAGGGAAAAACAAGCCAGAGGAAGTAGGGCAGGTGGTGAGGGGTTGTTAATCCAGCAACATGCAAAGATCATGAACTTTGGGGAATATATGTAGGAGGCAAAGATGACACCCTGTCATCCTGCACCTAGGAAGCAATTGGCCAATGCAATTACATTCAAGAAAATGGAAAAACAGCCTTGGTTGAAACATTGCCAAGAACATTTGGTAAGAAACTTCTTTAGACATTTAACAAAAATCAGGCCCACTCCTTTGTGTCAGCAACTTTTGTCAGGCCTGACATACTCACTAAACCTAACACACAGTTGTTATGATATACACCCAGAAGGTTGCCTATCACTGGAAAAATAATAACTCACTGATCATTAATATTCTTGCATGATGTATGTATGGGAAGTACAAAGAGTTACGAACATGTGCTAGAATTATATTCTTGGAAAGCACTCCATAAGCACAGTCCCCTTAGACAAAGGAATGTATATTTGTTGTCAAGCAAAGATAATTAAGGCACATTTAATTAAAAGGTAAACAAAACCATCAACCTAGTGCATGGTGGAGATAGCTGGACTATAAAGAGCGGGGAGAGGGTCTGAACCTCAAATGATAAATAATTAAATCAACATATTTTATTACAATATTACCACATTAAAAAAGTGCATCCATCACTGGATAGATACAATGAGCTAAAGCTCTTTCAAGGTAGGGAATACAGGTCCTTCAGTGAAGGGGGTTGACATCCCTGGAAACTGAATATAGGCAAAGATATTTCACTTAGTTAGACGAGGGAAACCATCAGCTTGTACTTTTGTAGAAAGCCCCGATGGAGAGAAAGTAGCAATGACTGAAATGAAGAGATTGACAAGAAATTAACTTTGAACAAAGGCTGTAGCTTGTTACGCCTTAGTCACTATAGAAATGTATTTTACTTTTATGTAATTATAACCATCCTGTCTTTATCCCATGTACTTGAACTCACTTAAAACCTCTCTTTTTGTTAATAATCTTGTTTTACTTGGAATCTAAACCATCTCAGTGCTACGTTTGAATTGAAGTGATTGTTAACTCCAGTTAAAGCAATACACTGCTCCTTTAAAGGCACAAAACCACAGCAACTGACCTAATTACATCAATCATGTTGTTGTGGCTGGTCCTTCAGCCACCCTCTGGCCAGACTGTCAGTGGCACCTGGCAACCAATCATCATAGTGCATCACAGGTCAGAACCCCTGAGTGATCTGCCAGCCTCAGCCTCCCAAGTATCTAGGATTAAAGATATGTCCCACCGTGCCCGACCAGGACCTCATATCTGTTCAATATTACCCTTTTTGCTGAGATTGCTAAAAAGGCTATCAAACAGCACAAAGGGTTTTGATGAGAACACCTGTCCACTAGCCACTGGACTTAGACAGAACATTAAAACAGATATCAGACCAGGAGTTTTGGTCATTAGTAACATATATTGGGTTTGAACTCATGAGCTAACCTTTTTCATTTTTGAGAAAAACATCAGTAATGTTTTTTTTAGTTTTCTGAAGCCCTGGTCTTTCTTCATTATAGTGAAGTCAGTGAGCTGAAACCAACATCCAGCTATGTCCATTGAGCTGACTTTTAAAACTCAAGCCATTTACTTAGATACTTAAATATGGATTTGAGTCTTTTTGGCTGCTGTGTTCCAAGTTTGGCCAGTTTATCTATTATCTTGTATTTAGCAAAAGAATAAAAATGTTTAAAGAAACCTAAGAAAAGGCAATGTGATCTAGTGGCTAGGGTACTAGACTGGGATTCAGGAGATCTGGATTCTGTTCTTGGCTCTGCCTCAAATCTACTGTCAGACCTAGAGCAAGTAACTCCACTTATAAATGTCTTTGTGTTCCTTCCCACCCCCTGTTGTGTCTATTTAGACTGTAAACTCTTCCAGACTCTCTCTCACTATCTGTTTGTACAGTTACCAGCATAATGGGAACACAGTAGCACAAAGGCCTTAAATTTAAATCAATTGTATAATGTTATATATGTATATAATTATAACCAAGCTCATCTGTTAATACACAGGTTAGGAAAGGAAATAACTGAACATCTATTTGTGATAGTTTCATTTGAAGATAAAACTGAACAATGGGTGTGGTTTTGGGGGATTGTTTTGATATTCTGAGAGGTGATATTAATTCCAGGAAGAAACTTCTAGTTATCCCTTTATGCATTATTATCTACCAGTTTAGCATTCTAAAACACCAGTTCTATATTCCACTCCAGAGATTATCCCAGCAAGGTATGTGGGAGAATTTTTGAAAAAGCTAAAACTTGTCTTAGCTGGGGAAGCTGGCATCCAATATGAGTTTTTGAAAACTCTTCAGGAATTAGATTTTTGTGAAATCAAATTATTGAATTTACAGTTTGCAAACTGACATTCTATGCTGATAATGAATCATTAATTGCAGTGTTACATACTTAACTCCTAAGTAATGTCAGCTGATAAAAATCCAAACTTGATTTTACTATTTTACTCCTGTTTCCACCAAATATATTCCCCCAGTGCCCTTTCTGAATACATTTGAGCCATCGCAGAAAAGGACTGAATGAACAAATTTGTCAACATTGTTCAAAGATAACATTCAGGACGCCCTGCAGAAGCCTCATATGCCAATTTTTCCCACACCACTGGTTTCAAGGCTTCTCTTGTGTTTTCATGACTGGTGATAAGCCTCTCTGATGTTCATTTTAGATTCATCTTTTAATTCCTTAAATACAGTAACTTTCAGAACTGAACCTTGTGAAATTAATTTTTCAGATTAAGTTGCATCAGACAATCCCCATTCAAGCACAACATAGATAATGCTGCCTCAAAATAGTTTAGCAACATGAACTAAATACCTGATAAAATTTGTGCACCAGTATCCACCATTCCTTTAACAAATACTAATGAACTTTTGAGATCTAGTAACAGGAAAATTAAGTGTGAATCACATTTGTCAAATGCTTAGTACATGTCAAAAGGGTTATATACATAAATTCACAGGATGTTTGACAACATGGCAAACTAAAGACCATGTTAACAAACCCCATGCCATAATCCTGGTACTAACATATTTAAATAAGACAATCTATATAATCATATTCTTTGGAGCTAGGGGAAAAACAAAAACAGAACCACTCTGACCAGTAATCTAGCACCGTCTATTAAATAAGCAAGAAAAAGCACATGGTTTGGGCTTGCACTCAAACACAACATGCTACTATTTTGTGTGTGTCATGAGGAAATAAATCAATTTTAAATGTGGCCAAAGCTGATCCTATTAAAATGAATCAGATTTGTTTGTTTGCCTTGGGCTGGGGGGAATTTAAGAGTGATATTTTAGGTATCATCATCACAGCAAATCCCCAAGGGACATAGCCCACTTGAAGATCAAATTCTATACAGGTCATTCTCTAGCTAGGTCATTAAGATGGTCTAGGTGGATATTCAATTTATATTCATCATTGGTGAACTTATGCCACTCATGGTTGCTGGCAGCGTAGCAGAATACGTTGGAAAATATGCTTGTAATTCTTTGTCTTCTGTCCTAATAATATGTCCCTACCAAAAAAGCTGCTGAAACTGAACCAGTGCAGATGGTTTGACCATGAATATCCTCGTAGTTGATCTTATCCTGCCACTTAATATGAAATAGCAAGGACTGACTCAATGGCAGAGAAAATACGAAGTTTTTAAATGGTCAAAAGTGTCCTATTGGCCCATTTCCTCTTAACATCTGAACTGTTCTCACCCTCTCCTAAGCAAATTAAAGATCCAGTGATAGAAGATAAAATTTTCAAAAGCACCTAAATAACTTCAAAGCACAAATCCCATTTTCAAAAGTGATTTAGGCACCTAAGTCTCTTGAAAATGAGACTTACAAGCTTTTGAAACTTTTACCCTTGATGACACCCTCTAACATTCATTAGTCAGATACTCATACAGGGAAGAGAAACAATACCTCATTTCCAATGCTTCCAATCACACAGCTACAACAAATATATATGAAACCAATTAATGAGCAATCTATAGGTTGAAATTGGTTTCCAATCCATTAAACCTTCATTAAGCAATTTCAAGCAAAGTTATAAAACACAGCCCATTCGTGAACAATTCATGAACAGAAAAAAGGGTGAAATCGATCAGTTAAATTGTTTGCTGTGAACAGCCTGTCTGACTCCTCTAGCAAATGACGTCTCGCCTGATTTCAAGAGGTGCTGAGCTTCCACAACTCCTACTGATTTTCAACTGCAATTTTGCTTGCTCAGGACTTCTGAAAAGATCAGACCCAGAGTCATTTGCTAGAACTGCTGGACAGATTGTCCACAGCAAACAATTTAATTGACATAAGAAATCACCATTAGGGACATTCCCAAGAAACATAACAACATATGCTATTTTCTTTGTATAGTTTAGAATTAAATCAAACAAGGATTTTTAATCTCAGGATCAGTGTGTATGTGTTGGGATAAGAGGTGTGCTAGCACGAAAGAAGAGTCAAACACAGCCTCTCCATTAAGCTCATATTTTAGCATACTTTTCCCCTGGAAAACTATATTAAAAAAATGTAACCTTTTTACTCAGCCAATTTACTCCCTATGTGTATTCAGTGATACCTTTTTACTGTGGTGATTTAAAAAAATGTTTTACTTCTGTTAGCCTTGCAGACCCAACACAGCTAAGAGAGAGTGAGTTGGACTCTATTCTTTCCATGTTCCAATGACTGTATACTGGATTGAGGCCCGTGTAACCAAGAGCAGATTTTTGTCCATTGTTTAAAGATGAAATCTAATCTGCTGAAAGGTAAAAGTTCCATTTCTAGACATTTAGCCTTCATACACAAGTAGATGGCCCACAGGAGTCAGTGTAGGCAGTTAAGGAAATAGTCAAAGGATCTTCAAGGTACATGAATGCTCATTAGCAAAATGTCAATGCGGTGGAAAATATGGTTTTGGCACATGGTAACATAATTACAATGCTTATCAAGGACAACATGAGGCTTTGCTGTAAAGCTGATCAGCTCAAAAATTAATCCAGGATTAAGCATATAAGGATTACTGGTGACCCAGGAAGGGAAAGAGACAGGGACTTAGTAGTTTTTTTGGCAGTGGCTCATAACACTTAAGTGTGGGGGGGACATGTCCGGAATGACATTTTGCTGCCTTTCCCTTCTCAACTCTGTCCAACATTCTTTCTGTGGCCATCTCTGGAGTTGGTCCAGTGCCTCCATTAACCAACAAGCAAAGAGCAGATGCATTACAAGTTGAGAAAGGTCACTGCCATATGTCAGTAAATGTATGCCCAATTTGGACACACACATTTAGATGCATTTATTCCTCCCACTACTCATGCACATAAACATACACAGTAAATCCATACCTAAGTAGCTGTAAGAGTATGAAAAGGATGGTTTGCATATGGCATCACTCATACAACTCTGTCTGTGGAAAGATAATTGGGCCTTTTGTGCTTCATTATTATACGATTTTATCCTTCTGATTTGGTTAAATGATGAAAATTAGAAATATAAAATGTGCACATAATTTGAATACCAGATCTCAGATGCTAGCCAGCTCATTATGATTTTTTCCTACTAAAAGAGCCACTACATGAATTGATGGCTACATTCCCAGATGAACATAACTTTTTATTACACTGAACTTTGCCATGAAGCATCATTTTATCATTTCATCTTGTTGCTTGTTACACAGAAAATGAGGCTGACAAATGGTATGAGTCTCCCATAAATCAGCACCCTTCACATATCTAACACTCCCTCCCCGCCCCCCTGCCAAACCCCACCATAGATAAAAAGTTCCTGCACCATAGAAAATGTGAAAGGATTTTCAACTATTTTCAGCCGGGAAAAGCAAAGCTAATTTATACTGTGCTGACGTGTGTTACTGAGAAATTACATGATTGCATTCTAGTGAATAGACATTAACTGTCACTTTCTGTTGCCGTGAAGGCCTAAACCTGAGTGACATGCCAGTTTGACATAACTACTGTATCATATCTGACTGATGTCCTTTGGCTAATGAAAAATGGCAAACAACCACTGCAAAAATGGTTTCCGATTCAGAGTATATTTTTTTCTAATAGCAGGAAGTTAGAGATGAGCAATGTAAAATTTGTCTATAACTTTCAAAATGCTGGCAGCAAACTAAAGTAGGGATACCCACCTGTTTCACTCTGAATAAGTCAGTCCTGGTTCTCTGTTCTGCATGACCTGGGACATGAGTTCAGAAGAATAAATTATGTTTTAATTTATACTTATAGGGTTGGTGTTAGGACTACTCTACAGAATTAAATTGAGGAAGAAGATGAGACAGAAGATTAGCGAATCTAGTTTAAAAACAAACAGCTTTTGATGGTCAATAAAGAAGTCAAGGACAACATTCCTCAATCTGAGACTCAATCATTAAAGTAGCACCAGTGGTAAATTTCATTAAGCCACCTATCCCTCTGTGTTTGTTTTGTCTCTTTATGTTCAGGGGAGAGAGACATGAGGTTTTATTTGTCAGGTCCTGGATTATAGGTGGTCAGGCTTGGTGATTGGAATGGTAGTCAAAAGGTCAGAACCAGGCTGAAGGCAGTGCTGAAACCAGTGCCCGGGGACAGGCCATGTCTCAGAAAACAAGGTCAGAGTCCACGGACATGCCAAATAAGGATCGTAGTTAGAGTCAGGAAACAGGGCAAAGGTCAAAGCCAGGTTGGACTCAGTCAAGGGTTTGGGGAACAGGGGATGGGTGCAGAGTTGGTGGAGATCAGGAACAGGGCTAGAATAGGATCAGGGTAGGGCAAGGACAAGGCTGAAGTGAGATGGAACAAGGTTCAGGCCAGGATGAGGGTAGGAACAGGAACCAGTTCAAGAGCAGACTGAATGCCTCAGATGTCTAATACTGAGGCAGCATGAGGGTTCCTGGCTGAGTAACTTGCAACTCTGGCAGGATCAGTGAAACACCTGAGCCCAGTGGGGATAGTAGTCATCTGACCTGGGCCTTGCTCAGGGATAGGTTGCTGCAGCATGCCTGACGGTTGAGTCACCACATACTCTAGTTAGGAGATTAGTCAATTGCTGCCATATGCCTGAGTGATGAATTACTGCATGTCTGCCTCACATTATTAGGTAACATGTTAACAGAAAGGAATCTTCCATGCTATTAGCGTATTTTACCAGAAAAGTAATTCTGAGCCTGAATAATTAAATATCTTTTATAAACCCCTGCATTAAAATTTAAATTTTAAAATTAGGAACATTATGGTATTAAGAATCAGTGGCTGCAATGAGAGTTCAGGACACTCAGAACTTTCCAAAAATCATGTAGGGTCTTCCAGGGCTGACTATTAAACTCCTACACAGACATTGTAGGAGGAAATACCAATATGAGAATGTCTCATCTCTTCAACTATAAACAAAGGAAAGCTAGAGGAAAACACACAACATGTACTTTTCCTCAATCTAAAGTCAAAGAGTTAATAAAACAAGAGAGGAGAACAAGGTAACCATGAAATAATTGTAATAAATCTGATGAGCAGGGGTCACAACACATCAGCTGCCTAATCATTACCAAGTGGTTTGCAATCATCTAAGCAGAAGAAAGTTTTAAGAAGGGGTTTGAAGGAAGACTAATGCCTTAGCAGATTTTTGTGGGGTACTATTTTCATGCACAAGAAGCAGCACAAGAGAATGAATAAAAGTGCATGTCACATTTTCCAACAGTCAGACAATGTATGCTGATGTTGTTGGCAAAGAGTAGGTGGGAGTCAATGTCTCAGACCATAGCAGACATGATAGGTTAGGCACGGATAGGCCATACAGGGCTTTAAATGTGAAAGCAAGTAGTTTATGCTTGATGCAATACAGAAAGGGAAGCAGCAGGGAGGAAGCAAAAAGGGGGATTAATAATAGCTAATCCTAGCTTTGAAGATTTGGGTGGTTTATGTAGATTGCCCCATGCATAGTAATAATGTTGTTGCAGAATGGCACCCAAATGTGTTTATTTTCCTGCAAATTATTAAGTTAAATCTGTCAAGCTGTTTTTGAGTTACAAGTCATTAAAAAGTACTCAGAATACAGAGTTACTCCATAGCAACTCAGTACCATAGTTAAGATTACAAGCAGGGTTCTGGTATAAATCACTATGTTCAATCCCTTTTTATTTTGCACACAAAAATTATTTTTGTGATTTGCTTTCAGAGAATACTCAGAAGTTCTTTGCACAATCTGAAGGCAATTGCTCCAGCTATTAAATTAGATGTTTTAAAATAGCCCTCTTCTGACATTTTGTAGAAACATGAAGTGTTGAGTACCTTTAACTTAAAGAAAAAAAAGTTTGATCACAAGTCCAGATTTCAGAAGCACTCAGATAACACGAAAAACTTAGGAAATAGACCTATTTTTAAAAAGATCAGTTTTATCACTTGGTGTAGGGATACACATTTTATGAACTCCATACAAAGAATTTATGTGTAGGGAAAAGTAAAACAGATGAGAAATGGCAACCGAGGCATTGCTACATAGAGCACCCAACACCTTGAAATCTGCAGGACTCCAATTCTCCACAATAGGATGGAAGGAAAGAGAGATTGGTCTGCATAGCCCAGTGGAGTTACCCTCAAACTGGGGACAAAATAGTCAGCTATACCCCCAATTCCACTTTTGCTTTCTATCCAGGCTCTTTTATTCTTCTGCCATACACTCACAAAATATGGAAAAGTAATAGTCCTGACCTGGACTAATACTGCAGTAAATTCTGCTTCCCAGGAGCTCAAGGTTCAAAGCTTTCCTTTTGCTTCAGAGGGATCATAAACGCTACCTGCTTTGTTACAACCATTCAGGAAAACATTCCAAGCCCACCTTCTCATCAAAAACTGAGTCTTCACTTTTATCTTCTGCTGGGAATCAGAGCTAATCATTAGCTTCTGTTTAGCTGGATCGCTTATTCCCAACATCTGCCTGCTGGGCTGCTCCTTAGGCCAGGGCTTGCTGCTCCCTTTTTCCACAGGCCCTTAAAGGGGAAGATTGCCCTGCTACAGCCTTCATGGAAGTTTTAGGTAGGGAGAGCCAGGAACCCTCCAGAGCTCTTAAATTGTAAGATCAGAGAAAACTGAAAGGGTAGCTAGGAACCTGTGATGCTCTTAAACTTCATGTTGCAAGGGAAATAGGAGAACTGGGGATCCTGTGAAGCTTCTAGTAGAAATTGTCAGAGAACTGCAATATATGATATAAACTAGCATTAACTGTTTCTTGTTAATAATGGTTAGAAAATGAGGACAAAGAAGGACAGTCATAATCTGTAAATATGTCTTTATAAACCCAGCCCCCAAAATTAGGCATGTAACTACATTTCTGTAGCAAAGAAATTTGCTGGTAATGAAAGGTTTGGAACTGTGTGTTCCTTTTATGCCCCAAGTATAAATGGTTGCCGGCTTATTTATTATTCTTTTAGTAGGTGTTCCTCGCTGTTCCTGAGTTCAGTGTAGTTTAAATGTGTTTTATTTAATACAGTATTGTCATAAACAGATGAGAAAAGTTAATAGCACAGAAGTACTTGATATCTCTTTGACTGTAAAGGGTTAACAAGTTCAGTAGCCTGGCTGTCACCTGACCAGAGAACCAATCAGGAGCCAGGATACTTTCAAATCTTGAGGGAGGGAAGCTTCTGTGTGTGCTGTTAGAATTTGGTTGGTTGTTCTCTCTGAGGGGCTCAAGGAACGACAGCCAACCAGGTTTTTCCAATCTCCCTGATACGAATTTCTTATAGTTCCATGTGGTCTAAATTAGATGGCGAGTTGGCTTATGTTTGTTTTCTTTATCTGCACATGTGCATTTGGCTGGAAGGAGTTCCATTTGTATTTTTGCTGAAAGAATTTAATTGTACTTGAAATACTTAGGCTGGGAGCGTATTCCAGTGCCTATAGCTGAAAGACCCCTGTACCTATTCCATTTTTAATTTATCACAGATATTTTTACTATTTTTCTCTCTTTAATTAAAGTTTCTTGTTTAAGACCTGATTGGTTTTTTTCTTGGGTAGCGCTCCCAGCCGGATTGGGTCTGGACTTCCCAGGATTGGTGGGGAGGAAGGGGGGAGGAGTAGGCTAATTTCTCTCTGTGTCAGGAGTTAGCTTTCTTTCTCAGGAAGAGTCTGAGGGGGAAAGAGAAGGAGGGAGGAGGTAATTGTCCTCTCTGTTTTGTGATTTCAAGGAGTTTGAATCATATCAGTGATCTTCCGTGGTAACCCAGAGAGGGGAAGCCTGGGAAGCAACGGTGGGGGAAAGGTATTTCACTTTCCTTGTGTTAAGTCGCAGGCAGGTCTGGGTCTTGGGGTGTTCCCGGCACAGGTTTTGGGGGGACCCAGACTGTACAGCACTGAATTCCTGGTTGGTGGCAGCGCTACAGGTTCTAAGCTGGGGATTAAGCTTAGAGGAATACATGTTGGTACCCCATATCTTGGACGCTAAGGTTCAGAGTGGGGATTGTACCATGACAAGTATTGATAAAGTTTCCTCCCTGCAGAGATTATATTAACTAAAAAAAGCTCTTAAACTTCAAGTGTGTCTGAATCTACTTGCTCTGCTGAGTCAATGGTTCTTGTATTTGTTCCTCTGCCATGTGATGCTTTTGAATGCCTTGAATATTTACAAAGTGATCTATTGTATCTGAGAACGATTCAATAAAATTCTAATTACGGAAAAGGGGAACAACAATGCTTAATAGTAGAATGTGAATCCCCACCTCTCATGAGCAAGCCCTAGATCCTGCAATGGGGCTCTGTGCAGGCAGAATCTCCTGTGAGCATGCAATGCCTCATTGCAACAGGAGTGCCTTAATGTTGAAGTTAAAGATTCTGCATCTCTACCATTTTCCTGAGCCATCCTGTCATCAAAATGAGAGATTACAGTTATAATTGTTTACTACATTTATAATTTACATAACTCAGGCAAATAGGTACAACATTGGGAAAATTAAGAGTATACCAGAAGTAATTTTTTCTTGCTTTGCGATTGGCTTCAAAATTACATATTTAAAAATGATACTATGCCAGGGGTCAGCAACTTTCAGCACGCGGCCCATCAGTGTAATCTGCTGGTGGGCTGCGGGACATTTTGTTTACGTTGAGTGTCCACAGGCACGTCCCTTCCCCCCCGTCCCCGCCATAGCTCTGTCTGCAGTTCGCAGTTTCCAGCCACTGGGAGCTGCAGGGGGCTGTGCCTGCGGACAGTCAATGTAAACAAAATGTCTCACAGTCTGCCAGCAGATTACCCTGATGAGCCACATGCCGAAGGTTGCTGACCTCTGTACTATACCATACATATCCTGTACACATCTTAAAGGATGTAGAAATATATGAAAACTTGGTATCTACTTCATTTGAATTTGTCCACTGTCTGTGGATAGAGCTGCAGAGAAAAACTATATAGCTTGTCTAAACCTTTAAAAATCAGCCCTTAAAGACAACTAGACATGGTTGCTGAGCTGTTTTTCCAGAGAAAAAACAGAATATTGTATGGAAGCATCTTGATTTATAGTGGTAAAATGACTTGGATTGCTAAATAGTGTTGACAAACTATCGTCAGAGTCACTTAATTCCCCAAACAGCTTGAATTTTATCTTACAGGTGACGGTCAGGCAGTTTCCCAATAGGTGTGTAATGTTCCTTTTAGATAATCCTCATTTTTTCCCAGGGTATAACATAGTTGTGTCTCTGCTTCACAGGACTGCTTAAGATAGGGACTACTTCTTACTCTGCTGTCACATTCCAAATCTTTCTATCATGATGCTCTGAGTCTATGTGGTTATGCTCATTAATATTCACTGCTTGTACTTCTTCATTATTTCTCCACTGCCTTATTTCTGATGACTACGTTGCTGGCTTGTGTTAACCCTCTTCATATGAAGGTAACAGAACTGTGAGTAGGAAACTCACCCCGACTCCCCCACCCCCATTGGCCACAAATATTACCACACATTCACACTCTCTCATGGTCTCTCTGGTTGGAAGGGCAGGGAGAGGTGGTATGGAGAGGGGCAGCAGCTCTTCCTGAGGTTCCAGGCCCTGGACCAGGCTTCCCACTATCCTGGGCTGCCATTCCCTCATGCTGCCTCCTCTATCGCCTCCGCTTCCAGGTGTAACTAAGATAAAAAAGATTCAGTTGTGTATGAAGAGAGATGATTTAGGGTATGTTTGGGGTGAATGCATGTGTCATTGTTCTATGGAGGAGGGTTAATCCTTCCTCTGAGAAAGTGGCCCATCCCCTCAGGAACTTGGAGAAGAGGGGAATGGTGGAGAGACAGAGGCAGGCAGGGGGAGCCTGAGAGAAATAGAAAGTCAGTGAGTAACCTGAGTTACACAAGTGGTGGGGGAAGGAGGCAGCCAGAGGGATGGGGAAAACCAGGACTGAGAAAAAGTGAGTGAGAGTGGAGAGACTGAGGTTAGGCAGGACAGACAGTTGTGCAGAAGAGAATCCCACAGTTTGGTGTTTGATGGTGTGTTCCTGTACATTCCTGAACATCGGATCTGGTCATCTCCTGCCTTTGATTTTTGTGGTCCCAGAGATCCAGAACAGGCATAATGTGACACTCTATACCACTATGTTCACCACTTTAACCAGACTATGATGAATTTTATACAAAGTAGGCCTTGTGAGGTGTCACTTGAAAACCCACAATCTGCTGAATATTATTGTCCTGGTAAAAGGTCTGTATCAACATTGTTATAAGATTCTTCTGTAACAAATTGCTGTAACATGTTCCAAGTTTAGAAAAGTAGGCCCAAACCAGTTTCTCAGATACAAAAGACCAATACCCAAGCCGGGTGTCAATAAAATCAAGTAAACTATCACTAAGTTAAGTGTTGAGTTAAGTGCCATTCTTTGGCAGGAAGAAGGGTGTGAGTGAGAACTTTAAATATTGGCAAAAACACAGTTGGGGGTTTAAATTCCCCAGACCTGCTGTCACCTGTACCCCAGCTGCAGATATTCCTCAAAGAGGGGAGAATTGTTTAGGAATAGAGGACATACACAACACCTCACCTCTCTCTCTCCCCTCATCTGTACACATGGCAGCTACAATGCTCAAAAGACAGAGAAAGAAACATTGAACTGGAAGAAGGGTGGTCCTGGTTGGAAGGTTTTTCAACCAGTACAGACTGCTGTGTGCATATGGTGAGACAAAACCTTCTTACTTGAAATAATAATAATAATTAATAACAAAAACCTACAAGATAATAGCCTGTACATACAAAAAGAGATATAGATTTTTTCCTTAGACGTTTATACTTAGTTAAGTACACTTAGTAGTAAGTTATAGTTTGTGTATTCAAACTCATTTTTATTATATTAATTTTTAATATATTTAACATTATTGTAGTTAGGTGGAATCCAAGTCTGTTTGTTCCAATTTAAATAAAATCTCTGTTACTTTTGGACAACCAATTATTTTATCTATCAATAAGTAACCTGTTATGGTATAACACTCCTGCCCCCCCCCCCCCCCCAGCTCTCACCTGCCGAGTAAATTCTACTACCACTATGACGAAACATTGCTAAATCTTGGTCAGTGGTTTTGGAATGAGGTGACCCTTGGGTGTTTCAAATTATAACACAATAACTCTACTCTATGAGGTCAGTTTATACAGGGCTGCTCCAGAAAGAGAAATGGCTCAGTGAGAACATGGCTGGTAACCTGGGCCCACTCCTTGGAAAAACTGTGTTTGCGAACTTGAGAGGGGATGAGCCAACTTCTAAATACAAAGCACAGCCCATAACCTCCACGAGATCTTTCCCATCCCCACTACTGGGAATACCCAGCATTCTTATATTTCTCACTCTTATTTGCTTTCATAATGTCTCCATTTTGTAGCCATGCTCCTATAAGCTTTAAATACCCAGCAAATGCTCTGCAATCTGTCTCTCTTATCCAAGGAAAAAATGGAATGATGGGTATTAACCATTCACTTCTCTGCAAATTTCACTCTAAAATCCAACCCACTTATTTTCACTGAAGTTTTCTGCATTGTTCTTCTCCCTCCCCTTCCCAACATTACCACATTTTTTTTAAAAAAGTGACTTTAGTGTGTGCCAATGAAAATGGTTGGCTAGGCTGCACTGGAGATAACAATTCACGGAATAGATACAGCTGGTACACAGCAATACAGGTTACCCACGCTGCCCCTAAAATGCCTTGACTAAAGGCTCTAAAGAAGAAAGTGAGATAGTAACTACTCATTAAATCCTTGGGGTCTGATTCTCCTTTAACATATACCGATTTTACACTGGCATAACCCCACTGACCTCAGTCATTCCTAAGTTAAACCAAAGTGAGACAGAGGAGAATCAGGCCCACTATCTCTGCTAGGACTGCCAACATGATTGTCAGCAATTTTGGTTAAAAAAACAAATAATTTGTATTATAGGGCCTGTAGGCACCAGCTGAGATGGAGTCCCACTGGTTCTATGCACTTTACAAATACACACCAAAAGACATTCCCTGAAGAATTTATGAGCCAAATAGAAAAGACAAAGGGTAGGAGGAGAAGTGAAAAGGCGAAGTGACTTGCCTAAAGTCACACAGCAGGTCAGCAGCAGAGCCAAAAATAAAACCCAGGTGTTCTGAGTCCCAGTGCAGAGCCTATCCACAGAAAGGGTGGTGCCACCCAACCTGAATGAGATAACCAACTCATTTCACAATGTACTACATGAGAAATTATTTCTGTTAGTAGTGCTTGAATTAGTGATCTAGCAGCTGTGCATCCCCTGTTACTCCCTTAGCTAGTCAACAGCATTCTGGTGATAAGCAGTTTTGATTTTACTCCAGGAATAGGAGCTTTGTTAAAAGCTTAAATGTTGCAATTATTAAACTAAGTACTAAGTGAACATCAAGTACTTAACACCGAGCCATCAAGCACAC
The DNA here is from genome assembly GCF_003597395.2 of Chelonoidis abingdonii. Classification (NCBI taxonomy): domain Eukaryota; kingdom Metazoa; phylum Chordata; order Testudines; family Testudinidae; genus Chelonoidis; species Chelonoidis abingdonii. Next base: position 168,519,278 of record NC_133770.1, on the reverse strand, counting down.
AACATCATATACCATTTTTGTTTTGAAAATAAAACTATATAATACACTGAACTCTAGATATCTGTCAGTATATATAATTGAACAGTGTAATGAAAATATTCCCTCACAACAAATTCTTTTTGGCTACAAATCCAATGTGTTTACATAATGATGCTTTTATATGTAATGAATTAGTGGCGCTAATGCAATTTTTTTGGGGGGGAAATATAAATTGATTATTTTAATTTTCCTTTAACAGACATTATTAATCATAGTGGTTTTGCAACTAAATGTGCTCAGTCAGTTCAATTTACAAGTAAAGTATACATACTTAACATGCAGGATGCAAGATTGAAGATGTGGCTATACGCTTCTTTAATGCACACAGACTTTAATACAAGGCTGGGCTATATATATATACAGACTCAACCATACCTATTAAGTATTAGGCCTTTGTCCTGATGGGAGTTTTAGAAAACCACAATACCTCTTGAGTTCCTTAGCGTACCAAGGGCCCATGCCTACAACTATATGTCCTGTAGAAATCCACGGCAAGTCAGCTCTGAAGGTGGCTATGGATGGGGGCATGACCATGGCTTCCTTTCCTCTTCAGCACTAAGTGGCAGCTAGCATGCATGGCAGTGCTAACCAGGAACATCCCCTGCACTCAGGAGAGCCCAAGGGGTAACATTTTCAAAAGCATCTAAGTGTATGTCTGCACTGGAATGTAAGCCCAGGGTTCAAATACAGGCTCAAGCCTAAGCTCCTTCCATCTATACACAAATTGTGTAACCCAGGTCTTGGACCCAGGATCCCCAGACCTCATGGGGGTAGGGGAGCTGAGCCTGAGTCAAGCCGGGACCAAAGGGTTCAAGCCCTGTTGCTTTGCACGTAGATGCAGCCCCACCGCATTTGGACTCATAGGTCAGAAGGGACCAATATGATCATCTAGTCTGACCTCCTGCACAAAGCAGGCCACAGAACCCTACCCATCCACTTCTATAAAAACCCCTAACCTATGTCCGAGTTATTGAAGTCTTCAAATTGTGGTTTGAAGACCTCAAGCAGA